>NW_027611896.1:1200000-1717000 GCF_964261635.1 Lissotriton helveticus | reverse complement strand
ATCCATATTGACCATTTTTTGAACGTTCGACAGGTCTGGGGTCATTGTTTTTCATCAGAAAATTGATTTTTAGGACTGTACCAAAAATGATTCAAAATGTCAATTGGATCGTGCCTCATGCTGAATAACCACTTTTTAAACCCTCGCAGTGACCAAAATAGCCATTTTTTACAGAGTTTTGCTTACACACTTATTTTAGTTGAAAAAGTAATATTCACATCCAACAGTCATTTAGAGGCAAAAGATTAAACTTTACAATTTCATCAACATTGACCATTTTTTGAACGTTCGACAGGTCATCGTTCGACAGGTCTGGGGTCATCGTTTTTCCTCAGAAATAGATTTTTTTGGACTGTACAAAAAATGATTCAAAATGTCAATTGGATCGTGCCTCATGCTGAATAACCATTTTTTAAATCCTCACAGTGACCCAAATTGCCATTTTTACAGAGTTTTGCTTACTCAGAAGCTTCAATTTTGACCAATTTCAGGCACAGAAATGACTTTAAACACACTTATTTTAGGTGAAAAAGTAATAACTCTCATCCACCCGTCATTTAAAGTCAAATTATTAAATGTTAAAATTTCATAAATATTGACCATTTTTTGAACGTTCAACAGGTCTGGGGTCATCGTTTTTCATCAGAAAATTGGTTTTTGGACTGTACCAAAAATGATTCAAAATGTCAATTGGATCGTGCCTTAATGCTGAATAACCACTTTTTAAACCCTCACAGTGACCAAAATTGCCATTTTGACAGAGTTTTGCTTACTTAGAAGCTTCAATTTTGACCAATTTCAGGCACAGATATGACTTTAAACACACTTATTTTAGTTGAAAAAGTAATAATTCACATCCAACAGTCATTTAAAGTCAAAAGATGAAATGTAAAATTTTCATCAATATTGACCAGTTTTTTGAACGTTCGACTGGTCCGGGGTCATCGTTTTTCATCAGAAAGATGATTTTTTGGACCCTACCAAAAATGATTCAAAATGTCATTTGGATCGGGCCTCATGTTGAATAACCACTTTTTAAACCCTCACAGTGACCAAAATTGCCATTTTTACAGAGTTTTGCTTCCTCAGACGCTTCAATTTTGACCAATTTCAGGCACAGAAATGACTTTAAACAGACTTATTTTAGTTGAAAAAGTAATAATTCACATCCAACAGTCATTTAAAGTCAAAAGATTAAATGATAAAATGTCATCAATATTGACCATTTTTTGAACGTTCGACAGGTCCAGGATCATCGTTTTTCATCAGAAAATAGTTTTTTTGGACTGTACCAAAAATAATTCAAAAAGTCAATTGGATCGTGCCTCATGCTGAATAACCACTTTTTAAACCCTCACAATGACCCAAATTTTTTGAACGTTCGACAGGTCCGGGGCCATCGTTTTTCATGAGAAAATTGAGTTTTTTGGACTCTACCAAAAATTATTCAAAATGTCATTTGGATCGGGCCTCATGTTGAATAACGACTTTTTAAACCCTCACAGTGACCAAAATTGAAATTTTTACAGAGTTTTGCTTACTCAGAAGCTTCAATTTTGACCAATTTCAGGCACAGAAATGACTTTAAACACACTTATTTTAGTTGAAAAAGTAATAATTCACATCCAACTGTCATTTAAAGTCAAAAGATTAAACTTTAAAATTTCATCAACATTGACCATTTTTTGAATGTTAGACAGGTCCGGAGTCATCGTTTTCATCAGAAAACAGATTTTTTGGACTGTACCAAAAATGATTCAAAATGTCAATTGGATCGTGCCTTTTGCTGAATAACTACTTTTTAAACCCTCACAGTGACCCAAATTGCCATTTTTACAGAGTTTTGCTTACTTAGAAGCTTCAATTTTGACCAATTTCAGGCACAGATATGACTTTAAACACACTTATTTTATTTGAAAAAGTAATAATTCACATGCAACCGTCATTTAAAGTCAAAAGATTTAATGTTAAAATGTCATCAATATTGACCATTTTATGAATGTTTGACAGGTCCGGGGTCATCGTTTTTCATCAGAAAATAGATTTTTTGGACTGTATCAAAAATGATTCAAAATGTCAATTGGATCGTGCCTCATGCTGAATAATGACTTTTTAAACCCTCGCAGTGACCAAAATTGACATTTTTTACAGAGTTTTGCTCACTATGAAGCTTCAATTTGGACCAATTTCTGGCACAGAAATGACTTTAAACACACTTATTTTAGTTGAAAAAGTAATAATTCACATCCAACAGTCATTTAGAGGCAAAAGATTAAACTTTAAAATGTCTTTAAAGATTAAACTTTAAAATGACCATTTTTTGAACGTTCGACAGGTCCGTGGTCATCGTTTTTCATCAGAAAATAGATTTTTGGGACTGTACCAAAAATGATTCAAAATGTCAATTGGATCGTGCCTCATGCTGAATAACTACTTTTTAAACCCTCACAGTGACCCAAATTGCCATTTTTACAGAGTTTAGCTTACTCAGAAGCTTCAATTTTGACCAATTTCAGGCACAGAAATTACTTTAAACACACTTATTTTAGTTGAAAAAGTAACAATTCACATCCAACAGTCATTTAAAGTCAAAAGATTAAACTTTACAATTTCATCAACATTGACCATTTTTTGAACGTTCGACAGGTCCGTGGTCATCGTTTTTCATCAGAAAATAGATTTTTTGGACTGTACAAAAAATGATTAAAAATGTCAATTGGATCGTGCCTCATGCTGAATAACCATTTTTTAAACCCTCACAGTGACCCAAATTGCCATTTTTACAGAGTTTTGCTTTCTCAGAAGCTTCAATTTTGACCAATTTCAGGCACAGATATGACTTTAAACACACTTATTTTATTTGAAAAAGTAATAATTCACATCCAACAGTCATTTAAAGTCAAAAGATTAAATGATAAAATTTCATCAATATTGACCATTTTTTGAACGTTCAACAGGTCCAGGATCATCGTTTTTCATCAGAAAAGTGATTTTTTGGACTGTACCAAAGATGATTCAAACTGTCAATAGGATCGTAGCTCATGTTGAATAACCACTTTTTAAACCCTCACAGTGACCAAAATTGCCATTTTTACAGAGTTTTGCTTACTCAGAAGCTACAATTTTGACCAATTTCAGGCACAGAAATGACTTTAAACACACTTATTTTAGGTGAAAAAGTAATAATTCACATCCAACAGTCATTTAAAGTCTAAAGATTAAACTTTAAATTTCCATAACATTGACCATTTTTTGAATGTTCGACAGGTCCGGGGTCATCGTTTTTCATCAGAAAATAGATTTTTGGGACTCTACCATAAATGATACAAAATGTCATTTGGATTGGGCCTCATGTTGAATAACCACTTTTTAAACCCTCACAGTTACCAAAATTGCCATTTTTACAGAGTTTTGCTTACTCAGAAGCTTCAATTTTGACCAATTTCAGGCACAGAAATGACTTTAAACACACTTATTTTAGTTGAAAAAGTAATAATTCACATCCAACAGTCATTTAAAGTCAAAAGATTGATTGTTAAAATTTCATCAATATTGATCACTTTTTTGAACGTTCGACTGGTCCGGGGTCATTGTTTTTCATCAGAAAGATGACTTTTTGGACCCTACCAAAAATGATTCAAAATGTCATTTGGATCGGGCCTCATGTTGAATAACCACTTTTTTAAACCCTCACAGTGACCAAAATTGCCATTTTTACAGAGTGTTGCTTACTCAGAAGCTTCAATTTTGACCAATTTCAGGCACAGAAATGACTTTAAACACACTTAATTTCGTTGAAAAAGTAATAATTCACATCCAACAGTCATTTAAAGTCAAAAGATTAAATGTTAAAATTTCATCAATATTGACCATTTTTTGAACGTTCGACTGGTCCAGGGTCATCGTTTTTCATCATAAAATTGACTTTTTGGACTCTACCAAAAATGATTCAAAATGGTATTTGGATCGGGCCTCATGTTGAATAACCACTTTTTAACCCCTCACAGTGACCAAAATTGCCATTTTTACAGAGTTTTGCTTACTCAGAAGCTTCAATTTTTACCAATTTCAGGCACAGAAATGACTTTAAACACACTTATTTTAGTTGAAAAAGTAATAATTCACATCCAACAGTCATTTAAAGTCAAAAGATTAAATGTTAAAATGTCATCAATATTGACCATTTTTGAACGTTCGACTGGTCCGGGGTCATCGTTTTTCATCATAAAATTGATTTTTTGGACTCTACCAAAAATGATTCAAAATGTCATTTGGATTGGGCCTCATGTTGAATAACCACTTTTTAAACCCTAACAGTGACCAAAATTGCCATTTTTACAGAGTTTTGCTTACTCAGAAGCTTCAATTTTGACCAATTTCAGGCACAGAAATGACTTTAAACACACTTATTTTAGTTGAAAAAGTAATAATTCACATCCAACAGTCATTTAAAGTCAAAAGATTAAATATTACATTTTCATCAATATTGACCACTTTTTTGAACGTTCAACTGGTCCGGGGTCATCGTTTTTCATCAGAAAATTGATTTTTTTGGACCCTCCCAAAAATGATTGAAAGTGTCATTTGGATCGGGCCTCATGTTGAATAACAACTTTTTAAACCCTCACAGTTAACAAAATTGCCATTTTTACAGAGTGTTGCTTACTCAGAAGCTTCAATTTTGACCAATTTCAGGCACAGAAATGACTTTAAACACACTTATTTTAGTTGAAAAAGTAATAATTTACATCCAACAGTCATTTCAAGTCAAAAGATTAAATGATAAAATTTAATTAATATTAACCATTTTTGGAACGTTCGACAAGTCCGTGGTCATCGTTTTTCATCAGAAAATAGATTTTTGGGACTGTACCAAAAATGATTCAAAATGTCAATTGGATCGTGCCTCATGCTGAATAACCACTTTTTAAACCCTCACAGTGACCCAAATTGCCATTTTCACAGAGTTTAGCTTACCCAGAAGCTACAATTTTGACCAATTTCAGGCACAGAAATGACTTTAAACACACTTATTTTAGTTGAAAAAGTAATAATTCACATCCAACAGTCATTTAAAGTCAAAAGATTGAATGTTAAAATTTCATCAATATTGATCACTTTTTTGAACGTTCGACTGGTCCGGGATCATCGTTTTTCATCAGAAAATAGTTTTTTTGGACTGTACCAAAAATAATTCAAAAAGTCAATTGGATCGTGCCTCATGCTGAATAACCACTTTTTAAACCCTCACAATGACCCAAATTTTTTGAACGTTCGACAGGTCCGGGGCCATCGTTTTTCATGAGAAAATTGAGTTTTTGGGACTCTACCAAAAATGATACAAAATGTCATTTGGATTGGGCCTCATGTTGAATAACCACTTTTTAAACCCTCACAGTTACCAAAATTGCCATTTTTACAGAGTTTTGCTTACTCAGAAGCTTCAATTTTGACCAATTTCAGGCACAGAAATGACTTTAAACACACTTATTTTAGTTGAAAAAGTAATAATTCACATCCAACAGTCATTTAAAGTCAAAAGATTGAATGTTAAAATTTCATCAATATTGATCACTTTTTTGAACGTTCGACTGGTCCGGGGTCATCGTTTTTCATCAGAAAGATGACTTTTTGGACCCTACCAAAAATGATTCAAAATGTCATTTGGATCGGGCCTCATGTTGAATAACCACTTTTTTAAACCCTCACAGTTAACAAAATTGCCATTTTTACAGAGTGTTGCTTACTCAGAAGCTTCAATTTTGACCAATTTCAGGCACAGAAATGACTTTAAACACACTTATTTTAGTTGAAAAAGTAATAATTTACATCCAACAGTCATTTCAAGTCAAAAGATTAAATGATAAAATTTAATTAATATTAACCATTTTTGGAACGTTCGACAAGTCCGTTGTCATCGTTTTTCATCAGAAAATAGATTTTTGGGACTGTACCAAAAATGATTCAAACTGTCAATTGGATCGTGCCTCATGCTGAATAACCACTTTTTAAACCCTCACAGTGACCCAAATTGCCATTTTCACAGAGTTTAGCTTACCCAGAAGCTACAATTTTGACCAATTTCAGGCACAGAAATGACTTTAAAAACACTTATTTTAGTTGAAAAAGTAATAATTCACATCCAACCGTCACTTAAAGTCAAATGATTAAATGTTAAAATGTCATCAATATTGACCATTTTTTGAACGTTCGACAGGTCCGTGTTCATCATTTTCATCAGAAAATAGATTTTTTGGACTGTACCAAAAATGATTCAAAATGTCATTTGGATTGGGCCTCATGTTGAATAACCACTTTTTAAACCCTCACAGTTACCAAAATTGAAATTTTTACAGAGTTTTGCTTACTCAGAAGCTTCAATTTTGACCAATTTCAGGCACAGAAATGACTTTAAACACACCTATTTCAGTTGAAAAAGTAATAATTCACATCCAACAGTCATTTAAAGTCAAAAGATTAAATGTTAAAATGTCATCAATTTTGACCATTTTTTGAACGTTCGACTGGTCCAGGGTCATCGTTTTTCATCATAAAATTGACTTTTTGGACTCTACCAAAAATGATTCAAAATGTCATTTGGATCCGGCCTCATGTTGAATAACCACTTTTTAAACCCTCACAGTGGCCAAAATCGCCATTTTTACAGAATTTTGCTTACTCAGAAGCTAAAATTTTGACCAATTTCAGGCACAGAAAAGACTTTAAACACACTTATTTCAGTTGAAAAAGTAATATTTCACATCCAACAGTCATTTAAAGTCAAAAGATTAAATGTTAAAATTTCATCAATATTGACCATTTTTTGAACATTTGACAGGTCCGGGATCATCGTTTTTCATCAAAAAAGCGGTTTTTTGGACTGTACCAAAGATGATTCAAAATGTCAATTGGATCGTGCCTCATGTTGAATAACCACTTTTTAAACCCTCACAGTGACCAAAATTGCCATTTTTACAGAGTTTTGCTTACTCAGAAGATTCAATTTTGACCAATTTCAGGCACAGAAATGACTTTGAACACACCTATTTTAGTTGAAAATGTAATAATTCACATTCACGTCATTTAAAGTCAAAAGATTAAATGGTAAAATTTCATCAATATTGACCATTTTTTGAACGTTTGACAGGTCCGGGGTCATCTTTTTCATCATAAAATAGATTTTTTTGGACTGTACCAAAAATGATTCAAAATGTCATTTGGATCGGGCCTCATGTTGAATAACCACTTTTTAAACCCTCCCAGTGACCAAAATTGCCATTTTTACAGAGGGTTGCTTACTCAGAAGCTTACATTTTGACCAATTTCAGGTGCAGAAATGACTTTAAACACACTTATTTTAGTTGAAAAAGTAATAATTTACATCCAACAGTCATTTAAAGTCAAAAGATTAAATGATAAAATTTTATCAATATTAACCATTTTTGGAACGTTCGACAAGTCCGTGGTCATCGTTTTTCATCAGAAAATAGATTTTTGGGACTGTACCAAAAATGATTCAAAATGTCAATTGGATCGTGCCTCATGCTGAATAACCACTTTTTAAACCCTCACAGTGACCCAAATTGCCATTTTTACAGAGTTTAGCTTACCCAGAAGCTTCAATTTTGACCAATTTCAGGCACAGAAATGACTTTAAAAACACTTATTTTAGTTGAAAAAGTAATAATTCACATCCAACCGTCATTTAAAGTCAAAAGATTTAATGTTAAAATTTCATCGATATTGACCATTTTTTGAACGTTCTACAGGCCCGGGGTCATTGTTTTTTATCAGAAAATGGATTGTTTGGACTACCAAAAATGATTCAAAATGTCAATTGGATCGTGCCTCATGCTGAATAACCACTTTTTAAACCCTCACAGTGACCCAAATTGCCATTTTTTCAGAGTTTAGCTTACCCAGAAGCTACAATTTTGACCAATTTCAGGCACAGAAATGACTTTAAAAACACTTATTTTAGTTGAAAAAGTAATAATTCACATCCAACCGTCACTTAAAGTCAAATGATTAAATGTTAAAATGTCATCAATATTGACCATTTTTTGAACGTTCGACAGGCCCGTGTTCATCGTTTTCATCAGAAAATAGATTTTTTGGACTGTACCAAAAATGATTCAAAATGTCATTTGGATTGGGCCTCATGTTGAATAACCACTTTTTAAACCCTCACAGTTACCAAAATTGACATTTTTACAGAGTTGTGCTTACTCAGAAGCTTCAATTTTGACCAATTTCAGGCACAGAAATGACTTTAAACACACTTATTTTAGTTGAAAAAGTAATAATTCACATCCAAGTCATTTAAAGTCAAAAGATTAAACTTTAAAATGTCATCAATATTGTCTATTTTTTGAACGTTCGACAGGTCCGGGGTCATCGTTTTTCATCAGAAAATTGATTTTTTGGACTGTACCAAAAATGATTCAAAATGTCAATTGGATCGTGCCTCATGCTGAATAACCACTTTTTAAACCCTCACAGTGACCAAAATTGCCACTTTTACAGAGCTTTGCTTACTCAGAAGCTTCAATTTGACCATTTCAGGCACAGAAATGACTTTAAACACACTTATTTTAGTTGAAAAAGTAATAATTCCCATCCAACCATCATTTAAAGTCAAAAGATTTAATGTTAAAATTTCATCGATATTGACCATTTTTTGAACGTTCTACAGGCCCGTGGTCATCGTTTTTCATCAGAAAATGGATTGTTTGGACTACCAAAAATGATTCAAAATGTCAATTGGATCGTGCCTCATGCTGAATAACCACTTTTTAAACCCTCACAGTGACCAAAATTGCCACTTTTACAGAGCTTTGCTTACTCAGAAGCTTCAATTTTGACTAATTCCAGGCACAGAAATGACTTTAAACACACTTATTTTAGTTGAAAAGGTAATAGTTCACACCCAACAGTCATTTAAAGTCAAAAGATTAAATGATAAAATGTCATCAATATTGACCATTTTTTGAACATTTGACAGGTCCGGGATCATCGTTTTTCATCAGAAAAGCGTTTTTTTGGACTGTACCAAAGATGATTCAAAATGTCAATTGGATCGTGCCTCATGTTGAATAACCACTTTTTAAACCCTCACAGTGACCAAAATTGCCATTTTTACAGAGTTTTGCTTACTCAGAATCTTCAATTTTGACCAATTTCAGGCACAGAAATGACTTTAAACACACTTATTTTAGTTGAAAAAGTAATAATTAACATCCACCCGTCATTTAAAGTCAAATGAATAAATGTAAAAATGTCATCCATATTGACCATTTTTTGAACGTTCGACAGGTCTGGGGTCATTGTTTTTCATCAGAAAATTGATTTTTAGGACTGTACCAAAAATGATTCAAAATGTCAATTGGATCGTGCCTCATGCTGAATAACCACTTTTTAAACCCTCGCAGTGACCAAAATAGCCATTTTTACAGAGTTTTGCTTACTCAGAAGCATCAATTATGACCAATTTCAGGCACAGAAATGACTTTAAACACACTTATTTTAGTTGAATAAGTAATATTCACATCCAACAGTCATTTAGAGGCAAAAGATTAAACTTTACAATTTCATCAACATTGACCATTTTTTGAACGTTCGACAGGTCATCGTTCGACAGGTCTGGGGTCATCGTTTTTCCTCAGAAATAGATTTTTTTGGACTGTACAAAAAATGATTCAAAATGTCAATTGGATCGTGCCTCATGCTGAATAACCATTTTTTAAATCCTCACAGTGACCCAAATTGCCATTTTTACAGAGTTTTGCTTACTCAGAAGCTTCAATTTTGACCAATTTCAGGCACAGAAATGACTTTAAACACACTTATTTTAGGTGAAAAAGTAATAACTCTCATCCACCCGTCATTTAAAGTCAAATTATTAAATGTTAAAATTTCATAAATATTGACCATTTTTTGAACGTTCAACAGGTCTGGGGTCATCGTTTTTCATCAGAAAATTGGTTTTTTGGACTGTACCAAAAATGATTCAAAATGTCAATTGGATCGTGCTTTAATGCTGAATAACCACTTTTTAAACCCTCACAGTGACCAAAATTGCCATTTTTATAGAGTTTTGCTTACTCAGAAGCTTCAATTTTGACCATTTTCAGGCACAGAAATCACTTTAAACACACTTATTTTAGTTGAAAAAGTAATAATTCACATCCAACCATCATTTAAAGTCAAAAGATTAAATGTTAAAATTTCATCAATATTGACCAAATTTTTGAACGTTCGACTGGTCCGGGGGTCTTCGTTTTTCATCAGAAAATTGATTTTTTGGACTCTACCAAAAATGATTCAAAATGTCATTTGGATTGGGCCTCATGTTGAATAACCACTTTTTAAACCCTAACAGTGACCAAAATTGCCATTTTTACAGAGTTTTGCTTACTCAGAAGCTTCAATTTTGACCAATTTCAGGCACAGAAATGACTTTAAACACACTTATTTTAGTTGAAAAAGTAATAATTCACATCCAACAGTCATTTAAAGTCAAAAGATTAAATATTACATTTTCATCAATATTGACCACTTTTTTGAACGTTCAACTGGTCCGGGGTCATCGTTTTTCATCAGAAAATTGATTTTTTTGGACCCTCCCAAAAATGATTGAAAGTGTCATTTGGATCGGGCCTCATGTTGAATAACAACTTTTTAAACCCTCACAGTTAACAAAATTGCCATTTTTACAGAGTGTTGCTTACTCAGAAGCTTCAATTTTGACCAATTTCAGGCACAGAAATGACTTTAAACACACTTATTTTAGTTGAAAAAGTAATAATTTACATCCAACAGTCATTTCAAGTCAAAAGATTAAATGATAAAATTTAATTAATATTAACCATTTTTGGAACGTTCGACAAGTCCGTTGTCATCGTTTTTCATCAGAAAATAGATTTTTGGGACTGTACCAAAAATGATTCAAAATGTCAATTGGATCGTGCCTCATGCTGAATAACCACTTTTTAAACCCTCACAGTGACCCAAATTGCCATTTTCACAGAGTTTAGCTTACCCAGAAGCTACAATTTTGACCAATTTCAGGCACAGAAATGACTTTAAAAACACTTATTTTAGTTGAAAAAGTAATAATTCACATCCAACCGTCACTTAAAGTCAAATGATTAAATGTTAAAATGTCATCAATATTGACCATTTTTTGAACGTTCGACAGGTCCGTGTTCATCATTTTCATCAGAAAATAGATTTTTTGGACTGTACCAAAAATGATTCAAAATGTCATTTGGATTGGGCCTCATGTTGAATAACCACTTTTTAAACCCTCACAGTTACCAAAATTGAAATTTTTACAGAGTTTTGCTTACTCAGAAGCTTCAATTTTGACCAATTTCAGGCACAGAAATGACTTTAAACACACCTATTTCAGTTGAAAAAGTAATAATTCACATCCAACAGTCATTTAAAGTCAAAAGATTAAATGTTAAAATTTCATCAATTTTGACCATTTTTTGAACGTTCGACTGGTCCAGGGTCATCGTTTTTCATCATAAAATTGACTTTTTGGACTCTACCAAAAATGATTCAAAATGTCATTTGGATCCGGCCTCATGTTGAATAACCACTTTTTAAACCCTCACAGTGGCCAAAATTGCCATTTTTACAGAATTTTGCTTACTCAGAAGCTAAAATTTTGACCAATTTCAGGCACAGAAAAGACTTTAAACACACTTATTTCAGTTGAAAAAGTAATATTTCACATCCAACAGTCATTTAAAGTCAAAAGATTAAATGTTAAAATTTCATCAATATTGACCATTTTTTGAACATTTGACAGGTCCGGGATCATCGTTTTTCATCAAAAAAGCGGTTTTTTGGACTGTACCAAAGATGATTCAAAATGTCAATTGGATCGTGCCTCATGTTGAATAACCACTTTTTAAACCCTCACAGTGACCAAAATTGCCATTTTTACAGAGTTTTGCTTACTCAGAAGATTCAATTTTGACCAATTTCAGGCACAGAAATGACTTTGAACACACCTATTTTAGTTGAAAATGTAATAATTCACATTCACGTCATTTAAAGTCAAAAGATTAAATGGTAAAATTTCATCAATATTGACCATTTTTTGAACGTTTGACAGGTCCGGGGTCATCTTTTTCATCATAAAATAGATTTTTTTGGACTGTACCAAAAATGATTCAAAATGTCATTTGGATCGGGCCTCATGTTGAATAACCACTTTTTAAACCCTCCCAGTGACCAAAATTGCCATTTTTACAGAGGGTTGCTTACTCAGAAGCTTACATTTTGACCAATTTCAGGTGCAGAAATGACTTTAAACACACTTATTTTAGTTGAAAAAGTAATAATTTACATCCAACAGTCATTTAAAGTCAAAAGATTAAATGATAAAATTTTATCAATATTAACCATTTTTGGAACGTTCGACAAGTCCGTGGTCATCGTTTTTCATCAGAAAATAGATTTTTGGGACTGTACCAAAAATGATTCAAAATGTCAATTGGATCGTGCCTCATGCTGAATAACCACTTTTTAAACCCTCACAGTGACCCAAATTGCCATTTTTACAGAGTTTAGCTTACCCAGAAGCTTCAATTTTGACCAATTTCAGGCACAGAAATGACTTTAAAAACACTTATTTTAGTTGAAAAAGTAATAATTCACATCCAACCGTCATTTAAAGTCAAAAGATTTAATGTTAAAATTTCATCGATATTGACCATTTTTTGAACGTTCTACAGGCCCGGGGTCATTGTTTTTTATCAGAAAATGGATTGTTTGGACTACCAAAAATGATTCAAAATGTCAATTGGATCGTGCCTCATGCTGAATAACCACTTTTTAAACCCTCACAGTGACCCAAATTGCCATTTTTTCAGAGTTTAGCTTACCCAGAAGCTACAATTTTGACCAATTTCAGGCACAGAAATGACTTTAAACACACTTATTTTAGGTGAAAAAGTAATAACTCACATCCACCCGTCATTTAAAGTCAAATTATTAAATGTTAAAATTTCATAAATATTGACCATTTTTTGAACGTTCAACAGGTCTGGGGTCATCGTTTTTCATCAGAAAATTGGTTTTTTGGACTGTACCAAAAATGATTCAAAATGTCAATTGGATCGTGCCTTAATGCTGAATAACCACTATTTAAACCCTCACAGTGACCAAAATTGCCATTTTTACAGAGTTTTGCTTACTCAGAAGCTTCAATTTTGACCAATTTCAGGCACAGATATGACTTTAAACACACCTATTTTAGTTGAAAAAGTAATAATTCACATCCAACCGTCACTTAAAGTCAAATGATTAAATGTAAAAATGTCATCAATATTGACCATTTTTTGAACGTTCGACAGGCCCGTGTTCATCGTTTTCATCAGAAAATAGATTTTTTGGACTGTACCAAAAATGATTCAAAATGTCATTTGGATTGGGCCTCATGTTGAATAACCACTTTTTAAACCCTCACAGTTACCAAAATTGACATTTTTACAGAGTTGTGCTTACTCAGAAGCTTCAATTTTGACCAATTTCAGGCACAGAAATGACTTTAAACACACTTATTTTAGTTGAAAAAGTAATAATTCACATCCAAGTCATTTAAAGTCAAAAGATTAAACTTTAAAATGTCATCAATATTGTCTATTTTTTGAACGTTCGACAGGTCCGGGGTCATCGTTTTTCATCAGAAAATTGATTTTTTGGACTGTACCAAAAATGATTCAAAATGTCAATTGGATCGTGCCTCATGCTGAATAACCACTTTTTAAACCCTCACAGTGACCAAAATTGCCACTTTTACAGAGCTTTGCTTACTCAGAAGCTTCAATTTGACCATTTCAGGCACAGAAATGACTTTAAACACACTTATTTTAGTTGAAAAAGTAATAATTCCCATCCAACCATCATTTAAAGTCAAAAGATTTAATGTTAAAATTTCATCGATATTGACCATTTTTTGAACGTTCTACAGGCCCGTGGTCATCGTTTTTCATCAGAAAATGGATTGTTTGGACTACCAAAAATGATTCAAAATGTCAATTGGATCGTGCCTCATGCTGAATAACCACTTTTTAAACCCTCACAGTGACCAAAATTGCCACTTTTACAGAGCTTTGCTTACTCAGAAGCTTCAATTTTGACTAATTCCAGGCACAGAAATGACTTTAAACACACTTATTTTAGTTGAAAAGGTAATAGTTCACACCCAACAGTCATTTAAAGTCAAAAGATTAAATGATAAAATGTCATCAATATTGACCATTTTTTGAACATTTGACAGGTCCGGGATCATCGTTTTTCATCAGAAAAGCGTTTTTTTGGACTGTACCAAAGATGATTCAAAATGTCAATTGGATCGTGCCTCATGTTGAATAACCACTTTTTAAACCCTCACAGTGACCAAAATTGCCATTTTTACAGAGTTTTGCTTACTCAGAATCTTCAATTTTGACCAATTTCAGGCACAGAAATGACTTTAAACACACTTATTTTAGTTGAAAAAGTAATAATTAACATCCACCCGTCATTTAAAGTCAAATGAATAAATGTAAAAATGTCATCCATATTGACCATTTTTTGAACGTTCGACAGGTCTGGGGTCATTGTTTTTCATCAGAAAATTGATTTTTAGGACTGTACCAAAAATGATTCAAAATGTCAATTGGATCGTGCCTCATGCTGAATAACCACTTTTTAAACCCTCGCAGTGACCAAAATAGCCATTTTTACAGAGTTTTGCTTACACACTTATTTTAGTTGAAAAAGTAATATTCACATCCAACAGTCATTTAGAGGCAAAAGATTAAACTTTACAATTTCATCAACATTGACCATTTTTTGAACGTTCGACAGGTCATCGTTCGACAGGTCTGGGGTCATCGTTTTTCCTCAGAAATAGATTTTTTTGGACTGTACAAAAAATGATTCAAAATGTCAATTGGATCGTGCCTCATGCTGAATAACCATTTTTTAAATCCTCACAGTGACCCAAATTGCCATTTTTACAGAGTTTTGCTTACTCAGAAGCTTCAATTTTGACCAATTTCAGGCACAGAAATGACTTTAAACACACTTATTTTAGGTGAAAAAGTAATAACTCTCATCCACCCGTCATTTAAAGTCAAATTATTAAATGTTAAAATTTCATAAATATTGACCATTTTTTGAACGTTCAACAGGTCTGGGGTCATCGTTTTTCATCAGAAAATTGGTTTTTTGGACTGTACCAAAAATGATTCAAAATGTCAATTGGATCGTGCCTTAATGCTGAATAACCACTTTTTAAACCCTCACAGTGACCAAAATTGCCATTTTGACAGAGTTTTGCTTACTTAGAAGCTTCAATTTTGACCAATTTCAGGCACAGATATGACTTTAAACACACTTATTTTAGTTGAAAAAGTAATAATTCACATCCAACAGTCATTTAAAGTCAAAAGATGAAATGTAAAATTTTCATCAATATTGACCAGTTTTTTGAACGTTCGACTGGTCCGGGGTCATCGTTTTTCATCAGAAAGATGATTTTTTGGACCCTACCAAAAATGATTCAAAATGTCATTTGGATCGGGCCTCATGTTGAATAACCACTTTTTAAACCCTCACAGTGACCAAAATTGCCATTTTTACAGAGTTTTGCTTCCTCAGACGCTTCAATTTTGACCAATTTCAGGCACAGAAATGACTTTAAACAGACTTATTTTAGTTGAAAAAGTAATAATTCACATCCAACAGTCATTTAAAGTCAAAAGATTAAATGATAAAATGTCATCAATATTGACCATTTTTTGAACGTTCGACAGGTCCAGGATCATCGTTTTTCATCAGAAAATAGTTTTTTTGGACTGTACCAAAAATAATTCAAAAAGTCAATTGGATCGTGCCTCATGCTGAATAACCACTTTTTAAACCCTCACAATGACCCAAATTTTTTGAACGTTCGACAGGTCCGGGGCCATCGTTTTTCATGAGAAAATTGAGTTTTTTGGACTCTACCAAAAATTATTCAAAATGTCATTTGGATCGGGCCTCATGTTGAATAACGACTTTTTAAACCCTCACAGTGACCAAAATTGAAATTTTTACAGAGTTTTGCTTACTCAGAAGCTTCAATTTTGACCAATTTCAGGCACAGAAATGACTTTAAACACACTTATTTTAGTTGAAAAAGTAATAATTCACATCCAACTGTCATTTAAAGTCAAAAGATTAAACTTTAAAATTTCATCAACATTGACCATTTTTTGAATGTTAGACAGGTCCGGAGTCATCGTTTTCATCAGAAAACAGATTTTTTGGACTGTACCAAAAATGATTCAAAATGTCAATTGGATCGTGCCTTTTGCTGAATAACTACTTTTTAAACCCTCACAGTGACCCAAATTGCCATTTTTACAGAGTTTTGCTTACTTAGAAGCTTCAATTTTGACCAATTTCAGGCACAGATATGACTTTAAACACACTTATTTTATTTGAAAAAGTAATAATTCACATGCAACCGTCATTTAAAGTCAAAAGATTTAATGTTAAAATGTCATCAATATTGACCATTTTATGAATGTTTGACAGGTCCGGGGTCATCGTTTTTCATCAGAAAATAGATTTTTTGGACTGTATCAAAAATGATTCAAAATGTCAATTGGATCGTGCCTCATGCTGAATAATGACTTTTTAAACCCTCGCAGTGACCAAAATTGACATTTTTTACAGAGTTTTGCTCACTATGAAGCTTCAATTTGGACCAATTTCTGGCACAGAAATGACTTTAAACACACTTATTTTAGTTGAAAAAGTAATAATTCACATCCAACAGTCATTTAGAGGCAAAAGATTAAACTTTAAAATGTCTTTAAAGATTAAACTTTAAAATGACCATTTTTTGAACGTTCGACAGGTCTGTGGTCATCGTTTTTCATCAGAAAATAGATTTTTGGGACTGTACCAAAAATGATTCAAAATGTCAATTGGATCGTGCCTCATGCTGAATAACTACTTTTTAAACCCTCACAGTGACCCAAATTGCCATTTTTACAGAGTTTAGCTTACTCAGAAGCTTCAATTTTGACCAATTTCAGGCACAGAAATTACTTTAAACACACTTATTTTAGTTGAAAAAGTAACAATTCACATCCAACAGTCATTTAAAGTCAAAAGATTAAACTTTACAATTTCATCAACATTGACCATTTTTTGAACGTTCGACAGGTCCGTGGTCATCGTTTTTCATCAGAAAATAGATTTTTTGGACTGTACAAAAAATGATTAAAAATGTCAATTGGATCGTGCCTCATGCTGAATAACCATTTTTTAAACCCTCACAGTGACCCAAATTGCCATTTTTACAGAGTTTTGCTTTCTCAGAAGCTTCAATTTTGACCAATTTCAGGCACAGATATGACTTTAAACACACTTATTTTATTTGAAAAAGTAATAATTCACATCCAACAGTCATTTAAAGTCAAAAGATTAAATGATAAAATTTCATCAATATTGACCATTTTTTGAACGTTCAACAGGTCCAGGATCATCGTTTTTCATCAGAAAAGTGATTTTTTGGACTGTACCAAAGATGATTCAAACTGTCAATAGGATCGTAGCTCATGTTGAATAACCACTTTTTAAACCCTCACAGTGACCAAAATTGCCATTTTTACAGAGTTTTGCTTACTCAGAAGCTACAATTTTGACCAATTTCAGGCACAGAAATGACTTTAAACACACTTATTTTAGGTGAAAAAGTAATAATTCACATCCAACAGTCATTTAAAGTCTAAAGATTAAACTTTAAATTTCCATAACATTGACCATTTTTTGAATGTTCGACAGGTCCGGGGTCATCGTTTTTCATCAGAAAATAGATTTTTGGGACTCTACCATAAATGATACAAAATGTCATTTGGATTGGGCCTCATGTTGAATAACCACTTTTTAAACCCTCACAGTTACCAAAATTGCCATTTTTACAGAGTTTTGCTTACTCAGAAGCTTCAATTTTGACCAATTTCAGGCACAGAAATGACTTTAAACACACTTATTTTAGTTGAAAAAGTAATAATTCACATCCAACAGTCATTTAAAGTCAAAAGATTGAATGTTAAAATTTCATCAATATTGATCACTTTTTTGAACGTTCGACTGGTCCGGGGTCATTGTTTTTCATCAGAAAGATGACTTTTTGGACCCTACCAAAAATGATTCAAAATGTCATTTGGATCGGGCCTCATGTTGAATAACCACTTTTTTAAACCCTCACAGTGACCAAAATTGCCATTTTTACAGAGTGTTGCTTACTCAGAAGCTTCAATTTTGACCAATTTCAGGCACAGAAATGACTTTAAACACACTTAATTTCGTTGAAAAAGTAATAATTCACATCCAACAGTCATTTAAAGTCAAAAGATTAAATGTTAAAATTTCATCAATATTGACCATTTTTTGAACCTTCGACTGGTCCAGGGTCATCGTTTTTCATCATAAAATTGACTTTTTGGACTCTACCAAAAATGATTCAAAATGGTATTTGGATCGGGCCTCATGTTGAATAACCACTTTTTAACCCCTCACAGTGACCAAAATTGCCATTTTTACAGAGTTTTGCTTACTCAGAAGCTTAAATTTTTACCAATTTCAGGCACAGAAATGACTTTAAACACACTTATTTTAGTTGAAAAAGTAATAATTCACATCCAACAGTCATTTAAAGTCAAAAGATTAAATGTTAAAATGTCATCAATATTGACCATTTTTGAACGTTCGACTGGTCCGGGGTCATCGTTTTTCATCATAAAATTGATTTTTTGGACTCTACCAAAAATGATTCAAAATGTCATTTGGATTGGGCCTCATGTTGAATAACCACTTTTTAAACCCTAACAGTGACCAAAATTGCCATTTTTACAGAGTTTTGCTTACTCAGAAGCTTCAATTTTGACCAATTTCAGGCACAGAAATGACTTTAAACACACTTATTTTAGTTGAAAAAGTAATAATTCACATCCAACAGTCATTTAAAGTCAAAAGATTAAATATTACATTTTCATCAATATTGACCACTTTTTTGAACGTTCAACTGGTCCGGGGTCATCGTTTTTCATCAGAAAATTGATTTTTTTGGACCCTCCCAAAAATGATTGAAAGTGTCATTTGGATCGGGCCTCATGTTGAATAACAACTTTTTAAACCCTCACAGTTAACAAAATTGCCATTTTTACAGAGTGTTGCTTACTCAGAAGCTTCAATTTTGACCAATTTCAGGCACAGAAATGACTTTAAACACACTTATTTTAGTTGAAAAAGTAATAATTTACATCCAACAGTCATTTCAAGTCAAAAGATTAAATGATAAAATTTAATTAATATTAACCATTTTTGGAACGTTCGACAAGTCCGTGGTCATCGTTTTTCATCAGAAAATAGATTTTTGGGACTGTACCAAAAATGATTCAAAATGTCAATTGGATCGTGCCTCATGCTGAATAACCACTTTTTAAACCCTCACAGTGACCCAAATTGCCATTTTCACAGAGTTTAGCTTACCCAGAAGCTACAATTTTGACCAATTTCAGGCACAGAAATGACTTTAAAAACACTTATTTTAGTTGAAAAAGTAATAATTCACATCCAACCGTCACTTAAAGTCAAATGATTAAATGTTAAAATGTCATCAATATTGACCATTTTTTGAACGTTCGACAGGTCCGTGTTCATCATTTTCATCAGAAAATAGATTTTTTGGACTGTACCAAAAATGATTCAAAATGTCATTTGGATTGGGCCTCATGTTGAATAACCACTTTTTAAACCCTCACAGTTACCAAAATTGAAATTTTTACAGAGTTTTGCTTACTCAGAAGCTTCAATTTTGACCAATTTCAGGCACAGAAATGACTTTAAACACACCTATTTCAGTTGAAAAAGTAATAATTCACATCCAACAGTCATTTAAAGTCAAAAGATTAAATGTTAAAATTTCATCAATATTGACAATTTTTGGAACGTTCGAATGGTCCGGGGTCATCGTTTTTCATCAGAAAATTGATTTTTTGGACTTCACCAAAAATGATTCAAAATGTCATTTGGATCAGGCCTCATGTTGAATAACCACATTTTAAACCCTCACAGTGACCAAAATTGCCATTTTTACAGAGTTTTGCTTACTCAGAAGCTTCAATTTTGACCAATTTCAGGCACAGAAATGATTTTAAACACACTTATTTTAGTTGAAAAAGTAATAATTCACATCAAACCATCATTCAAAGTCAAAAGATTAAATGTTAAAATGTCATCAATATTGACCACTTTTTTTAACGTTCGACAGGTCCGGGGTCATCGTTTTTCATCATAAAATTGATTTTTTGGACTCTACCAAAAATGATTCAAAATGTCATTTGGATCGGGCCTCATGTTGAATAACCACTTTTTGAACCCTCACAGTGACCAAAATTGCCATTTTTACAGAGTTTTGCTTACTCAGAAGCTTAAATTTTGACCAATTTCAGGCACAGAAATGACTTTAAACACACTTGTTTTAGTTGAAAAAGTAATATTTCACATACAACAGTCATTTAAAGTCTAAAGATTAAATGTTAAAATTTCATCAATATTGACCATTTTTTGAACGTTCGACTGGTCCGGGGTCATCGTTTTTCATCAGAAAATTGATTTTTTGGACTTCACCAAAAATGATTCAAAATGTCATTTGGATCGGGCCTCATGTTGAATGACCACATTTTAAACCCTCACAGTGACCAAAATTGCCATTTTTACTGAGTTTTGCTTACTCAGAAGCTTCAATTTTGACCAATTTCAGGCACAGAAATGACTTTAAACACACTTATTTTAGTTGAAAAAGTAATAATTCACATCAAACCATCATTTAAAGTCAAAAGATTAAATGTTAAAATTTCATCAATATTGACCATTTTTTGAACGTTCGACTGGTCCGGGGTCATCGTTTTTCATCATAAAATTGATTTTTTGGACTCTACCAAAAATGATTCAAAATGTCATTTTGATCGGGCCTCATGTTGAATAACCACATTTTAAACCCTCACAGTGACCAAAATTGCCATTTTTACAGAGTTTTGCTTACTCAGAAGCTTCAATTTTGACCAATTTCAGGCACAGAAATGACTTTAAACACACTTGTTTTAGTTGAAAAAGTAATAATTCACATCAAACCATCATTCAAAGTCAAAAGATTAAATGTTAAAATGTCATCATGACCACTTTTTTTAACGTTCGACAGGTCCGGGGTCATCGTTTTTCATCATAAAATAGATTTTTTGGACTCTACCAAAAATGATTCAAAATGTCATTTGGATCGGGCCTCATGTTGAATAACCACTTTTTAAACCCTCACAGTGATCAAAATTGCCATTTTTACAGAGTTTTGCTTACTCAAAAGCTACAATTTTGACCAATTTCAGGCACAGAAATGACTTTAAACACACTTATTTTAGTTGAAAAAGTAATAATTCACATCCAACCATCATTTAAAGTCAAAAGATTAAATGTTAAAATTTCATCAATATTGACCACATTTTTGAACGTTCAACTGGTCCGGGGTCATCGTTTTTCATCAGAAAATTGATTTTTTGGACTCTACCAAAAACGATTTAAAATGTCATTTGGATTGGGCCTCACGTTGAATAACCACTTTTTAAACCCTCATAGTGACCAAAATTGACATTTTTACAGAGTTTTGCTTACTCAAAAGCTTCAATTTTGACCAATTTCAGGCACAGAAATGACTTTAAACACACTTATTTTAGTTGAAAAAGTAATAATTCACATCCAACCATCATTTAAAATCATAAGATTAAACGTTAACATTTCATCAATATTGACCACTTTTTTGAACATTCTACAGGTCCGGGGTCATCGTTTTTCATCATAAAATTGATTTTTTGGACTCTACCAAAAATGATTCAAAATGTCATTTGGATCGGTCCTCATGTTGAATAACCACTTTTTGAACCCTCACAGTGACCAAAATTGCCATTTTTACAGAGTTTTGTTTACTCAAAAGCTTCAATTTTAACCAATTTCAGGCATAGAAATGACTTTAAACACACTTATTTTAGTTGAAAAAGTAATAATTCACATGCAACAATCATTTAAAGTCAAAAGATTAAATTTTAAAATTTCATCAATATTGACCACTTTTTTGAACGTTCGACAGGTCCGGGTCATCGTTTTTCATTAGAAAATTGATTTGTTGGACTCTACCAAAAATGATTCAAAATGTCATTTGGATCGGGCCTCATGTTGAATAACAACTTTTTAAACCCTCATAGTAACCAAAATTGCCATTTTTATAGAGTTTTGCTTACTCAGAAGCTTCAATTTTGACCATTTTCAGGCACAGAAATGACTTTAAACACACGTATTTTAGTTTCAAAAGTAATAATTCACATCCAACAGTCATTTAAAGTCAAAAGATTAAATGTTAAAATGTCATCAATATTGACAATTTTTTGAACGTTCGACTGGTCCGGGGTCATCGTTTTTCATCAGAAAATTGATTTTTTGGACTTCACCAAAAATGATTCAAAATGTCATTTGGATCGGGCCTCATGTTGAATAACCACTTTTTAAACCCTCACAGTGACCAAAATTGCCATTTTTACAGAGTTTTGCTTACTCAAAAGCTTCAATTTTGACCAATTTCAGGCACAGAAATTACTTTAAACACACTTGTTTTAGTTGAAAAAGTAATAATTCACATCCAACAGTCATTTAAAGTCAAAAGATTAAATGTTAAATTTTCATCAATATTGACCACTTTTTTGAACGTTCGACAGGTCCGGGGTCATCGTTTTTCATCAGAAAATTGATTTTTTTGGACTCTACCAAAAATGATTCAAAATGTCATTTGGATCGGGCCTCATGTTGAATAACCACTTTTTAAACCCTCACAGAGACCAAAATTGCCATTTTTACAGAGTTTTGCATACTCAGAAGCTTCAATTTTGACCAATTTGAGGCACAGAAATGGCTTTAAACACACTTATTTTAGTTGAAAAAGTAATAATTCACATCCAACAGTCATTTAAATTCAAAAGATTAAATGATAAAATTTCATCAATATTGACCACTTTTTTGAACGTTCGTTTTCATCAGAAAATTAATTTTTTGGACTCTACCAAAATTTATTCAAAATGTCATTTGGATCGGGCCTCATGTTGAATAACCACATTTTAGACCCTCACAGTGACCAACATTGCCATTTTTACAGAGTTTTGCTTACTCAGAAGCTTCAATTTTGACCAATTTCAGGCACAGACATGACTTTAATCACACTTATTTTAGTTGAAAAAGTAATAATTCACATCCAACCATAATTTAAAGTCAAAAGATTAAATGTTAAAATTTCATCAATATTGACCACTTTTTTGAACGTTCGACAGGTCCGGGTCATCGGTTTTCATCAGAAAATTGATTTTTTGGACTCTACCAAAAATGATTCAAAATGTCATTTGGATCGGGCCTCATGTTGAATAACCACTTTTTAAACCCTCATAGTGACCAAAATTGCCATTTTTATAGAGTTTTGCTTACTCAGAAGCTTCAATTTTGACCAATTTCAGGCACAGAAATGACTTTAAACACACTTATTTTAGTTGAAAAAGTAATAATTCACATCCAACCATCATTTAAAGTCAAAAGATTAAATGTTAAAATTTCATCAATATTGACCACTTTTTTGAACGTTCGACAGGTCCGGGTCATCGTTTTTCATCAGAAAATTGATTTTTTGGACTCTACCAAAAATGATTCAAAATGTCATTTGGATCGGGCCTCATGTTGAATAACCACTTTTTAAACCCTCACAGTGACCAAAATTGCCATTTTTACAGAGTTTTGCTTACTCAAAAGCTTCGATTTTGACCAATTTCAGGCACAGAAATGACTTTAAACACACTTATTTTAGTTGAAAAAGTAATAATTCACATCCAACCATCATTTAAAGTCAAAAGATTAAATGTTAAAATTTCATCAATATTGACCACTTTTTTGAACGTTCGACATGTCCGGGGTCATCGTTTTTCATCAGAAAATTGATTTTTTGGACTTCACCAAAAATGATTCAAAATGTCATTTGGATCGGGCCTCATGCTGAATAACCACATTTTAAACCCTCACAGTGACCAAAATTGCCATTTTTACTGAGTTTTTCTTACTCAGAAGCTTCAATTTTGACCAATTTCAGGCACAGAAATGACTTTAAACACACTTATTTTAGTTGAAAAAGTAATAATTCACATCCAACCATCATTTAAAGTCAAAAGATTAAATGTTAAAATTTCATCAATATTGACCACTTTTTTTTAACGTTCGACAGGTCCGGGGTCATCGTTTTTCATCATAAAATTGATTTTTTGGACTCTACCAAAAATGATTCAAAATGTCATTTGGATCGGGCCTCATGTTGAATAACCACTTTTTAAACCCTCACAGTGACCAAAATTGCCATTTTTACAGAGTTTTGCTTTCTCAGAAGCTTCAATTTTGACCAATTTCAGGCACAGAAATGACTTTAAAAACACTTGTTTTAGTTGAAAAAGTAATAATTCACATCCAACAGTCATTTAAAGTCTAAAGATTAAATGTTAAAATTTCATCAATATTGACCATTTTTTGAACGTTCGACTGGTCCGGGGTCATCGTTTTTCATCATAAAATTGATTTTTTGGACTCTACCAAAAATGATTCAAAATGTCATTTGGATCGGGCCTCATGTTGAATAACCACTTTTTAAACCCTCACAGTGATCAAAATTGCCATTTTTACGGAGTTTTGCTTACTCAAAAGCTACAATTTTGACCAATTCCAGGCACAGAAATGACTTTAAACACACCTATTTTAGTTGAAAAAGTAATAATTCACATCCAACCATCATTTAAAGTCAAAAGATTAAATGTTAAAATTTCATCAATATTGACCACTTTTTTGAACGTTCGACTGGTCCGGGGTCATCGTTTTTCATCAGAAAATTGATTTTTTGGACTCTACCAAAAATGATTCAAAATGTCATTTGGATCGGTCCTCATGTTGAATAACCACTTTTTGAACCCTCACAGTGACCAAAATTGCCATTTTTACAGAGTTTTGTTTACTCAAAAGCTTCAATTTTAACCAATTTCAGGCATAGAAATGACTTTAAACACACTTATTTTAGTTGAAAAAGTAATAATTCACATCCAACAATCATTTAAAGTCAAAAGATTAAATTTTAAAATTTCATCAATATTGACCACTTTTTTGAACGTTCGACAGGTCCGGGTCATCGTTTTTCATTAGAAAATTGATTTGTTGGACTCTACCAAAAATGATTCAAAATGTCATTTGGATCGGGCCTCATGTTGAATAACAACTTTTTAAACCCTCATAGTAACCAAAATTGCCATTTTTATAGAGTTTTGCTTACTCAGAAGCTTCAATTTTGACCATTTTCAGGCACAGAAATGACTTTAAACACACTTATTTTAGTTTCAAAAGTAATAATTCACATCCAACAGTCATTTAAAGTCAAAAGATTAAATGTTAAAATGTCATCAATATTGACAATTTTTTGAACGTTCGACTGGTCCGGGGTCATCGTTTTTCATCAGAAAATTGATTTTTTGGACTTCACCAAAAATGATTCAAAATGTCATTTGGATCGGGCCTCATGTTGAATAACCACTTTTTAAACCCTCACAGTGACCAAAATTGCCATTTTTACAGAGTTTTGCTTACTCAAAAGCTTCAATTTTGACCAATTTCAGGCACAGAAATTACTTTAAACACACTTGTTTTAGTTGAAAAAGTAATAATTTACATCCAACAGTCATTTAAAGTCAAAAGATTAAATGTTAAATTTTCATCAATATTGACCACTTTTTTGAACGTTCGTTTTCATCAGAAAATTAATTTTTTGGACTCTACCAAAATTTATTCAAAATGTCATTTGGATCGGGCCTCATGTTGAATAACCACATTTTAGACCCTCACAGTGACCAACATTGCCATTTTTACAGAGTTTTGCTTACTGAGAAGCTTCAATTTTGACCAATTTCAGGCACAGAAATGACTTTAAACACACTTATTTTAGTTGAAAAAGTAATAATTCACATCCAACAGTCATTTAAAGTCTAAAGATTAAATGTTAAAATTTCATCAATATTGACAATTTTTTGAACGTTCGACTGGTCCAGGGTCATCGTTTTTCATCATAAAATTGATTTTTTGGACTCTACCAAAAATGATTCAAAATGTCATTTGGATCGGGCCTCATGTTGAATAACCACATTTTAGACCCTCACAGTGACCAACATTGCCATTTTTACAGAGTTTTGCATACTCAGAAGCTTCAATTTTGACCAATTTCAGGCACAGAAATGACTTTAAACACACTTATTTTAGTTGAAAAAGTAATAATTCACATCCAACCATCATTTAAAGTCAAAAGATTAAATGTTAAAATTTCATCAATATTGACCACTTTTTTTAACGTTCGACATGTCCGGGGTCATCGTTTTTCATCAGAAAATTGATTTTTTGGACTTCACCAAAAATGATTCAAAATGTCATTTGGATCAGGCCTCATGTTGAATAACCACATTTTAAACCCTCACAGTGACCAAAATTGCCATTTTTACTGAGTTTTTCTTACTCAGAAGCTTCAATTTTGACCAATTTCAGGCACAGAAATGACTTTAAACACACTTATTTTAGTTGAAAAAGTAATAATTCACATCAAACCATCATTTAAAGTCAAAATATTAAATGTTAAAATTTCATCAATATTGACCACTTTTTTTTAACGTTCGACAGGTCCGGGGTCATCGTTTTTCATCATAAAATTGATTTTTTGGACTCTACCAAAAATGATTCAAAATGTCATTTGGATCAGGCCTCATGTTGAATAACCACATTTTAGACCCTCACAGTGACCAACATTGCCATTTCTACAGAGTTTTGCATACTCAGAAGCTTCAATTTTGACCAATTTCAGGCACAGAAATGACTTTAAACACACTTATTTTAGTTGAAAAAGTAATAATTCACATCCAACAGTCATTTAAAGTCTAAAGATTAAATGTTAAAATTTCATCAATATTGACAATTTTTTGAACGTTCGACTGGTCCGGGGTCATCGTTTTTCATCATAAAATTGATTTTTTGGACTCTACCAAAAATGATTCAAAAGGTCATTTGGATCGGGCCTCATGTTGAATAACCACTTTTTAAACCCTCACAGTGACCAAAATTGCAATTTTTACAGAGTTTTGCTTACTCAGAAGCTTCAATTTTGACCAATTTCAGGCACAGACATGACTTTAATCACACTTATTTTAGTTGAAAAAGTAATAATTCACATCCAACCATAATTTATAGTCAAAAGATTAAATGTTAAAATTTCATCAATATTGACCACTTTTTTGAACGTTCGACAGGTCCGGGTCATCGTTTTTCATCAGAAAATTGATTTTTTGGACTCTACCAAAAATGATTCAAAATGTCATTTGGATCGGGCCTCATGTTGAATAACCACTTTTTAAACCCTCATAGTGACCAAAATTGCCATTTTTATAGAGTTTTGCTTACTCAGAAGCTTCAATTTTGACCATTTTCAGGCACAGAAATGACTTTAAACACACTTATTTTAGTTTCAAAAGTAATAATTCACATCCAACAGTCATTTAAAGTCAAAAGATTAAATGATAAAATTTCATCAATATTGACCACTTTTTTGAACGTTCGTTTTCATCAGAAAATTAATTTTTTGGACTCTACCAAAATTTATTCAAAATGTCATTTGGATCGGGCCTCATGTTGAATAACCACATTTTAAACCCTCACAGTGACCAACATTGCCATTTTTACAGAGTTTTGCATACTCAGAAGCTTCAATTTTGACCAATTTGAGGCACAGAAATGGCTTTAAACACACTTATTTTAGTTGAAAAAGTAATAATTCACATCCAACAGTCATTTAAAGTCAAAAGATTAAATGTTATATTTTCATCAATATTGACCACTTTTTTGAATGTTCGACAGGTCCGGGGTCATCGTTTTTCATCAGAAAATTGATTTTTTGGACTCTACCAAAAATGATTCAAAATGTCATTTGGATCGGGCCTCATGTTGTATAACCACTTTTTAAACCCTCATAGTGACCAAAATTGCCATTTTTATAGAGTTTTGCTTACTCAGAAGCTTCAATTCTTACCATTTTCAGGCACAGAAATGACTTTAAACAAACTTATTTTAGTTTAAAAAGAAAAAATTCACATCCAACAGTCATTTAAAGTCAAAAGATTAAATGTTAAAATGTCATCAATATTGACAATTTTTGGAACGTTCGACTGGTCCGGGGTCATCGTTTTTCATCAGAAAATTGATTTTTTGGACTTCACCAAAAATTATTCAAAATGTCATTTGGATCGGGCCTCATGTTGAATAACCACTTTTTAAACCCTCACAGTGACCAAAATTGCCATTTTTACAGAGTTTTGCTTACTCAAAAGCTTCGATTTTGACCAATTTCAGGCACAGAAATGACTTTAAACACACTTATTTTAGTTGAAAAAGTAATAATTCACATCCAACCATCATTTAAAGTCAAAAGATTAAATGTTAAAATTTCATCAATATTGACCACTTTTTTGAACGTTCGACATGTCCGGGGTCATCGTTTTTCATCAGAAAATTGATTTTTTGGACTTCACCAAAAATGATTCAAAATGTCATTTGGATCAGGCCTCATGTTGAATAACCACATTTTAAACCCTCACAGTGACCAAAATTGCCATTTTTACTGAGTTTTTCTTACTCAGAAGCTTCAATTTTGACCAATTTCAGGCACAGAAATGACTTTAAACACACTTATTTTAGTTGAAAAAGTAATAATTCACATCAAACCATCATTTAAAGTCAAAATATTAAATGTTAAAATTTCATCAATATTGACCACTTTTTTGAACGTTCGACAGGTCCGGGGTCATCGTTTTTCATCAGAAAATTGATTTTTTTGGACTCTACCAAAAATGATTCAAAATGTCATTTGGATCGGGCCTCATGTTGAATAACCACTTTTTAAACCCTCACAGAGACCAAAATTGCCATTTTTACAGAGTTTTGCATACTCAGAAGCTTCAATTTTGACCAATTTGAGGCACAGAAATGGCTTTAAACACACTTATTTTAGTTGAAAAAGTAATAATTCACATCCAACAGTCATTTAAAGTCAAAAGATTAAATGATAAAATTTCATCAATATTGACCACTTTTTTGAACGTTCGTTTTCATCAGAAAATTAATTTTTTGGACTCTACCAAAATTTATTCAAAATGTCATTTGGATCGGGCCTCATGTTGAATAACCACATTTTAGACCCTCACAGTGACCAACATTGCCATTTTTACAGAGTTTTGCTTACTCAGAAGCTTCAATTTTGACCAATTTCAGGCACAGAAATGACTTTAAACACACTTATTTTAGTTGAAAAAGTAATAATTCACATCCAACAGTCATTTAAAGTCTAAAGATTAAATGTTAAAATTTCATCAATATTGACAATTTTTCGAACGTTCGACTGGTCCAGGGTCATCGTTTTTCATCATAAAATTGATTTTTTGGACTCTACAAAAAATGATTCAAAATGTCATTTGGATCGGGCCTCATGTTGAATAACCACTTTTTAAGCCCTCACAGTGACCAAAATTGCCATTTTTACAGAGGTTTGCATACTCAGAAGCTTCAATTTTGACCAATTTTAGGCACAGAAATGACTTTAAACACACTTATTTTAGTTGAAAAAGTAATAATTCACATCCAACAGTCATTTAAAGTCTAAAGATTAAATGTTAAAATTTCATCAATATTGACAATTTTTTGAACGTTCGACTGGTCCGGGGTCATCGTTTTTCATCATAAAATTGATTTTTTGGACTCTACCAAAAATGATTCAAAAGGTCATTTGGATCGGGCCTCATGTTGAATAACCACTTTTTAAACCCTCACAGTGATCAAAATTGCCATTTTTACAGAGTTTTGCTTACTCAAAAGCTTCAATTTTGACCAATTTCAGGCACAGAAAGGCCTTTAAACACACTTATTTTAGTTGAAAAAGTAATAATTCACATCCAACCATCATTTAAAGTCAAAAGATTAAATGTTAAAATTTCATCAATATTGACCACTTTTTTGAACGTTCGACAGGTCCGGGGTCATCGTTTTTCATCAGAAAATTGATTTTTTGGACTCTACCAAAAATGATTCAAAATGTCATTTGGATCGGGCCTCATGTTGAATAACCACTTTTTAAACCCTCCCAGTGACCAAAATTGCAATTTTTACAGAGTTTTGCTTACTCAGAAGCTTCAATTTTGACCAATTTCAGGCACAGACATGACTTTAATCACACTTATTTTAGTTGAAAAAGTAATAATTCACATTCAACCATAATTTAAAGTCAAAAGATTAAATGTTAAAATTTCATCAATATTGACCACTTTTTTGAACGTTCGACAGGTCCGGGTCATCGTTTTTCATCAGAAAATAGATTTTTTGGACTCTACCAAAAATGATTCAAAATGTCATTTGGATCGGGCCTCATGTTGAATAACCACTTTTTAAACCCTCATAGTGACCAAAATTGCCATTTTTATAGAGTTTTGCTTACTCAGAAGCTTCAATTTTGACCATTTTCAGGCACAGAAATGACTTTAAACACACTTATTTTAGTTTAAAAAGTAATAATTCACATCCAACAGTCATTTAAAGTCAAAAGATTAAATGTTAAAATGTCATCAATATTGACAATTTTTTGAACGTTCGACTGGTCCGGGGTCATCGTTTTTCACCAGAAAATTGATTTTTTGGACTTCACCAAAAATTATTCAAAATGTCATTTGGATCGGGCCTCATGTTGAATAACCACATTTTAAACCCTCACAGTGACCAAAATTGCCATTTTTACTGAGTTTTGCTTACTCAGAAGCTTCAATTTTGACCAATTTCAGGCACAGAAATGACTTTAAACACACTTATTTTAGTTGAAAAAGTAATAATTCACATCCAACCATCATTTAAAGTCAAAAGATTAAATGTTAAAATTTCATCAATATTGACCACTTTTTTGAACGTTCGACAGGTCCGGGTCATCGTTTTTCATCAGAAAATTGATTTTTTGGACTCTACCAAAAATGATTCAAAATGTCATTTGGATCGGGCCTCATGTTGAATAACCACTTTTTAAACCCTCACAGTGACCAAAATTGCCATTTTTACAGAGTTTTGCTTACTCAAAAGCTTCGATTTTGACCAATTTCAGGCACAGAAATGACTTTAAACACACTTATTTTAGTTGAAAAAGTAATAATTCACATCCAACCATCATATAAAGTCAAAAGATTAAATGTTAAAATTTCATCAATATTGACCACTTTTTTGAACGTTCGACATGTCCGGGGTCATCGTTTTTCATCAGAAAATTGATTTTTTGGACTTCACCAAAAATGATTCAAAATGTCATTTGGATCAGGCCTCATGTTGAATAACCACATTTTAAACCCTCACAGTGACCAAAATTGCCATTTTTACTGAGTTTTTCTTACTCAGAAGCTTCAATTTTGACCAATTTCAGGCACAGAAATGACTTTAAACACACTTATTTTAGTTGAAAAAGTAATAATTCACATCAAACCATCATTTAAAGTCAAAATATTAAATGTTAAAATTTCATCAATATTGACCACTTTTTTTTAACGTTCGACAGGTCCGGGGTCATCGTTTTTCATCATAAAATTGATTTTTTGGACTCTACCAAAAATGATTCAAAATGTCATTTGGATCGGGCCTCATGTTGAATAACCACATTTTAGACCCTCACAGTGACCAACATTGCCATTTTTACAGAGTTTTGCATACTCAGAAGCTTCAATTTTGACCAATTTCAGGCACAGAAATGACTTTAAACACACTTATTTTAGTTGAAAAAGTAATAATTCACATCCAACAGTCATTTAAAGTCTAAAGATTAAATGTTAAAATTTCATCAATATTGACAATTTTTTGAACGTTCGACTGGTCCGGGGTCATCGTTTTTCATCATAAAATTGATTTTTTGGACTCTACCAAAAATGATTCAAAAGGTCATTTGGATCGGGCCTCATGTTGAATAACCACTTTTTAAACCCTCACAGTGACCAAAATTGCAATTTTTACAGAGTTTTGCTTACTCAGAAGCTTCAATTTTGACCAATTTCAGGCACAGACATGACTTTAATCACACTTATTTTAGTTGAAAAAGTAATAATTCACATCCAACCATAATTTATAGTCAAAAGATTAAATGTTAAAATTTCATCAATATTGACCACTTTTTTGAACGTTCGACAGGTCCGGGTCATCGTTTTTCATCAGAAAATTGATTTTTTGGACTCTACCAAAAATGATTCAAAATGTCATTTGGATCGGGCCTCATGTTGAATAACCACTTTTTAAACCCTCATAGTGACCAAAATTGCCATTTTTATAGAGTTTTGCTTACTCAGAAGCTTCAATTTTGACCATTTTCAGGCACAGAAATGACTTTAAACACACTTATTTTAGTTTCAAAAGTAATAATTCACATCCAACAGTCATTTAAAGTCAAAAGATTAAATGATAAAATTTCATCAATATTGACCACTTTTTTGAACGTTCGTTTTCATCAGAAAATTAATTTTTTGGACTCTACCAAAATTTATTCAAAATGTCATTTGGATCGGGCCTCATGTTGAATAACCACATTTTAAACCCTCACAGTGACCAACATTGCCATTTTTACAGAGTTTTGCATACTCAGAAGCTTCAATTTTGACCAATTTGAGGCACAGAAATGGCTTTAAACACACTTATTTTAGTTGAAAAAGTAATAATTCACATCCAACAGTCATTTAAAGTCAAAAGATTAAATGTTATATTTTCATCAATATTGACCACTTTTTTGAATGTTCGACAGGTCCGGGGTCATCGTTTTTCATCAGAAAATTGATTTTTTGGACTCTACCAAAAATGATTCAAAATGTCATTTGGATCGGGCCTCATGTTGAATAACCACTTTTTAAACCCTCACAGTGACCAACATTGCCATTTTTACAGAGTTTTGCTTACTCAAAAGCTTCGATTTTGACCAATTTCAGGCACAGAAATGACTTTAAACACACTTATTTTAGTTGAAAAAGTAATAATTCACATCCAACCATCATTTAAAGTCAAAAGATTAAATGTTAAAATTTCATCAATATTGACCACTTTTTTGAACGTTCGACATGTCCGGGGTCATCGTTTTTCATCAGAAAATAGATTTTTTGGACTTCACCAAAAATTATTCAAAATGTCATTTGGATCGGGCCTCATGTTGAATAACCACTTTTTAAACCCTCACAGTGACCAAAATTGCCATTTTTACAGAGTTTTGCTTACTCAAAAGCTTCGATTTTGACCAATTTCAGCTACAGAAATGACTTTAAACACACTTATTTTAGTTGAAAAAGTAATAATTCACATCCAACCATCATTTAAAGTCAAAAGATTAAATGTTAAAATTTCATCAATATTGACCACTTTTTTGAACGTTCGACATGTCCGGGGTCATCGTTTTTCATCAGAAAATTGATTTTTTGGACTTCACCAAAAATGATTCAAAATGTCATTTGGATCAGGCCTCATGTTGAATAACCACATTTTAAACCCTCACAGTGACCAAAATTGCCATTTTTACTGAGTTTTTCTTACTCAGAAGCTTCAATTTTGACCAATTTCAGGCACAGAAATGACTTTAAACACACTTATTTTAGTTGAAAAAGTAATAATTCACATCAAACCATCATTTAAAGTCAAAATATTAAATGTTAAAATTTCATCAATATTGACCACTTTTTTGAACGTTCGACAGGTCCGGGGTCATCGTTTTTCATCAGAAAATTGATTTTTTTGGACTCTACCAAAAATGATTCAAAATGTCATTTGGATCGGGCCTCATGTTGAATAACCACTTTTTAAACCCTCACAGAGACCAAAATTGCCATTTTTACAGAGTTTTGCATACTCAGAAGCTTCAATTTTGACCAATTTGAGGCACAGAAATGGCTTTAAACACACTTATTTTAGTTGAAAAAGTAATAATTCACATCCAACAGTCATTTAAAGTCAAAAGATTAAATGATAAAATTTCATCAATATTGACCACTTTTTTGAACGTTCGTTTTCATCAGAAAATTAATTTTTTGGACTCTACCAAAATTTATTCAAAATGTCATTTGGATCGGGCCTCATGTTGAATAACCACATTTTAGACCCTCACAGTGACCAACATTGCCATTTTTACAGAGTTTTGCTTACTCAGAAGCTTCAATTTTGACCAATTTCAGGCACAGAAATGACTTTAAACACACTTATTTTAGTTGAAAAAGTAATAATTCACATCCAACAGTCATTTAAAGTCTAAAGATTAAATGTTAAAATTTCATCAATATTGACAATTTTTTGAACGTTCGACTGGTCCAGGGTCATCGTTTTTCATCATAAAATTGATTTTTTGGACTCTACAAAAAATGATTCAAAATGTCATTTGGATCGGGCCTCATGTTGAATAACCACTTTTTAAACCCTCATAGTGACCAAAATTGCCATTTTTACAGAGGTTTGCATACTCAGAAGCTTCAATTTTGACCAATTTTAGGCACAGAAATGACTTTAAACACACTTATTTTAGTTGAAAAAGTAATAATTCACATCCAACAGTCATTTAAAGTCTAAAGATTAAATGTTAAAATTTCATCAATATTGACAATTTTTTGAACGTTCGACTGGTCCGGGGTCATCGTTTTTCATCATAAAATTGATTTTTTGGACTCTACCAAAAATGATTCAAAAGGTCATTTGGATCGGGCCTCATGTTGAATAACCACTTTTTAAACCCTCACAGTGATCAAAATTGCCATTTTTACAGAGTTTTGCTTACTCAAAAGCTTCAATTTTGACCAATTTCAGGCACAGAAAGGCCTTTAAACACACTTATTTTAGTTGAAAAAGTAATAATTCACATCCAACCATCATTTAAAGTCAAAAGATTAAATGTTAAAATTTCATCAATATTGACCACTTTTTTGAACGTTCGACAGGTCCGGGGTCATCGTTTTTCATCAGAAAATTGATTTTTTGGACTCTACCAAAAATGATTCAAAATGTCATTTGGATCGGGCCTCATGTTGAATAACCACTTTTTAAACCCTCCCAGTGACCAAAATTGCAATTTTTACAGAGTTTTGCTTACTCAGAAGCTTCAATTTTGACCAATTTCAGGCACAGACATGACTTTAATCACACTTATTTTAGTTGAAAAAGTAATAATTCACATTCAACCATAATTTAAAGTCAAAAGATTAAATGTTAAAATTTCATCAATATTGACCACTTTTTTGAACGTTCGACAGGTCCGGGTCATCGTTTTTCATCAGAAAATAGATTTTTTGGACTCTACCAAAAATGATTCAAAATGTCATTTGGATCGGGCCTCATGTTGAATAACCACTTTTTAAACCCTCATAGTGACCAAAATTGCCATTTTTATAGAGTTTTGCTTACTCAGAAGCTTCAATTTTGACCATTTTCAGGCACAGAAATGACTTTAAACACACTTATTTTAGTTTAAAAAGTAATAATTCACATCCAACAGTCATTTAAAGTCAAAAGATTAAATGTTAAAATGTCATCAATATTGACAATTTTTTGAACGTTCGACTGGTCCGGGGTCATCGTTTTTCACCAGAAAATTGATTTTTTGGACTTCACCAAAAATGATTCAAAATGTCATTTGGATCGGGCCTCATGTTGAATAACCACATTTTAAACCCTCACAGTGACCAAAATTGCCATTTTTACTGAGTTTTGCTTACTCAGAAGCTTCAATTTTGACCAATTTCAGGCACAGAAATGACTTTAAACACACTTATTTTAGTTGAAAAAGTAATAATTCACATCCAACCATCATTTAAAGTCAAAAGATTAAATGTTAAAATTTCATCAATATTGACCACTTTTTTGAACGTTCGACAGGTCCGGGTCATCGTTTTTCATCAGAAAATTGATTTTTTGGACTCTACCAAAAATGATTCAAAATGTCATTTGGATCGGGCCTCATGTTGAATAACCACTTTTTAAACCCTCACAGTGACCAAAATTGCCATTTTTACAGAGTTTTGCTTACTCAAAAGCTTCGATTTTGACCAATTTCAGGCACAGAAATGACTTTAAACACACTTATTTTAGTTGAAAAAGTAATAATTCACATCCAACCATCATTTAAAGTCAAAAGATTAAATGTTAAAATTTCATCAATATTGACCACTTTTTTGAACGTTCGACATGTCCGGGGTCATCGTTTTTCATCAGAAAATTGATTTTTTGGACTTCACCAAAAATGATTCAAAATGTCATTTGGATCAGGCCTCATGTTGAATAACCACATTTTAAACCCTCACAGTGACCAAAATTGCCATTTTTACTGAGTTTTTCTTACTCAGAAGCTTCAATTTTGACCAATTTCAGGCACAGAAATGACTTTAAACACACTTATTTTAGTTGAAAAAGTAATAATTCACATCAAACCATCATTTAAAGTCAAAATATTAAATGTTAAAATTTCATCAATATTGACCACTTTTTTTTAACGTTCGACAGGTCCGGGGTCATCGTTTTTCATCATAAAATTGATTTTTTGGACTCTACCAAAAATGATTCAAAATGTCATTTGGATCGGGCCTCATGTTGAATAACCACATTTTAGACCCTCACAGTGACCAACATTGCCATTTTTACAGAGTTTTGCATACTCAGAAGCTTCAATTTTGACCAATTTCAGGCACAGAAATGACTTTAAACACACTTATTTTAGTTGAAAAAGTAATAATTCACATCCAACAGTCATTTAAAGTCTAAAGATTAAATGTTAAAATTTCATCAATATTGACAATTTTTTGAACGTTCGACTGGTCCGGGGTCATCGTTTTTCATCATAAAATTGATTTTTTGGACTCTACCAAAAATGATTCAAAAGGTCATTTGGATCGGGCCTCATGTTGAATAACCACTTTTTAAACCCTCACAGTGACCAAAATTGCAATTTTTACAGAGTTTTGCTTACTCAGAAGCTTCAATTTTGACCAATTTCAGGCACAGACATGACTTTAATCACACTTATTTTAGTTGAAAAAGTAATAATTCACATCCAACCATAATTTATAGTCAAAAGATTAAATGTTAAAATTTCATCAATATTGACCACTTTTTTTAACGTTCGACAGGTCCGGGTCATCGTTTTTCATCAGAAAATTGATTTTTTGGACTCTACCAAAAATGATTCAAAATGTCATTTGGATCGGGCCTCATGTTGAATAACCACTTTTTAAACCCTCATAGTGACCAAAATTGCCATTTTTATAGAGTTTTGCTTACTCAGAAGCTTCAATTTTGACCATTTTCAGGCACAGAAATGACTTTAAACACACTTATTTTAGTTTCAAAAGTAATAATTCACATCCAACAGTCATTTAAAGTCAAAAGATTAAATGATAAAATTTCATCAATATTGACCACTTTTTTGAACGTTCGTTTTCATCAGAAAATTAATTTTTTGGACTCTACCAAAATTTATTCAAAATGTCATTTGGATCGGGCCTCATGTTGAATAACCACATTTTAAACCCTCACAGTGACCAACATTGCCATTTTTACAGAGTTTTGCATACTCAGAAGCTTCAATTTTGACCAATTTGAGGCACAGAAATGGCTTTAAACACACTTATTTTAGTTGAAAAAGTAATAATTCACATCCAACAGTCATTTAAAGTCAAAAGATTAAATGTTATATTTTCATCAATATTGACCACTTTTTTGAATGTTCGACAGGTCCGGGGTCATCGTTTTTCATCAGAAAATTGATTTTTTGGACTCTACCAAAAATGATTCAAAATGTCATTTGGATCGGGCCTCATGTTGAATAACCACTTTTTAAACCCTCACAGTGACCAACATTGCCATTTTTACAGAGTTTTGCTTACTCAAAAGCTTCGATTTTGACCAATTTCAGGCACAGAAATGACTTTAAACACACTTATTTTAGTTGAAAAAGTAATAATTCACATCCAACCATCATTTAAAGTCAAAAGATTAAATGTTAAAATTTCATCAATATTGACCACTTTTTTGAACGTTCGACATGTCCGGGGTCATCGTTTTTCATCAGAAAATTGATTTTTTGGACTTCACCAAAAATGATTCAAAATGTCATTTGGATCAGGCCTCATGTTAATTAACCACATTTTAAACCCTCACAGTGACCAAAATTGCCATTTTTACTGAGTTTTTCTTACTCAGAAGCTTCAATTTTGACCAATTTCAGGCACAGAAATGACTTTAAACACACTTATTTTAGTTGAAAAAGTAATAATTCACATCAAACCATCATTTAAAGTCAAAATATTAAATGTTAAAATTTCATCAATATTGACCACTTTTTTGAACGTTCGACAGGTCCGGGGTCATCGTTTTTCATCAGAAAATTGATTTTTTTGGACTCTACCAAAAATGATTCAAAATGTCATTTGGATCGGGCCTCATGTTGAATAACCACTTTTTAAACCCTCACAGAGACCAAAATTGCCATTTTTACAGAGTTTTGCATACTCAGAAGCTTCAATTTTGACCAATTTGAGGCACAGAAATGGCTTTAAACACACTTATTTTAGTTGAAAAAGTAATAATTCACATCCAACAGTCATTTAAAGTCAAAAGATTAAATGATAAAATTTCATCAATATTGACCACTTTTTTGAACGTTCGTTTTCATCAGAAAATTAATTTTTTGGACTCTACCAAAATTTATTCAAAATGTCATTTGGATCGGGCCTCATGTTGAATAACCACATTTTAGACCCTCACAGTGACCAACATTGCCATTTTTACAGAGTTTTGCTTACTCAGAAGCTTCAATTTTGACCAATTTCAGGCACAGAAATGACTTTAAACACACTTATTTTAGTTGAAAAAGTAATAATTCACATCCAACAGTCATTTAAAGTCTAAAGATTAAATGTTAAAATTTCATCAATATTGACAATTTTTTGAACGTTCGACTGGTCCAGGGTCATCGTTTTTCATCATAAAATTGATTTTTTGGACTCTACCAAAAATGATTCAAAATGTCATTTGGATCGGGCCTCATGTTGAATAACCACTTTTTAAACCCTCACAGTGACCAAAATTGCCATTTTTACAGAGGTTTGCATACTCAGAAGCTTCAATTTTGACCAATTTTAGGCACAGAAATGACTTTAAACACACTTATTTTAGTTGAAAAAGTAATAATTCACATCCAACAGTCATTTAAAGTCTAAAGATTAAATGTTAAAATTTCATCAATATTGACAATTTTTTGAACGTTCGACTGGTCCGGGGTCATCGTTTTTCATCATAAAATTGATTTTTTGGACTCTACCAAAAATGATTCAAAAGGTCATTTGGATCGGGCCTCATGTTGAATAACCACTTTTTAAACCCTCACAGTGATCAAAATTGCCATTTTTACAGAGTTTTGCTTACTCAAAAGCTTCAATTTTGACCAATTTCAGGCACAGAAAGGCCTTTAAACACACTTATTTTAGTTGAAAAAGTAATAATTCACATCCAACCATCATTTAAAGTCAAAAGATTAAATGTTAAAATTTCATCAATATTGACCACTTTTTTGAACGTTCGACAGGTCCGGGGTCATCGTTTTTCATCAGAAAATTGATTTTTTGGACTCTACCAAAAATGATTCAAAATGTCATTTGGATCGGGCCTCATGTTGAATAACCACTTTTTAAACCCTCCCAGTGACCAAAATTGCAATTTTTACAGAGTTTTGCTTACTCAGAAGCTTCAATTTTGACCAATTTCAGGCACAGACATGACTTTAATCACACTTATTTTAGTTGAAAAAGTAATAATTCACATTCAACCATAATTTAAAGTCAAAAGATTAAATGTTAAAATTTCATCAATATTGACCACTTTTTTGAACGTTCGACAGGTCCGGGTCATCGTTTTTCATCAGAAAATAGATTTTTTGGACTCTACCAAAAATGATTCAAAATGTCATTTGGATCGGGCCTCATGTTGAATAACCACTTTTTAAACCCTCATAGTGACCAAAATTGCCATTTTTATAGAGTTTTGCTTACTCAGAAGCTTCAATTTTGACCAATTTCAGGCACAGACATGACTTTAAACACACTTATTTTAGTTGAAAAAGTAATAATTCACATCCAACCATCATTTAAAGTCAAAAGATTAAATGTTAAAATTTCATCAATATTGACCACTTTTTTGAACGTTCGACAGGTCCGGGTCATCGTTTTTCATCAGAAAATTGATTTTTTGGACTCTACCAAAAATGATTCAAAATGTCATTTGGATCGGGCCTCATGTTGAATAACCACTTTTTAAACCCTCACAGTGACCAAAATTGCCATTTTTACAGAGTTTTGCTTACTCAAAAGCTTCGATTTTGACCAATTTCAGGCACAGAAATGACTTTAAACACACTTATTTTAGTTGAAAAAGTAATAATTCACATCCAACCATCATTTAAAGTCAAAAGATTAAATGTTAAAATTTCATCAATATTGACCACTTTTTTGAACGTTCGACATGTCCGGGGTCATCGTTTTTCATCAGAAAATTGATTTTTTGGACTTCACCAAAAATGATTCAAAATGTCATTTGGATCGGGCCTCATGCTGAATAACCACATTTTAAACCCTCACAGTGACCAAAATTGCCATTTTTACTGAGTTTTTCTTACTCAGAAGCTTCAATTTTGACCAATTTCAGGCACAGAAATGACTTTAAACACACTTATTTTAGTTGAAAAAGTAATAATTCACATCCAACCATCATTTAAAGTCAAAAGATTAAATGTTAAAATTTCATCAATATTGACCACTTTTTTTTAACGTTCGACAGGTCCGGGGTCATCGTTTTTCATCATAAAATTGATTTTTTGGACTCTACCAAAAATGATTCAAAATGTCATTTGGATCGGGCCTCATGTTGAATAACCACTTTTTAAACCCTCACAGTGACCAAAATTGCCATTTTTACAGAGTTTTGCTTTCTCAGAAGCTTCAATTTTGACCAATTTCAGGCACAGAAATGACTTTAAAAACACTTGTTTTAGTTGAAAAAGTAATAATTCACATCCAACAGTCATTTAAAGTCTAAAGATTAAATGTTAAAATTTCATCAATATTGACCATTTTTTGAACGTTCGACTGGTCCGGGGTCATCGTTTTTCATCATAAAATTGATTTTTTGGACTCTACCAAAAATGATTCAAAATGTCATTTGGATCGGGCCTCATGTTGAATAACCACTTTTTACACCCTCACAGTGATCAAAATTGCCATTTTTACGGAGTTTTGCTTACTCAAAAGCTACAATTTTGACCAATTCCAGGCACAGAAATGACTTTAAACACACCTATTTTAGTTGAAAAAGTAATAATTCACATCCAACCATCATTTAAAGTCAAAAGATTAAATGTTAAAATTTCATCAATATTGACCACTTTTTTGAACGTTCGACTGGTCCGGGGTCATCGTTTTTCATCAGAAAATTGATTTTTTGGACTCTACCAAAAATGATTCAAAATGTCATTTGGATCGGTCCTCATGTTGAATAACCACTTTTTGAACCCTCACAGTGACCAAAATTGCCATTTTTACAGAGTTTTGTTTACTCAAAAGCTTCAATTTTAACCAATTTCAGGCATAGAAATGACTTTAAACACACTTATTTTAGTTGAAAAAGTAATAATTCACATCCAACAATCATTTAAAGTCAAAAGATTAAATTTTAAAATTTAATCAATATTGACCACTTTTTTGAACGTTCGACAGGTCCGGGTCATCGTTTTTCATTAGAAAATTGATTTGTTGGACTCTACCAAAAATGATTCAAAATGTCATTTGGATCGGGCCTCATGTTGAATAACAACTTTTTAAACCCTCATAGTAACCAAAATTGCCATTTTTATAGAGTTTTGCTTACTCAGAAGCTTCAATTTTGACCATTTTCAGGCACAGAAATGACTTTAAACACACTTATTTTAGTTTCAAAAGTAATAATTCACATCCAACAGTCATTGAAAGTCAAAAGATTAAATGTTAAAATGTCATCAATATTGACAATTTTTTGAACGTTCGACTGGTCCGGGGTCATCGTTTTTCATCAGAAAATTGATTTTTTGGACTTCACCAAAAATGATTCAAAATGTCATTTGGATCGGGCCTCATGTTGAATAACCACTTTTTAAACCCTCACAGTGACCAAAATTGCCATTTTTACAGAGTTTTGCTTACTCAAAAGCTTCAATTTTGACCAATTTCAGGCACAGAAATTACTTTAAACACACTTGTTTTAGTTGAAAAAGTAATAATTCACATCCAACAGTCATTTAAAGTCAAAAGATTAAATGTTAAATTTTCATCAATATTGACCACTTTTTTGAACGTTCGTTTTCATCAGAAAATTAATTTTTTGGACTCTACCAAAATTTATTCAAAATGTCATTTGGATCGGGCCTCATGTTGAATAACCACATTTTAGACCCTCACAGTGACCAACATTGCCATTTTTACAGAGTTTTGCTTACTGAGAAGCTTCAATTTTGACCAATTTCAGGCACAGAAATGACTTTAAACACACTTATTTTAGTTGAAAAAGTAATAATTCACATCCAACAGTCATTTAAAGTCTAAAGATTAAATGTTAAAATTTCATCAATATTGACAATTTTTTGAACGTTCGACTGGTCCAGGGTCATCGTTTTTCATCATAAAATTGATTTTTTGGACTCTACCAAAAATGATTCAAAATGTCATTTGGATCGGGCCTCATGTTGAATAACCACATTTTAGACCCTCACAGTGACCAACATTGCCATTTTTACAGAGTTTTGCATACTCAGAAGCTTCAATTTTGACCAATTTCAGGCACAGAAATGACTTTAAACACACTTATTTTAGTTGAAAAAGTAATAATTCACATCCAACCATCATTTAAAGTCAAAAGATTAAATGTTAAAATTTCATCAATATTGACCACTTTTTTTAACGTTCGACATGTCCGGGGTCATCGTTTTTCATCAGAAAATTGATTTTTTGGACTTCACCAAAAATGATTCAAAATGTCATTTGGATCAGGCCTCATGTTGAATAACCACATTTTAAACCCTCACAGTGACCAAAATTGCCATTTTTACTGAGTTTTTCTTACTCAGAAGCTTCAATTTTGACCAATTTCAGGCACAGAAATGACTTTAAACACACTTATTTTAGTTGAAAAAGTAATAATTCACATCAAACCATCATTTAAAGTCAAAATATTAAATGTTAAAATTTCATCAATATTGACCACTTTTTTTTAACGTTCGACAGGTCCGGGGTCATCGTTTTTCATCATAAAATTGATTTTTTGGACTCTACCAAAAATGATTTAAAATGTCATTTGGATCGGGCCTCATGTTGAATAACCACATTTTAGACCCTCACAGTGACCAACATTGCCATTTTTACAGAGTTTTGCATACTCAGAAGCTTCAATTTTGACCAATTTCAGGCACAGAAATGACTTTAAACACACTTATTTTAGTTGAAAAAGTAATAATTCACATCCAACAGTCATTTAAAGTCTAAAGATTAAATGTTAAAATTTCATCAATATTGACAATTTTTTGAACGTTCGACTGGTCCGGGGTCATCGTTTTTCATCATAAAATTGATTTTTTGGACTCTACCAAAAATGATTCAAAAGGTCATTTGGATCGGGACTCATGTTGAATAACCACTTTTTAAACCCTCACAGTGACCAAAATTGCAATTTTTACAGAGTTTTGCTTACTCAGAAGCTTCAATTTTGACCAATTTCAGGCACAGACATGACTTTAATCACACTTATTTTAGTTGAAAAAGTAATAATTCACATCCAACCATAATTTATAGTCAAAAGATTAAATGTTAAAATTTCATCAATATTGACCACTTTTTTGAACGTTCGACAGGTCCGGGTCATCGTTTTTCATCAGAAAATTGATTTTTTGGACTCTACCAAAAATGATTCAAAATGTCATTTGGATCGGGCCTCATGTTGAATAACCACTTTTTAAACCCTCATAGTGACCAAAATTGCCATTTTTATAGAGTTTTGCTTACTCAGAAGCTTCAATTTTGACCATTTTCAGGCACAGAAATGACTTTAAACACACTTATTTTAGTTTCAAAAGTAATAATTCACATCCAACAGTCATTTAAAGTCAAAAGATTAAATGATAAAATTTCATCAATATTGACCACTTTTTTGAACGTTGGTTTTCATCAGAAAATTAATTTTTTGGACTCTACCAAAATTTATTCAAAATGTCATTTGGATCGGGCCTCATGTTGAATAACCACATTTTAAACCCTCACAGTGACCAACATTGCCATTTTTACAGAGTTTTGCATACTCAGAAGCTTCAATTTTGACCAATTTGAGGCACAGAAATGGCTTTAAACACACTTATTTTAGTTGAAAAAGTAATAATTCACATCCAACAGTCATTTAAAGTCAAAAGATTAAATGTTATATTTTCATCAATATTGACCACTTTTTTGAATGTTCGACAGGTCCGGGGTCATCGTTTTTCATCAGAAAATTGATTTTTTGGACTCTACCAAAAATGATTCAAAATGTCATTTGGATCGGGCCTCATGTTGTATAACCACTTTTTAAACCCTCATAGTGACCAAAATTGCCATTTTTATAGAGTTTTGCTTACTCAGAAGCTTCAATTCTTACCATTTTCAGGCACAGAAATGACTTTAAACAAACTTATTTTAGTTTAAAAAGAAAAAATTCACATCCAACAGTCATTTAAAGTCAAAAGATTAAATGTTAAAATGTCATCAATATTGACAATTTTTGGAACGTTCGACTGGTCCGGGGTCATCGTTTTTCATCAGAAAATTGATTTTTTGGACTTCACCAAAAATTATTCAAAATGTCATTTGGATCGGGCCTCATGTTGAATAACCACATTTTAAACCCTCACAGTGACCAACATTGCCATTTTTACAGAGTTTTGCATACTCAGAAGCTTCAATTTTGACCAATTTGAGGCACAGAAATGGCTTTAAACACACTTATTTTAGTTGAAAAAGTAATAATTCACATCCAACAGTCATTTAAAGTCAAAAGATTAAATGTTATATTTTCATCAATATTGACCACTTTTTTGAATGTTCGACAGGTCCGGGGTCATCGTTTTTCATCAGAAAATTGATTTTTTGGACTCTACCAAAAATGATTCAAAATGTCATTTGGATCGGGCCTCATGTTGTATAACCACTTTTTAAACCCTCATAGTGACCAAAATTGCCATTTTTATAGAGTTTTGCTTACTCAGAAGCTTCAATTCTTACCATTTTCAGGCACAGAAATGACTTTAAACAAACTTATTTTAGTTTAAAAAGAAAAAATTCACATCCAACAGTCATTTAAAGTCAAAAGATTAAATGTTAAAATGTCATCAATATTGACAATTTTTGGAACGTTCGACTGGTCCGGGGTCATCGTTTTTCATCAGAAAATTGATTTTTTGGACTTCACCAAAAATTATTCAAAATGTCATTTGGATCGGGCCTCATGTTGAATAACCACTTTTTAAACCCTCACAGTGACCAAAATTGCCATTTTTACAGAGTTTTGCTTACTCAAAAGCTTCGATTTTGACCAATTTCAGGCACAGAAATGACTTTAAACACACTTATTTTAGTTGAAAAAGTAATAATTCACATCCAACCATCATTTAAAGTCAAAAGATTAAATGTTAAAATTTCATCAATATTGACCACTTTTTTGAACGTTCGACATGTCCGGGGTCATCGTTTTTCATCAGAAAATTGATTTTTTGGACTTCACCAAAAATGATTCAAAATGTCATTTGGATCAGGCCTCATGTTGAATAACCACATTTTAAACCCTCACAGTGACCAAAATTGCCATTTTTACTGAGTTTTTCTTACTCAGAAGCTTCAATTTTGACCAATTTCAGGCACAGAAATGACTTTAAACACACTTATTTTAGTTGAAAAAGTAATAATTCACATCAAACCATCATTTAAAGTCAAAATATTAAATGTTAAAATTTCATCAATATTGACCACTTTTTTGAACGTTCGACAGGTCCGGGGTCATCGTTTTTCATCAGAAAATTGATTTTTTTGGACTCTACCAAAAATGATTCAAAATGTCATTTGGATCGGGCCTCATGTTGAATAACCACTTTTTAAACCCTCACAGAGACCAAAATGGCCATTTTTACAGAGTTTTGCATACTCAGAAGCTTCAATTTTGACCAATTTGAGGCACAGAAATGGCTTTAAACACACTTATTTTAGTTGAAAAAGTAATAATTCACATCCAACAGTCATTTAAAGTCAAAAGATTAAATGATAAAATTTCATCAATATTGACCACTTTTTTGAACGTTCGTTTTCATCAGAAAATTAATTTTTTGGACTCTACCAAAATTTATTCAAAATGTCATTTGGATCGGGCCTCATGTTGAATAACCACATTTTAGACCCTCACAGTGACCAACATTGCCATTTTTACAGAGTTTTGCTTACTCAGAAGCTTCAATTTTGACCAATTTCAGGCACAGAAATGACTTTAAACACACTTATTTTAGTTGAAAAAGTAATAATTCACATCCAACAGTCATTTAAAGTCTAAAGATTAAATGTTAAAATTTCATCAATATTGACCATTTTTTTAACGTTCGACTGGTCCAGGGTCATCGTTTTTCATCATAAAATTGATTTTTTGGACTCTACAAAAAATGATTCAAAATGTCATTTGGATCGGGCCTCATGTTGAATAACCACTTTTTAAACCCTCACAGTGACCAAAATTGCCATTTTTACAGAGGTTTGCATACTCAGAAGCTTCAATTTTGACCAATTTTAGGCACAGAAATGACTTTAAACACACTTATTTTAGTTGAAAAAGTAATAATTCACATCCAACAGTCATTTAAAGTCTAAAGATTAAATGTTAAAATTTCATCAATATTGACAATTTTTTGAACGTTCGACTGGTCCGGGGTCATCGTTTTTCATCATAAAATTGATTTTTTGGACTCTACCAAAAATGATTCAAAAGGTCATTTGGATCGGGCCTCATGTTGAATAACCACTTTTTAAACCCTCACAGTGATCAAAATTGCCATTTTTACAGAGTTTTGCTTACTCAAAAGCTTCAATTTTGACCAATTTCAGGCACAGAAAGGCCTTTAAACACACTTATTTTAGTTGAAAAAGTAATAATTCACATCCAACCATCATTTAAATTCAAAAGATTAAATGTTAAAATTTCATCAATATTGACCACTTTTTTGAACGTTCGACAGGTCCGGGGTCATCGTTTTTCATCAGAAAATTGATTATTTGGACTCTACCAAAAATGATTCAAAATGTCATTTGGATCGGGCCTCATGTTGAATAACCACTTTTTAAACCCTCCCAGTGACCAAAATTGCAATTTTTACAGAGTTTTGCTTACTCAGAAGCTTCAATTTTGACCAATTTCAGGCACAGACATGACTTTAATCACACTTATTTTAGTTGAAAAAGTAATAATTCACATTCAACCATAATTTAAAGTCAAAAGATTAAATGTTAAAATTTCATCAATATTGACCATTTTTTTGAACGTTCGACAGGTCCGGGTCATCGTTTTTCATCAGAAAATAGATTTTTTGGACTCTACCAAAAATGATTCAAAATGTCATTTGGATCGGGCCTCATGTTGAATAACCACTTTTTAAACCCTCATAGTGACCAAAATTGCCATTTTTATAGAGTTTTGCTTACTCAGAAGCTTCAATTTTGACCATTTTCAGGCACAGAAATGACTTTAAACACACTTATTTTAGTTTAAAAAGTAATAATTCACATCCAACAGTCATTTAAAGTCAAAAGATTAAATGTTAAAATGTCATCAATATTGACAATTTTTTGAACGTTCGACTGGTCCGGGGTCATCGTTTTTCACCAGAAAATTGATTTTTTGGACTTCACCAAAAATGATTCAAAATGTCATTTGGATCGGGCCTCATGTTGAATAACCACATTTTAAACCCTCACAGTGACCAAAATTGCCATTTTTACTGAGTTTTGCTTACTCAGAAGCTTCAATTTTGACCAATTTCAGGCACAGAAATGACTTTAAACACACTTATTTTAGTTGAAAAAGTAATAATTCACATCCAACCATCATTTAAAGTCAAAAGATTAAATGTTAAAATTTCATCAATATTGACCACTTTTTTGAACGTTCGACAGGTCCGGGTCATCGTTTTTCATCAGAAAATTGATTTATTGGACTCTACCAAAAATGATTCAAAATGTCATTTGGATCGGGCCTCATGTTGAATAACCACTTTTTAAACCCTCACAGTGACCAAAATTGCCATTTTTACAGAGTTTTGCTTACTCAAAAGCTTCGATTTTGACCAATTTCAGGCACAGAAATGACTTTAAACACACTTATTTTAGTTGAAAAAGTAATAATTCACATCCAACCATCATTTAAAGTCAAAAGATTAAATGTTAAAATTTCATCAATATTGACCACTTTTTTGAACGTTCGACATGTCCGGGGTCATCGTTTTTCATCAGAAAATTGATTTTTTGGACTTCACCAAAAATGATTCAAAATGTCATTTGGATCAGGCCTCATGTTGAATAACCACATTTTAAACCCTCACAGTGACCAAAATTGCCATTTTTACTGAGTTTTTCTTACTCAGAAGCTTCAATTTTGACCAATTTCAGGCACAGAAATGACTTTAAACACACTTATTTTAGTTGAAAAAGTAATAATTCACATCAAACCATCATTTAAAGTCAAAAGATTAAATGTTAAAATGTCATCAATATTGACCACTTTTTTTAACGTTCGACAGGTCCGGGGTCATCGTTTTTCATCATAAAATTGATTTTTTGGACTCTACCAAAAATGATTCAAAATGTCATTTGGATCGGGCCTCATGTTGAATAACCACTTTTTGAACCCTCACAGTGACCAAAATTGCCATTTTTACAGAGTTTTGCTTACTCAGAAGCTTAAATTTTGACCAATTTCAGGCACAGAAATGACTTTAAACACACTTGTTTTAGTTGAAAAAGTAATATTTCACATACAACAGTCATTTAAAGTCTAAAGATTAAATGTTAAAATTTCATCAATATTGACCATTTTTTGAACGTTCGACTGGTCCGGGGTCATCGTTTTTCATCAGAAAATTGATTTTTTGGACTTCACCAAAAATGATTCAAAATGTCATTTGGATCGGGCCTCATGTTGAATGACCACATTTTAAACCCTCACAGTGACCAAAATTGCCATTTTTACTGAGTTTTGCTTACTCAGAAGCTTCAATTTTGACCAATTTCAGGCACAGAAATGACTTTAAACACACTTATTTTAGTTGAAAAAGTAATAATTCACATCAAACCATCATTTAAAGTCAAAAGATTAAATGTTAAAATTTCATCAATATTGACCATTTTTTGAACGTTCGACTGGTCCGGGGTCATCGTTTTTCATCATAAAATTGATTTTTTGGACTCTACCAAAAATGATTCAAAATGTCATTTTGATCGGGCCTCATGTTGAATAACCACATTTTAAACCCTCACAGTGACCAAAATTGCCATTTTTACAGAGTTTTGCTTACTCAGAAGCTTCAATTTTGACCAATTTCAGGCACAGAAATGACTTTAAACACACTTGTTTTAGTTGAAAAAGTAATAATTCACATCAAACCATCATTCAAAGTCAAAAGATTAAATGCTAAAATGTCATCATGACCACTTTTTTTAACGTTCGACAGGTCCGGGGTCATCGTTTTTCATCATAAAATAGATTTTTTGGACTCTACCAAAAATGATTCAAAATGTCATTTGGATCGGGCCTCATGTTGAATAATCACTTTTTAAACCCTCACAGTGATCAAAATTGCCATTTTTACAGAGTTTTGCTTACTCAAAAGCTACAATTTTGACCAATTTCAGGCACAGAAATGACTTTAAACACACTTATTTTAGTTGAAAAAGTAATAATTCACATCCAACCATCATTTAAAGTCAAAAGATTAAATGTTAAAATTTCATCAATATTGACCACATTTTTGAACGTTCAACTGGTCCGGGGTCATCGTTTTTCATCAGAAAATTGATTTTTTGGACTCTACCAAAAACGATTTAAAATGTCATTTGGATTGGGCCTCACGTTGAATAACCACTTTTTAAACCCTCATAGTGACCAAAATTGCCATTTTTACAGAGTTTTGCTTACTCAAAAGCTTCAATTTTGACCAATTTCAGGCACAGAAATGACTTTAAACACACTTATTTTAGTTGAAAAAGTAATAATTCACATCCAACCATCATTTAAAATCATAAGATTAAACGTTAACATTTCATCAATATTGACCACTTTTTTGAACGTTCTACAGGTCCGGGGTCATCGTTTTTCATCATAAAATTGATTTTTTGGACTCTACCAAAAATGATTCAAAATGTCATTTGGATCGGTCCTCATGTTGAATAACCACTTTTTGAACCCTCACAGTGACCAAAATTGCCATTTTTACAGAGTTTTGTTTACTCAAAAGCTTCAATTTTAACCAATTTCAGGCATAGAAATGACTTTAAACACACTTATTTTAGTTGAAAAAGTAATAATTCACATCCAACAATCATTTAAAGTCAAAAGATTAAATTTTAAAATTTCATCAATATTGACCACTTTTTTGAACGTTCGACAGGTCCGGGTCATCGTTTTTCATTAGAAAATTGATTTGTTGGACTCTACCAAAAATGATTCAAAATGTCATTTGGATCGGGCCTCATGTTGAATAACAACTTTTTAAACCCTCATAGTAACCAAAATTGCCATTTTTATAGAGTTTTGCTTACTCAGAAGCTTCAATTTTGACCATTTTCAGGCACAGAAATGACTTTAAACACACGTATTTTAGTTTCAAAAGTAATAATTCACATCCAACAGTCATTTAAAGTCAAAAGATTAAATGTTAAAATGTCATCAATATTGACAATTTTTTGAACGTTCGACTGGTCCGGGGTCATCGTTTTTCATCAGAAAATTGATTTTTTGGACTTCACCAAAAATGATTCAAAATGTCATTTGGATCGGGCCTCATGTTGAATAACCACTTTTTAAACCCTCACAGTGACCAAAATTGCCATTTTTACAGAGTTTTGCTTACTCAAAAGCTTCAATTTTGACCAATTTCAGGCACAGAAATTACTTTAAACACACTTGTTTTAGTTGAAAAAGTAATAATTCACATCCAACAGTCATTTAAAGTCAAAAGATTAAATGTTAAATTTTCATCAATATTGACCACTTTTTTGAACGTTCGACAGGTCCGGGGTCATCGTTTTTCATCAGAAAATTGATTTTTTTGGACTCTACCAAAAATGATTCAAAATGTCATTTGGATCGGGCCTCATGTTGAATAACCACTTTTTAAACCCTCACAGAGACCAAAATTGCCATTTTTACAGAGTTTTGCATACTCAGAAGCTTCAATTTTGACCAATTTGAGGCACAGAAATGGCTTTAAACACACTTATTTTAGTTGAAAAAGTAATAATTCACATCCAACAGTCATTTAAAGTCAAAAGATTAAATGATAAAATTTCATCAATATTGACCACTTTTTTGAACGTTCGTTTTCATCAGAAAATTAATTTTTTGGACTCTACCAAAATTTATTCAAAATGTCATTTGGATCGGGCCTCATGTTGAATAACCACATTTTAGACCCTCACAGTGACCAACATTGCCATTTTTACAGAGTTTTGCTTACTCAGAAGCTTCAATTTTGACCAATTTCAGGCACAGACATGACTTTAATCACACTTATTTTAGTTGAAAAAGTAATAATTCACATCCAACCATAATTTAAAGTCAAAAGATTAAATGTTAAAATTTCATCAATATTGACCACTTTTTTGAACGTTCGACAGGTCCGGGTCATCGGTTTTCATCAGAAAATTAATTTTTTGGACTCTACCAAAAATGATTCAAAATGTCATTTGGATCGGGCCTCATGTTGAATAACCACTTTTTAAACCCTCATAGTGACCAAAATTGCCATTTTTATAGAGTTTTGCTTACTCAGAAGCTTCAATTTTGACCAATTTCAGGCACAGAAATGACTTTAAACACACTTATTTTAGTTGAAAAAGTAATAATTCACATCCAACCATCATTTAAAGTCAAAAGATTAAATGTTAAAATTTCATCAATATTGACCACTTTTTTGAACGTTCGACAGGTCCGGGTCATCGTTTTTCATCAGAAAATTGATTTTTTGGACTCTACCAAAAATGATTCAAAATGTCATTTGGATCGGGCCTCATGTTGAATAACCACTTTTTAAACCCTCACAGTGACCAAAATTGCCATTTTTACAGAGTTTTGCTTACTCAAAAGCTTCGATTTTGACCAATTTCAGGCACAGAAATGACTTTAAACACACTTATTTTAGTTGAAAAAGTAATAATTCACATCCAACCATCATTTAAAGTCAAAAGATTAAATGTTAAAATTTCATCAATATTGACCACTTTTTTGAACGTTCGACATGTCCGGGGTCATCGTTTTTCATCAGAAAATTGATTTTTTGGACTTCACCAAAAATGATTCAAAATGTCATTTGGATCGGGCCTCATGCTGAATAACCACATTTTAAACCCTCACAGTGACCAAAATTGCCATTTTTACTGAGTTTTTCTTACTCAGAAGCTTCAATTTTGACCAATTTCAGGCACAGAAATGACTTTAAACACACTTATTTTAGTTGAAAAAGTAATAATTCACATCCAACCATCATTTAAAGTCAAAAGATTAAATGTTAAAATTTCATCAATATTGACCACTTTTTTTTAACGTTCGACAGGTCCGGGGTCATCGTTTTTCATCATAAAATTGATTTTTTGGACTCTACCAAAAATGATTCAAAATGTCATTTGGATCGGGCCTCATGTTGAATAACCACTTTTTAAACCCTCACAGTGACCAAAATTGCCATTTTTACAGAGTTTTGCTTTCTCAGAAGCTTCAATTTTGACCAATTTCAGGCACAGAAATGACTTTAAAAACACTTGTTTTAGTTGAAAAAGTAATAATTCACATCCAACAGTCATTTAAAGTCTAAAGATTAAATGTTAAAATTTCATCAATATTGACCATTTTTTGAACGTTCGACTGGTCCGGGGTCATCGTTTTTCATCATAAAATAGATTTTTTGGACTCTACCAAAAATGATTCAAAATGTCATTTGGATCGGGCCTCATGTTGAATAACCACTTTTTAAACCCTCACAGTGATCAAAATTGCCATTTTTACGGAGTTTTGCTTACTCAAAAGCTACAATTTTGACCAATTCCAGGCACAGAAATGACTTTAAACACACCTATTTTAGTTGAAAAAGTAATAATTCACATCCAACCATCATTTAAAGTCAAAAGATTAAATGTTAAAATTTCATCAATATTGACCACTTTTTTGAACGTTCGACTGGTCCGGGGTCATCGTTTTTCATCAGAAAATTGATTTTTTGGACTCTACCAAAAATGATTCAAAATGTCATTTGGATCGGTCCTCATGTTGAATAACCACTTTTTGAACCCTCACAGTGACCAAAATTGCCATTTTTACAGAGTTTTGTTTACTCAAAAGCTTCAATTTTAACCAATTTCAGGCATAGAAATGACTTTAAACACACTTATTTTAGTTGAAAAAGTAATAATTCACATCCAACAATCATTTAAAGTCAAAAGATTAAATTTTAAAATTTCATCAATATTGACCACTTTTTTGAACGTTCGACAGGTCCGGGTCATCGTTTTTCATTAGAAAATTGATTTGTTGGACTCTACCAAAAATGATTCAAAATGTCATTTGGATCGGGCCTCATGTTGAATAACAACTTTTTAAACCCTCATAGTAACCAAAATTGCCATTTTTATAGAGTTTTGCTTACTCAGAAGCTTCAATTTTGACCATTTTCAGGCACAGAAATGACTTTAAACACACTTATTTTAGTTTCAAAAGTAATAATTCACATCCAACAGTCATTTAAAGTCAAAAGATTAAATGTTAAAATGTCATCAATATTGACAATTTTTTGAACGTTCGACTGGTCCGGGGTCATCGTTTTTCATCAGAAAATTGATTTTTTGGACTTCACCAAAAATGATTCAAAATGTCATTTGGATCGGGCCTCATGTTGAATAACCACTTTTTAAACCCTCACAGTGACCAAAATTGCCATTTTTACAGAGTTTTGCTTACTCAAAAGCTTCAATTTTGACCAATTTCAGGCACAGAAATTACTTTAAACACACTTGTTTTAGTTGAAAAAGTAATAATTCACATCCAACAGTCATTTAAAGTCAAAAGATTAAATGTTAAATTTTCATCAATATTGACCACTTTTTTGAACGTTCGTTTTCATCAGAAAATTAATTTTTTGGACTCTACCAAAATTTATTCAAAATGTCATTTGGATCGGGCCTCATGTTGAATAACCACATTTTAGACCCTCACAGTGACCAACATTGCCATTTTTACAGAGTTTTGCTTACTGAGAAGCTTCAATTTTGACCAATTTCAGGCACAGAAATGACTTTAAACACACTTATTTTAGTTGAAAAAGTAATAATTCACATCCAACAGTCATTTAAAGTCTAAAGATTAAATGTTAAAATTTCATCAATATTGACAATTTTTTGAACGTTCGACTGGTCCAGGGTCATCGTTTTTCATCATAAAATTGATTTTTTGGACTCTACCAAAAATGATTCAAAATGTCATTTGGATCGGGCCTCATGTTGAATAACCACATTTTAGACCCTCACAGTGACCAACATTGCCATTTTTACAGAGTTTTGCATACTCAGAAGCTTCAATTTTGACCAATTTCAGGCACAGAAATGACTTTAAACACACTTATTTTAGTTGAAAAAGTAATAATTCACATCAAACCATCATTTAAAGTCAAAATATTAAATGTTAAAATTTCATCAATATTGACCACTTTTTTTTAACGTTCGACAGGTCCGGGGTCATCGTTTTTCATCATAAAATTGATTTTTTGGACTCTACCAAAAATGATTCAAAATGTCATTTGGATCGGGCCTCATGTTGAATAACCACATTTTAGACCCTCACAGTGACCAACATTGCCATTTCTACAGAGTTTTGCATACTCAGAAGCTTCAATTTTGACCAATTTCAGGCACAGAAATGACTTTAAACACACTTATTTTAGTTGAAAAAGTAATAATTCACATCCAACAGTCATTTAAAGTCTAAAGATTAAATGTTAAAATTTCATCAATATTGACAATTTTTTGAACGTTCGACTGGTCCGGGGTCATCGTTTTTCATCATAAAATTGATTTTTTGGACTCTACCAAAAATGATTCAAAAGGTCATTTGGATCGGGCCTCATGTTGAATAACCACTTTTTAAACCCTCACAGTGACCAAAATTGCAATTTTTACAGAGTTTTGCTTACTCAGAAGCTTCAATTTTGACCAATTTCAGGCACAGACATGACTTTAATCACACTTATTTTAGTTGAAAAAGTAATAATTCACATCCAACCATAATTTATAGTCAAAAGATTAAATGTTAAAATTTCATCAATATTGACCACTTTTTTGAACGTTCGACAGGTCCGGGTCATCGTTTTTCATCAGAAAATTGATTTTTTGGACTCTACCAAAAATGATTCAAAATGTCATTTGGATCGGGCCTCATGTTGAATAACCACTTTTTAAACCCTCATAGTGACCAAAATTGCCATTTTTATAGAGTTTTGCTTACTCAGAAGCTTCAATTTTGACCATTTTCAGGCACAGAAATGACTTTAAACACACTTATTTTAGTTTCAAAAGTAATAATTCACATCCAACAGTCATTTAAAGTCAAAAGATTAAATGATAAAATTTCATCAATATTGACCACTTTTTTGAACGTTCGTTTTCATCAGAAAATTAATTTTTTGGACTCTACCAAAATTTATTCAAAATGTCATTTGGATCGGGCCTCATGTTGAATAACCACATTTTAAACCCTCACAGTGACCAACATTGCCATTTTTACAGAGTTTTGCATACTCAGAAGCTTCAATTTTGACCAATTTGAGGCACAGAAATGGCTTTAAACACACTTATTTTAGTTGAAAAAGTAATAATTCACATCCAACAGTCATTTAAAGTCAAAAGATTAAATGTTATATTTTCATCAATATTGACCACTTTTTTGAATGTTCGACAGGTCCGGGGTCATCGTTTTTCATCCGAAAATTGATTTTTTGGACTCTACCAAAAATGATTCAAAATGTCATTTGGATCGGGCCTCATGTTGTATAACCACTTTTTAAACCCTCATAGTGACCAAAATTGCCATTTTTATAGAGTTTTGCTTACTCAGAAGCTTCAATTCTTACCATTTTCAGGCACAGAAATGACTTTAAACAAACTTATTTTAGTTTAAAAAGAAAAAATTCACATCCAACAGTCATTTAAAGTCAAAAGATTAAATGTTAAAATGTCATCAATATTGACAATTTTTGGAACGTTCGACTGGTCCGGGGTCATCGTTTTTCATCAGAAAATTGATTTTTTGGACTTCACCAAAAATTATTCAAAATGTCATTTGGATCGGGCCTCATGTTGAATAACCACTTTTTAAACCCTCACAGTGACCAAAATTGCCATTTTTACAGAGTTTTGCTTACTCAAAAGCTTCGATTTTGACCAATTTCAGGCACAGAAATTACTTTAAACACACTTATTTTAGTTGAAAAAGTAATAATTCACATCCAACCATCATTTAAAGTCAAAAGATTAAATGTTAAAATTTCATCAATATTGACCACTTTTTTGAACGTTCGACATGTCCGGGGTCATCGTTTTTCATCAGAAAATTGATTTTTTGGACTTCACCAAAAATGATTCAAAATGTCATTTGGATCAGGCCTCATGTTGAATAACCACATTTTAAACCCTCACAGTGACCAAAATTGCCATTTTTACTGAGTTTTTCTTACTCAGAAGCTTCAATTTTGACCAATTTCAGGCACAGAAATGACTTTAAACACACTTATTTTAGTTGAAAAAGTAATAATTCACATCAAACCATCATTTAAAGTCAAAATATTAAATGTTAAAATTTCATCAATATTGACCACTTTTTTGAACGTTCGACAGGTCCGGGGTCATCGTTTTTCATCAGAAAATTGATTTTTTTGGACTCTACCAAAAATGATTCAAAATGTCATTTGGATCGGGCCTCATGTTGAATAACCACTTTTTAAACCCTCACAGAGACCAAAATTGCCATTTTTACAGAGTTTTGCATACTCAGAAGCTTCAATTTTGACCAATTTGAGGCACAGAAATGGCTTTAAACACACTTATTTTAGTTGAAAAAGTAATAATTCACATCCAACAGTCATTTAAAGTCAAAAGATTAAATGATAAAATTTCATCAATATTGACCACTTTTTTGAACGTTCGTTTTCATCAGAAAATTAATTTTTTGGACTCTACCAAAATTTATTCAAAATGTCATTTGGATCGGGCCTCATGTTGAATAACCACATTTTAGACCCTCACAGTGACCAACATTGCCATTTTTACAGAGTTTTGCTTACTCAGAAGCTTCAATTTTGACCAATTTCAGGCACAGAAATGACTTTAAACACACTTATTTTAGTTGAAAAAGTAATAATTCACATCCAACAGTCATTTAAAGTCTAAAGATTAAATGTTAAAATGTCATCAATATTGACAATTTTTTGAACGTTCGACTGGTCCAGGGTCATCGTTTTTCATCATAAAATTGATTTTTTGGACTCTACAAAAAATGATTCAAAATGTCATTTGGATCGGGCCTCATGTTGAATAACCACTTTTTAAACCCTCACAGTGACCAAAATTGCCATTTTTACAGAGGTTTGCATACTCAGAAGCTTCAATTTTGACCAATTTTAGGCACAGAAATGACTTTAAACACACTTATTTTAGTTGAAAAAGTAATAATTCACATCCAACAGTCATTTAAAGTCTAAAGATTAAATGTTAAAATTTCATCAATATTGACAATTTTTTGAACGTTCGACTGGTCCGGGGTCATCGTTTTTCATCATAAAATTGATTTTTTGGACTCTACCAAAAATGATTCAAAAGGTCATTTGGATCGGGCCTCATGTTGAATAACCACTTTTTAAACCCTCACAGTGATCAAAATTGCCATTTTTACAGAGTTTTGCTTACTCAAAAGCTTCAATTTTGACCAATTTCAGGCACAGAAAGGCCTTTAAACACACTTATTTTAGTTGAAAAAGTAATAATTCACATCCAACCATCATTTAAAGTCAAAAGATTAAATGTTAAAATTTCATCAATATTGACCACTTTTTTGAACGTTCGACAGGTCCGGGGTCATCGTTTTTCATCAGAAAATTGATTTTTTGGACTCTACCAAAAATGATTCAAAATGTCATTTGGATCGGGCCTCATGTTGAATAACCACTTTTTAAACCCTCCCAGTGACCAAAATTGCAATTTTTACAGAGTTTTGCTTACTCAGAAGCTTCAATTTTGACCAATTTCAGGCACAGACATGACTTTAATCACACTTATTTTAGTTGAAAAAGTAATAATTCACATTCAACCATAATTTAAAGTCAAAAGATTAAATGTTAAAATTTCATCAATATTGACCACTTTTTTGAACGTTCGACAGGTCCGGGTCATCGTTTTTCATCAGAAAATAGATTTTTTGGACTCTACCAAAAATGATTCAAAATGTCATTTGGATCGGGCCTCATGTTGAATAACCACTTTTTAAACCCTCATAGTGACCAAAATTGCCATTTTTATAGAGTTTTGCTTACTCAAAAGCTTCGATTTTGACCATTTTCAGGCACAGAAATGACTTTAAACACACTTATTTTAGTTTAAAAAGTAATAATTCACATCCAACAGTCATTTAAAGTCAAAAGATTAAATGTTAAAATGTCATCAATATTGACAATTTTTTGAACGTTCGACTGGTCCGGGGTCATCGTTTTTCACCAGAAAATTGATTTTTTGGACTTCACCAAAAATGATTCAAAATGTCATTTGGATCGGGCCTCATGTTGAATAACCACATTTTAAACCCTCACAGTGACCAAAATTGCCATTTTTACTGAGTTTTGCTTACTCAGAAGCTTCAATTTTGACCAATTTCAGGCACAGAAATGACTTTAAACACACTTATTTTAGTTGAAAAAGTAATAATTCACATCCAACCATCATTTAAAGTCAAAAGATTAAATGTTAAAATTTCATCAATATTGACCACTTTTTTGAACGTTCGACAGGTCCGGGTCATCGTTTTTCATCAGAAAATTGATTTTTTGGACTCTACCAAAAATGATTCAAAATGTCATTTGGATCGGGCCTCATGTTGAATAACCACTTTTTAAACCCTCACAGTGACCAAAATTGCCATTTTTACAGAGTTTTGCTTACTCAAAAGCTTCGATTTTGACCAATTTCAGGCACAGAAATGACTTTAAACACACTTATTTTAGTTGAAAAAGTAATAATTCACATCCAACAGTCATTTAAAGTCTAAAGATTAAATGTTAAAATTTCATCAATATTGACAATTTTTTGAACGTTCGACTGGTCCGGGGTCATCGTTTTTCATCATAAAATTGATTTTTTGGACTCTACCAAAAATGATTCAAAAGGTCATTTGGATCGGGCCTCATGTTGAATAACCACTTTTTAAACCCTCACAGTGACCAAAATTGCAATTTTTACAGAGTTTTGCTTACTCAGAAGCTTCAATTTTGACCAATTTCAGGCACAGACATGACTTTAATCACACTTATTTTAGTTGAAAAAGTAATAATTCACATCCAACCATAATTTATAGTCAAAAGATTAAATGTTAAAATGTCATCAATATTGACCACTTTTTTGAACGTTCGACAGGTCCGGGTCATCGTTTTTCATCAGAAAATTGATTTTTTGGACTCTACCAAAAATGATTCAAAATGTCATTTGGATCGGGCCTCATGTTGAATAACCACTTTTTAAACCCTCATAGTGACCAAAATTGCCATTTTTATAGAGTTTTGCTTACTCAGAAGCTTCAATTTTGACCATTTTCAGGCACAGAAATGACTTTAAACACACTTATTTTAGTTTCAAAAGTAATAATTCACATCCAACAGTCATTTAAAGTCAAAAGATTAAATGATAAAATTTCATCAATATTGACCACTTTTTTGAACGTTCGTTTTCATCAGAAAATTAATTTTTTGGACTCTACCAAAATTTATTCAAAATGTCATTTGGATCGGGCCTCATGTTGAATAACCACATTTTAAACCCTCACAGTGACCAACATTGCCATTTTTACAGAGTTTTGCATACTCAGAAGCTTCAATTTTGACCAATTTGAGGCACAGAAATGGCTTTAAACACACTTATTTTAGTTGAAAAAGTAATAATTCACATCCAACAGTCATTTAAAGTCAAAAGATTAAATGTTATATTTTCATCAATATTGACCACTTTTTTGAATGTTCGACAGGTCCGGGGTCATCGTTTTTCATCAGAAAATTGATTTTTTGGACTCTACCAAAAATGATTCAAAATGTCATTTGGATCGGGCCTCATGTTGAATAACCACTTTTTAAACCCTCACAGTGACCAACATTGCCATTTTTACAGAGTTTTGCTTACTCAAAAGCTTCGATTTTGACCAATTTCAGGCACCGAAATGACTTTAAACACACTTATTTTAGTTGAAAAAGTAATAATTCACATCCAACCATCATTTAAAGTCAAAAGATTAAATGTTAAAATTTCATCAATATTGACCACTTTTTTGAACGTTCGACATGTCCGGGGTCATCGTTTTTCATCAGAAAATTGATTTTTTGGACTCTACCAAAAATGATTCAAAATGTCATTTGGATCGGGCCTCATGTTGAATAACAACTTTTTAAACCCTCATAGTAACCAAAATTGCCATTTTTATAGAGTTTTGCTTACTCAGAAGCTTCAATTTTGACCAATTTCAGGCACAGAAATGACTTTAAACACACTTATTTTAGTTGAAAAAGTAATAATTCACATCAAACCATCATTTAAAGTCAAAATATTAAATGTTAAAATTTCATCAATATTGACCACTTTTTTGAACGTTCGACAGGTCCGGGGTCATCGTTTTTCATCAGAAAATTGATTTTTTTGGACTCTACCAAAAATGATTCAAAATGTCATTTGGATCGGGCCTCATGTTGAATAACCACTTTTTAAACCCTCACAGAGACCAAAATTGCCATTTTTACAGAGTTTTGCATACTCAGAAGCTTCAATTTTGACCAATTTGAGGCACAGAAATGGCTTTAAACACACTTATTTTAGTTGAAAAAGTAATAATTCACATCCAACAGTCATTTAAAGTCAAAAGATTAAATGATAAAATTTCATCAATATTGACCACTTTTTTGAACGTTCGTTTTCATCAGAAAATTAATTTTTTGGACTCTACCAAAATTTATTCAAAATGTCATTTGGATCGGGCCTCATGTTGAATAACCACATTTTAGACCCTCACAGTGACCAACATTGCCATTTTTACAGAGTTTTGCTTACTCAGAAGCTTCAATTTTGACCAATTTCAGGCACAGAAATGACTTTAAACACACTTATTTTAGTTGAAAAAGTAATAATTCACATCCAACAGTCATTTAAAGTCTAAAGATTAAATGTTAAAATGTCATCAATATTGACAATTTTTTGAACGTTCGACTGGTCCAGGGTCATCGTTTTTCATCATAAAATTGATTTTTTGGACTCTACAAAAAATGATTCAAAATGTCATTTGGATCGGGCCTCATGTTGAATAACCACTTTTTAAACCCTCACAGTGACCAAAATTGCCATTTTTACAGAGGTTTGCATACTCAGAAGCTTCAATTTTGACCAATTTTAGGCACAGAAATGACTTTAAACACACTTATTTTAGTTGAAAAAGTAATAATTCACATCCAACAGTCATTTAAAGTCTAAAGATTAAATGTTAAAATTTCATCAATATTGACAATTTTTTGAACGTTCGACTGGTCCGGGGTCATCGTTTTTCATCATAAAATTGATTTTTTGGACTCTACCAAAAATGATTCAAAAGGTCATTTGGATCGGGCCTCATGTTGAATAACCACTTTTTAAACCCTCACAGTGATCAAAATTGCCATTTTTACAGAGTTTTGCTTACTCAAAAGCTTCAATTTTGACCAATTTCAGGCACAGAAAGGCCTTTAAACACACTTATTTTAGTTGAAAAAGTAATAATTCACATCCAACCATCATTTAAAGTCAAAAGATTAAATGTTAAAATTTCATCAATATTGACCACTTTTTTGAACGTTCGACAGGTCCGGGGTCATCGTTTTTCATCAGAAAATTGATTTTTTGGACTCTACCAAAAATGATTCAAAATGTCATTTGGATCGGGCCTCATGTTGAATAACCACTTTTTAAACCCTCCCAGTGACCAAAATTGCAATTTTTACAGAGTTTTGCTTACTCAGAAGCTTCAATTTTGACCAATTTCAGGCACAGACATGACTTTAATCACACTTATTTTAGTTGAAAAAGTAATAATTCACATTCAACCATAATTTAAAGTCAAAAGATTAAATGTTAAAATTTCATCAATATTGACCACTTTTTTGAACGTTCGACAGGTCCGGGTCATCGTTTTTCATCAGAAAATAGATTTTTTGGACTCTACCAAAAATGATTCAAAATGTCATTTGGATCGGGCCTCATGTTGAATAACCACTTTTTAAACCCTCATAGTGACCAAAATTGCCATTTTTATAGAGTTTTGCTTACTCAGAAGCTTCAATTTTGACCATTTTCAGGCACAGAAATGACTTTAAACACACTTATTTTAGTTTAAAAAGTAATAATTCACATCCAACAGTCATTTAAAGTCAAAAGATTAAATGTTAAAATGTCATCAATATTGACAATTTTTTGAACGTTCGACTGGTCCGGGGTCATCGTTTTTCACCAGAAAATTGATTTTTTGGACTTCACCAAAAATGATTCAAAATGTCATTTGGATCGGGCCTCATGTTGAATAACCACATTTTAAACCCTCACAGTGACCAAAATTGCCATTTTTACTGAGTTTTGCTTACTCAGAAGCTTCAATTTTGACCAATTTCAGGCACAGAAATGACTTTAAACACACTTATTTTAGTTGAAAAAGTAATAATTCACATCCAACCATCATTTAAAGTCAAAAGATTAAATGTTAAAATTTCATCAATATTGACCACTTTTTTGAACGTTCGACAGGTCCGGGTCATCGTTTTTCATCAGAAAATTGATTTTTTGGACTCTACCAAAAATGATTCAAAATGTCATTTGGATCGGGCCTCATGTTGAATAACCACTTTTTAAACCCTCACAGTGACCAAAATTGCCATTTTTACAGAGTTTTGCTTACTCAAAAGCTTCGATTTTGACCAATTTCAGGCACAGAAATGACTTTAAACACACTTATTTTAGTTGAAAAAGTAATAATTCACATCCAACCATCATTTAAAGTCAAAAGATTAAATGTTAAAATTTCATCAATATTGACCACTTTTTTGAACGTTCGACATGTCCGGGGTCATCGTTTTTCATCAGAAAATTGATTTTTTGGACTTCACCAAAAATGATTCAAAATGTCATTTGGATCAGGCCTCATGTTGAATAACCACATTTTAAACCCTCACAGTGACCAAAATTGCCATTTTTACTGAGTTTTTCTTACTCAGAAGCTTCAATTTTGACCAATTTCAGGCACAGAAATGACTTTAAACACACTTATTTTAGTTGAAAAAGTAATAATTCACATCAAACCATCATTTAAAGTCAAAATATTAAATGTTAAAATTTCATCAATATTTACCACTTTTTTTTAACGTTCGACAGGTCCGGGGTCATCGTTTTTCATCATAAAATTGATTTTTTGGACTCTACCAAAAATGATTCAAAATGTCATTTGGATCGGGCCTCATGTTGAATAACCACATTTTAGACCCTCACAGTGACCAACATTGCCATTTTTACAGAGTTTTGCATACTCAGAAGCTTCAATTTTGACCAATTTCAGGCACAGAAATGACTTTAAACACACTTATTTTAGTTGAAAAAGTAATAATTCACATCCAACAGTCATTTAAAGTCTAAAGATTAAATGTTAAAATTTCATCAATATTGACAATTTTTTGAACGTTCGACTGGTCCGGGGTCATCGTTTTTCATCATAAAATTGATTTTTTGGACTCTACCAAAAATGATTCAAAAGGTCATTTGGATCGGGCCTCATGTTGAATAACCACTTTTTAAACCCTCACAGTGACCAAAATTGCAATTTTTACAGAGTTTTGCTTACTCAGAAGCTTCAATTTTGACCAATTTCAGGCACAGACATGACTTTAATCACACTTATTTTAGTTGAAAAAGTAATAATTCACATCCAACCATAATTTATAGTCAAAAGATTAAATGTTAAAATGTCATCAATATTGACCACTTTTTTGAACGTTCGACAGGTCCGGGTCATCGTTTTTCATCAGAAAATTGATTTTTTGGACTCTACCAAAAATGATTCAAAATGTCATTTGGATCGGGCCTCATGTTGAATAACCACTTTTTAAACCCTCATAGTGACCAAAATTGCCATTTTTATAGAGTTTTGCTTACTCAGAAGCTTCAATTTTGACCATTTTCAGGCACAGAAATGACTTTAAACACACTTATTTTAGTTTCAAAAGTAATAATTCACATCCAACAGTCATTTAAAGTCAAAAGATTAAATGATAAAATTTCATCAATATTGACCACTTTTTTGAACGTTCGTTTTCATCAGAAAATTAATTTTTTGGACTCTACCAAAATTTATTCAAAATGTCATTTGGATCGGGCCTCATGTTGAATAACCACATTTTAAACCCTCACAGTGACCAACATTGCCATTTTTACAGAGTTTTGCATACTCAGAAGCTTCAATTTTGACCAATTTGAGGCACAGAAATGGCTTTAAACACACTTATTTTAGTTGAAAAAGTAATAATTCACATCCAACAGTCATTTAAAGTCAAAAGATTAAATGTTATATTTTCATCAATATTGACCACTTTTTTGAACGTTCGACAGGTCCGGGTCATCGTTTTTCATTAGAAAATTGATTTGTTGGACTCTACCAAAAATGATTCAAAATGTCATTTGGATCGGGCCTCATGTTGAATAACAACTTTTTAAACCCTCATAGTAACCAAAATTGCCATTTTTATAGAGTTTTGCTTACTCAGAAGCTTCAATTTTGACCATTTTCAGGCACAGAAATGACTTTAAACACACGTATTTTAGTTTCAAAAGTAATAATTCACATCCAACTGTCATTTAAAGTCAAAAGATTAAATGTTAAAATGTCATCAATATTGACAATTTTTTGAACGTTCGACTGGTCCGGGGTCATCGTTTTTCATCAGAAAATTGATTTTTTGGACTTCACCAAAAATGATTCAAAATGTCATTTGGATCGGGCCTCATGTTGAATAACCACTTTTTAAACCCTCACAGTGACCAAAATTGCCATTTTTACAGAGTTTTGCTTACTCAAAAGCTTCAATTTTGACCAATTTCAGGCACAGAAATTACTTTAAACACACTTGTTTTAGTTGAAAAAGTAATAATTCACATCCAACAGTCATTTAAAGTCAAAAGATTAAATGTTAAATTTTCATCAATATTGACCACTTTTTTGAACGTTCGACAGGTCCGGGGTCATCGTTTTTCATCAGAAAATTGATTTTTTTGGACTCTACCAAAAATGATTCAAAATGTCATTTGGATCGGGCCTCATGTTGAATAACCACTTTTTAAACCCTCACAGAGACCAAAATTGCCATTTTTACAGAGTTTTGCATACTCAGAAGCTTCAATTTTGACCAATTTGAGGCACAGAAATGGCTTTAAACACACTTATTTTAGTTGAAAAAGTAATAATTCACATCCAACAGTCATTTAAAGTCAAAAGATTAAATGATAAAATTTCATCAATATTGACCACTTTTTTGAACGTTCGTTTTCATCAGAAAATTAATTTTTTGGACTCTACCAAAATTTATTCAAAATGTCATTTGGATCGGGCCTCATGTTGAATAACCACATTTTAGACCCTCACAGTGACCAACATTGCCATTTTTACAGAGTTTTGCTTACTCAGAAGCTTCAATTTTGACCAATTTCAGGCACAGACATGACTTTAATCACACTTATTTTAGTTGAAAAAGTAATAATTCACATCCAACCATAATTTAAAGTCAAAAGATTAAATGTTAAAATTTCATCAATATTGACCACTTTTTTGAACGTTCGACAGGTCCGGGTCATCGGTTTTCATCAGAAAATTGATTTTTTGGACTCTACCAAAAATGATTCAAAATGTCATTTGGATCGGGCCTCATGTTGAATAACCACTTTTTAAACCCTCATAGTGACCAAAATTGCCATTTTTATAGAGTTTTGCTTACTCAGAAGCTTCAATTTTGACCAATTTCAGGCACAGAAATGACTTTAAACACACTTATTTTAGTTGAAAAAGTAATAATTCACATCCAACCATCATTTAAAGTCAAAAGATTAAATGTTAAAATTTCATCAATATTGACCACTTTTTTGAACGTTCGACAGGTCCGGGTCATCGTTTTTCATCAGAAAATTGATTTTTTGGACTCTACCAAAAATGATTCAAAATGTCATTTGGATCGGGCCTCATGTTGAATAACCACTTTTTAAACCCTCACAGTGACCAAAATTGCCATTTTTACAGAGTTTTGCTTACTCAAAAGCTTCGATTTTGACCAATTTCAGGCACAGAAATGACTTTAAACACACTTATTTTAGTTGAAAAAGTAATAATTCACATCCAACCATCATTTAAAGTCAAAAGATTAAATGTTAAAATTTCATCAATATTGACCACTTTTTTGAACGTTCGACATGTCCGGGGTCATCGTTTTTCATCAGAAAATTGATTTTTTGGACTTCACCAAAAATGATTCAAAATGTCATTTGGATCGGGCCTCATGCTGAATAACCACATTTTAAACCCTCACAGTGACCAAAATTGCCATTTTTACTGAGTTTTTCTTACTCAGAAGCTTCAATTTTGACCAATTTCAGGCACAGAAATGACTTTAAACACACTTATTTTAGTTGAAAAAGTAATAATTCACATCCAACCATCATTTAAAGTCAAAAGATTAAATGTTAAAATTTCATCAATATTGACCACTTTTTTTTAACGTTCGACAGGTCCGGGGTCATCGTTTTTCATCATAAAATTGATTTTTTGGACTCTACCAAAAATGATTCAAAATGTCATTTGGATCGGGCCTCATGTTGAATAACCACTTTTTAAACCCTCACAGTGACCAAAATTGCCATTTTTACAGAGTTTTGCTTTCTCAGAAGCTTCAATTTTGACCAATTTCAGGCACAGAAATGACTTTAAAAACACTTGTTTTAGTTGAAAAAGTAATAATTCACATCCAACAGTCATTTAAAGTCTAAAGATTAAATGTTAAAATTTCATCAATATTGACCATTTTTTGAACGTTCGACTGGTCCGGGGTCATCGTTTTTCATCATAAAATTGATTTTTTGGACTCTACCAAAAATGATTCAAAATGTCATTTGGATCGGGCCTCATGTTGAATAACCACTTTTTAAACCCTCACAGTGATCAAAATTGCCATTTTTACGGAGTTTTGCTTACTCAAAAGCTACAATTTTGACCAATTCCAGGCACAGAAATGACTTTAAACACACCTATTTTAGTTGAAAAAGTAATAATTCACATCCAACCATCATTTAAAGTCAAAAGATTAAATGTTAAAATTTCATCAATATTGACCACTTTTTTGAACGTTCGACTGGTCCGGGGTCATCGTTTTTCATCAGAAAATTGATTTTTTGGACTCTACCAAAAATGATTCAAAATGTCATTTGGATCGGTCCTCATGTTGAATAACCACTTTTTGAACCCTCACAGTGACCAAAATTGCCATTTTTACAGAGTTTTGTTTACTCAAAAGCTTCAATTTTAACCAATTTCAGGCATAGAAATGACTTTAAACACACTTATTTTAGTTGAAAAAGTAATAATTCACATCCAACAATCATTTAAAGTCAAAAGATTAAATTTTAAAATTTCATCAATATTGACCACTTTTTTGAACGTTCGACAGGTCCGGGTCATCGTTTTTCATTAGAAAATTGATTTGTTGGACTCTACCAAAAATGATTCAAAATGTCATTTGGATCGGGCCTCATGTTGAATAACAACTTTTTAAACCCTCATAGTAACCAAAATTGCCATTTTTATAGAGTTTTGCTTACTCAGAAGCTTCAATTTTGACCATTTTCAGGCACAGAAATGACTTTAAACACACTTATTTTAGTTTCAAAAGTAATAATTCACATCCAACAGTCATTTAAAGTCAAAAGATTAAATGTTAAAATGTCATCAATATTGACAATTTTTTGAACGTTCGACTGGTCCGGGGTCATCGTTTTTCATCAGAAAATTGATTTTTTGGACTTCACCAAAAATGATTCAAAATGTCATTTGGATCGGGCCTCATGTTGAATAACCACTTTTTAAACCCTCACAGTGACCAAAATTGCCATTTTTACAGAGTTTTGCTTACTCAAAAGCTTCAATTTTGACCAATTTCAGGCACAGAAATTACTTTAAACACACTTGTTTTAGTTGAAAAAGTAATAATTCACATCCAACAGTCATTTAAAGTCAAAAGATTAAATGTTAAATTTTCATCAATATTGACCACTTTTTTGAACGTTCGTTTTCATCAGAAAATTAATTTTTTGGACTCTACCAAAATTTATTCAAAATGTCATTTGGATCGGGCCTCATGTTGAATAACCACATTTTAGACCCTCACAGTGACCAACATTGCCATTTTTACAGAGTTTTGCTTACTGAGAAGCTTCAATTTTGACCAATTTCAGGCACAGAAATGACTTTAAACACACTTATTTTAGTTGAAAAAGTAATAATTCACATCCAACAGTCATTTAAAGTCTAAAGATTAAATGTTAAAATTTCATCAATATTGACAATTTTTTGAACGTTCGACTGGTCCAGGGTCATCGTTTTTCATCATAAAATTGATTTTTTGGACTCTACCAAAAATGATTCAAAATGTCATTTGGATCGGGCCTCATGTTGAATAACCACATTTTAGACCCTCACAGTGACCAACATTGCCATTTTTACAGAGTTTTGCATACTCAGAAGCTTCAATTTTGACCAATTTCAGGCACAGAAATGACTTTAAACACACTTATTTTAGTTGAAAAAGTAATAATTCACATCAAACCATCATTTAAAGTCAAAATATTAAATGTTAAAATTTCATCAATATTGACCACTTTTTTTTAACGTTCGACAGGTCCGGGGTCATCGTTTTTCATCATAAAATTGATTTTTTGGACTCTACCAAAAATGATTCAAAATGTCATTTGGATCGGGCCTCATGTTGAATAACCACATTTTAGACCCTCACAGTGACCAACATTGCCATTTCTACAGAGTTTTGCATACTCAGAAGCTTCAATTTTGACCAATTTCAGGCACAGAAATGACTTTAAACACACTTATTTTAGTTGAAAAAGTAATAATTCACATCCAACAGTCATTTAAAGTCTAAAGATTAAATGTTAAAATTTCATCAATATTGACAATTTTTTGAACGTTCGACTGGTCCGGGGTCATCGTTTTTCATCATAAAATTGATTTTTTGGACTCTACCAAAAATGATTCAAAAGGTCATTTGGATCGGGCCTCATGTTGAATAACCACTTTTTAAACCCTCACAGTGACCAAAATTGCAATTTTTACAGAGTTTTGCTTACTCAGAAGCTTCAATTTTGAACAATTTCAGGCACAGACATGACTTTAATCACACTTATTTTAGTTGAAAAAGTAATAATTCACATCCAACCATAATTTATAGTCAAAAGATTAAATGTTAAAATTTCATCAATATTGACCACTTTTTTGAACGTTCGACAGGTCCGGGTCATCGTTTTTCATCAGAAAATTGATTTTTTGGACTCTACCAAAAATGATTCAAAATGTCATTTGGATCGGGCCTCATGTTGAATAACCACTTTTTAAACCCTCATAGTGACCAAAATTGCCATTTTTATAGAGTTTTGCTTACTCAGAAGCTTCAATTTTGACCATTTTCAGGCACAGAAATGACTTTAAACATACTTATTTTAGTTTCAAAAGTAATAATTCACATCCAACAGTCATTTAAAGTCAAAAGATTAAATGATAAAATTTCATCAATATTGACCACTTTTTTGAACGTTCGTTTTCATCAGAAAATTAATTTTTTGGACTCTACCAAAATTTATTCAAAATGTCATTTGGATCGGGCCTCATGTTGAATAACCACATTTTAAAGCCTCACAGTGACCAACATTGCCATTTTTACAGAGTTTTGCATACTCAGAAGCTTCAATTTTGACCAATTTGAGGCACAGAAATGGCTTTAAACACACTTATTTTAGTTGAAAAAGTAATAATTCACATCCAACAGTCATTTAAAGTCAAAAGATTAAATGTTATATTTTCATCAATATTGACCACTTTTTTGAATGTTCGACAGGTCCGGGGTCATCGTTTTTCATCCGAAAATTGATTTTTTGGACTCTACCAAAAATGATTCAAAATGTCATTTGGATCGGGCCTCATGTTGTATAACCACTTTTTAAACCCTCATAGTGACCAAAATTGCCATTTTTATAGAGTTTTGCTTACTCAGAAGCTTCAATTCTTACCATTTTCAGGCACAGAAATGACTTTAAACAAACTTATTTTAGTTTAAAAAGAAAAAATTCACATCCAACAGTCATTTAAAGTCAAAAGATTAAATGTTAAAATGTCATCAATATTGACAATTTTTGGAACGTTCGACTGGTCCGGGGTCATCGTTTTTCATCAGAAAATTGATTTTTTGGACTTCACCAAAAATTATTCAAAATGTCATTTGGATCGGGCCTCATGTTGAATAACCACTTTTTAAACCCTCACAGTGACCAAAATTGCCATTTTTACAGAGTTTTGCTTACTCAAAAGCTTCGATTTTGACCAATTTCAGGCACAGAAATGACTTTAAACACACTTATTTTAGTTGAAAAAGTAATAATTCACATCCAACCATCATTTAAAGTCAAAAGATTAAATGTTAAAATTTCATCAATATTGACCACTTTTTTGAACGTTCGACATGTCCGGGGTCATCGTTTTTCATCAGAAAATTGATTTTTTGGACTTCACCAAAAATGATTCAAAATGTCATTTGGATCAGGCCTCATGTTGAATAACCACATTTTAAACCCTCACAGTGACCAAAATTGCCATTTTTACTGAGTTTTTCTTACTCAGAAGCTTCAATTTTGACCAATTTCAGGCACAGAAATGACTTTAAACACACTTATTTTAGTTGAAAAAGTAATAATTCACATCAAACCATCATTTAAAGTCAAAATATTAAATGTTAAAATTTCATCAATATTGACCACTTTTTTGAACGTTCGACAGGTCCGGGGTCATCGTTTTTCATCAGAAAATTGATTTTTTTGGACTCTACCAAAAATGATTCAAAATGTCATTTGGATCGGGCCTCATGTTGAATAACCACTTTTTAAACCCTCACAGAGACCAAAATTGCCATTTTTACAGAGTTTTGCATACTCAGAAGCTTCAATTTTGACCAATTTGAGGCACAGAAATGGCTTTAAACACACTTATTTTAGTTGAAAAAGTAATAATTCACATCCAACAGTCATTTAAAGTCAAAAGATTAAATGATAAAATTTCATCAATATTGACCACTTTTTTGAACGTTCGTTTTCATCAGAAAATTAATTTTTTGGACTCTACCAAAATTTATTCAAAATGTCATTTGGATCGGGCCTCATGTTGAATAACCACATTTTAGACCCTCACAGTGACCAACATTGCCATTTTTACAGAGTTTTGCTTACTCAGAAGCTTCAATTTTGACCAATTTCAGGCACAGAAATGACTTTAAACACACTTATTTTAGTTGAAAAAGTAATAATTCACATCCAACAGTCATTTAAAGTCTAAAGATTAAATGTTAAAATGTCATCAATATTGACAATTTTTTGAACGTTCGACTGGTCCAGGGTCATCGTTTTTCATCATAAAATTGATTTTTTGGACTCTACAAAAAATGATTCAAAATGTCATTTGGATCGGGCCTCATGTTGAATAACCACTTTTTAAACCCTCACAGTGACCAAAATTGCCATTTTTACAGAGGTTTGCATACTCAGAAGCTTCAATTTTGACCAATTTTAGGCACAGAAATGACTTTAAACACACTTATTTTAGTTGAAAAAGTAATAATTCACATCCAACAGTCATTTAAAGTCTAAAGATTAAATGTTAAAATTTCATCAATATTGACAATTTTTTGAACGTTCGACTGGTCCGGGGTCATCGTTTTTCATCATAAAATTGATTTTTTGGACTCTACCAAAAATGATTCAAAAGGTCATTTGGATCGGGCCTCATGTTGAATAACCACTTTTTAAACCCTCACAGTGATCAAAATTGCCATTTTTACAGAGTTTTGCTTACTCAAAAGCTTCAATTTTGACCAATTTCAGGCACAGAAAGGCCTTTAAACACACTTATTTTAGTTGAAAAAGTAATAATTCACATCCAACCATCATTTAAAGTCAAAAGATTAAATGTTAAAATTTCATCAATATTGACCACTTTTTTGAACGTTCGACAGGTCCGGGGTCATCGTTTTTCATCAGAAAATTGATTTTTTGGACTCTACCAAAAATGATTCAAAATGTCATTTGGATCGGGCCTCATGTTGAATAACCACTTTTTAAACCCTCCCAGTGACCAAAATTGCAATTTTTACAGAGTTTTGCTTACTCAGAAGCTTCAATTTTGACCAATTTCAGGCACAGACATGACTTTAATCACACTTATTTTAGTTGAAAAAGTAATAATTCACATTCAACCATAATTTAAAGTCAAAAGATTAAATGTTAAAATTTCATCAATATTGACCACTTTTTTGAACGTTCGACAGGTCCGGGTCATCGTTTTTCATCAGAAAATAGATTTTTTGGACTCTACCAAAAATGATTCAAAATGTCATTTGGATCGGGCCTCATGTTGAATAACCACTTTTTAAACCCTCATAGTGACCAAAATTGCCATTTTTATAGAGTTTTGCTTACTCAGAAGCTTCAATTTTGACCATTTTCAGGCACAGAAATGACTTTAAACACACTTATTTTAGTTTAAAAAGTAATAATTCACATCCAACAGTCATTTAAAGTCAAAAGATTAAATGTTAAAATGTCATCAATATTGACAATTTTTTGAACGTTCGACTGGTCCGGGGTCATCGTTTTTCACCAGAAAATTGATTTTTTGGACTTCACCAAAAATGATTCAAAATGTCATTTGGATCGGGCCTCATGTTGAATAACCACATTTTAAACCCTCACAGTGACCAAAATTGCCATTTTTACTGAGTTTTGCTTACTCAGAAGCTTCAATTTTGACCAATTTCAGGCACAGAAATGACTTTAAACACACTTATTTTAGTTGAAAAAGTAATAATTCACATCCAACCATCATTTAAAGTCAAAAGATTAAATGTTAAAATTTCATCAATATTGACCACTTTTTTGAACGTTCGACAGGTCCGGGTCATCGTTTTTCATCAGAAAATTGATTTTTTGGACTCTACCAAAAATGATTCAAAATGTCATTTGGATCGGGCCTCATGTTGAATAACCACTTTTTAAACCCTCACAGTGACCAAAATTGCCATTTTTACAGAGTTTTGCTTACTCAAAAGCTTCGATTTTGACCAATTTCAGGCACAGAAATGACTTTAAACACACTTATTTTAGTTGAAAAAGTAATAATTCACATCCAACCATCATTTAAAGTCAAAAGATTAAATGTTAAAATTTCATCAATATTGACCACTTTTTTGAACGTTCGACATGTCCGGGGTCATCGTTTTTCATCAGAAAATTGATTTTTTGGACTTCACCAAAAATGATTCAAAATGTCATTTGGATCAGGCCTCATGTTGAATAACCACATTTTAAACCCTCACAGTGACCAAAATTGCCATTTTTACTGAGTTTTTCTTACTCAGAAGCTTCAATTTTGACCAATTTCAGGCACAGAAATGACTTTAAACACACTTATTTTAGTTGAAAAAGTAATAATTCACATCAAACCATCATTTAAAGTCAAAATATTAAATGTTAAAATTTCATCAATATTGACCACTTTTTTTTAACGTTCGACAGGTCCGGGGTCATCGTTTTTCATCATAAAATTGATTTTTTGGACTCTACCAAAAATGATTCAAAATGTCATTTGGATCGGGCCTCATGTTGAATAACCACATTTTAGACCCTCACAGTGACCAACATTGCCATTTTTACAGAGTTTTGCATACTCAGAAGCTTCAATTTTGACCAATTTCAGGCACAGAAATGACTTTAAACACACTTATTTTAGTTGAAAAAGTAATAATTCACATCCAACAGTCATTTAAAGTCTAAAGATTAAATGTTAAAATTTCATCAATATTGACAATTTTTTGAACGTTCGACTGGTCCGGGGTCATCGTTTTTCATCATAAAATTGATTTTTTGGACTCTACCAAAAATGATTCAAAAGGTCATTTGGATCGGGCCTCATGTTGAATAACCACTTTTTAAACCCTCACAGTGACCAAAATTGCAATTTTTACAGAGTTTTGCTTACTCAGAAGCTTCAATTTTGACCAATTTCAGGCACAGACATGACTTTAATCACACTTATTTTAGTTGAAAAAGTAATAATTCACATCCAACCATAATTTATAGTCAAAAGATTAAATGTTAAAATGTCATCAATATTGACCACTTTTTTGAACGTTCGACAGGTCCGGGTCATCGTTTTTCATCAGAAAATTGATTTTTTGGACTCTACCAAAAATGATTCAAAATGTCATTTGGATCGGGCCTCATGTTGAATAACCACTTTTTAAACCCTCATAGTGACCAAAATTGCCATTTTTATAGAGTTTTGCTTACTCAGAAGCTTCAATTTTGACCATTTTCAGGCACAGAAATGACTTTAAACACACTTATTTTAGTTTCAAAAGTAATAATTCACATCCAACAGTCATTTAAAGTCAAAAGATTAAATGATAAAATTTCATCAATATTGACCACTTTTTTGAACGTTCGTTTTCATCAGAAAATTAATTTTTTGGACTCTACCAAAATTTATTCAAAATGTCATTTGGATCGGGCCTCATGTTGAATAACCACATTTTAAACCCTCACAGTGACCAACATTGCCATTTTTACAGAGTTTTGCATACTCAGAAGCTTCAATTTTGACCAATTTGAGGCACAGAAATGGCTTTAAACACACTTATTTTAGTTGAAAAAGTAATAATTCACATCCAACAGTCATTTAAAGTCAAAAGATTAAATGTTATATTTTCATCAATATTGACCACTTTTTTGAATGTTCGACAGGTCCGGGGTCATCGTTTTTCATCAGAAAATTGATTTTTTGGACTCTACCAAAAATGATTCAAAATGTCATTTGGATCGGGCCTCATGTTGAATAACCACTTTTTAAACCCTCACAGTGACCAACATTGCCATTTTTACAGAGTTTTGCTTACTCAAAAGCTTCGATTTTGACCAATTTCAGGCACAGAAATGACTTTAAACACACTTATTTTAGTTGAAAAAGTAATAATTCACATCCAACCATCATTTAAAGTCAAAAGATTAAATGTTAAAATTTCATCAATATTGACCACTTTTTTGAACGTTCGACATGTCCGGGGTCATTGTTTTTCATCAGAAAATTGATTTTTTGGACTTCACCAAAAATTATTCAAAATGTCATTTGGATCGGGCCTCATGTTGAATAACCACTTTTTAAACCCTCACAGTGACCAAAATTGCCATTTTTACAGAGTTTTGCTTACTCAAAAGCTTCGATTTTGACCAATTTCAGGCACAGAAATGACTTTAAACACACTTATTTTAGTTGAAAAAGTAATAATTCACATCCAACCATCATTTAAAGTCAAAAGATTAAATGTTAAAATTTCATCAATATTGACCACTTTTTTGAACGTTCGACATGTCCGGGGTCATCGTTTTTCATCAGAAAATTGATTTTTTGGACTTCACCAAAAATGATTCAAAATGTCATTTGGATCAGGCCTCATGTTGAATAACCACATTTTAAACCCTCACAGTGACCAAAATTGCCATTTTTACTGAGTTTTTCTTACTCAGAAGCTTCAATTTTGACCAATTTCAGGCACAGAAATGACTTTAAACACACTTATTTTAGTTGAAAAAGTAATAATTCACATCAAACCATCATTTAAAGTCAAAATATTAAATGTTAAAATTTCATCAATATTGACCACTTTTTTGAACGTTCGACAGGTCCGGGGTCATCGTTTTTCATCAGAAAATTGATTTTTTTGGACTCTACCAAAAATGATTCAAAATGTCATTTGGATCGGGCCTCATGTTGAATAACCACTTTTTAAACCCTCACAGAGACCAAAATTGCCATTTTTACAGAGTTTTGCATACTCAGAAGCTTCAATTTTGACCAATTTGAGGCACAGAAATGGCTTTAAACACACTTATTTTAGTTGAAAAAGTAATAATTCACATCCAACAGTCATTTAAAGTCAAAAGATTAAATGATAAAATTTCATCAATATTGACCACTTTTTTGAACGTTCGTTTTCATCAGAAAATTAATTTTTTGGACTCTACCAAAATTTATTCAAAATGTCATTTGGATCGGGCCTCATGTTGAATAACCACATTTTGGACCCTCACAGTGACCAACATTGCCATTTTTACAGAGTTTTGCTTACTCAGAAGCTTCAATTTTGACCAATTTCAGGCACAGAAATGACTTTAAACACACTTATTTTAGTTGAAAAAGTAATAATTCACATCCAACAGTCATTTAAAGTCTAAAGATTAAATGTTAAAATTTCATCAATATTGACAATTTTTTGAACGTTCGACTGGTCCGGGTCATCGTTTTTCATCATAAAATTGATTTTTTTGGACTCTACAAAAAATGATTCAAAATGTCATTTGGATCGGGCCTCATGTTGAATAACCACTTTTTAAACCCTCACAGTGACCAAAATTGCCATTTTTACAGAGGTTTGCATACTCAGAAGCTTCAATTTTGACCAATTTTAGGCACAGAAATGACTTTAAACACACTTATTTTAGTTGAAAAAGTAATAATTCACATCCAACAGTCATTTAAAGTCTAAAGATTAAATGTTAAAATTTCATCAATATTGACAATTTTTTGAACGTTCGACTGGTCCGGGGTCATCGTTTTTCATCATAAAATTGATTTTTTGGACTCTACCAAAAATGATTCAAAAGGTCATTTGGATCGGGCCTCATGTTGAATAACCACTTTTTAAACCCTCACAGTGATCAAAATTGCCATTTTTACAGAGTTTTGCTTACTCAAAAGCTTCAATTTTGACCAATTTCAGGCACAGAAAGGCCTTTAAACACACTTATTTTAGTTGAAAAAGTAATAATTCACATCCAACCATCATTTAAAGTCAAAAGATTAAATGTTAAAATTTCATCAATATTGACCACTTTTTTGAACGTTCGACAGGTCCGGGGTCATCGTTTTTCATCAGAAAATTGATTTTTTGGACTCTACCAAAAATGATTCAAAATGTCATTTGGATCGGGCCTCATGTTGAATAACCACTTTTTAAACCCTCCCAGTGACCAAAATTGCCATTTTTACAGAGTTTTGCTTACTCAAAAGCTTCGATTTTGACCAATTTCAGGCACAGAAATGACTTTAAACACACTTATTTTAGTTGAAAAAGTAATAATTCACATCCAACCATCATTTAAAGTCAAAAGATTAAATGTTAAAATTTCATCAATATTGACCACTTTTTTGAACGTTCGACATGTCCGGGGTCATCGTTTTTCATCAGAAAATTGATTTTTTGGACTTCACCAAAAATGATTCAAAATGTCATTTGGATCAGGCCTCATGTTGAATAACCACATTTTAAACCCTCACAGTGACCAAAATTGCCATTTTTACTGAGTTTTGCTTACTCAGAAGCTTCAATTTTGACCAATTTCAGGCACAGAAATGACTTTAAACACACTTATTTTAGTTGAAAAAGTAATAATTCACATCCAACCATCATTTAAAGTCAAAAGATTAAATGTTAAAATTTCATCAATATTGACCACTTTTTTGAACGTTCGACAGGTCCGGGTCATCGTTTTTCATCAGAAAATTGATTTTTTGGACTCTACCAAAAATGATTCAAAATGTCATTTGGATCGGGCCTCATGTTGAATAACCACTTTTTAAACCCTCACAGTGACCAAAATTGCCATTTTTACAGAGTTTTGCTTACTCAAAAGCTTCGATTTTGACCAATTTCAGGCACAGAAATGACTTTAAACACACTTATTTTAGTTGAAAAAGTAATAATTCACATCCAACCATCATTTAAAGTCAAAAGATTAAATGTTAAAATTTCATCAATATTGACCACTTTTTTGAACGTTCGACATGTCCGGGGTCATCGTTTTTCATCAGAAAATTGATTTTTTGGACTTCACCAAAAATGATTCAAAATGTCATTTGGATCAGGCCTCATGTTGAATAACCACATTTTAAACCCTCACAGTGACCAAAATTGCCATTTTTACTGAGTTTTTCTTACTCAGAAGCTTCAATTTTGACCAATTTCAGGCACAGAAATGACTTTAAACACACTTATTTTAGTTGAAAAAGTAATAATTCACATCAAACCATCATTTAAAGTCAAAATATTAAATGTTAAAATTTCATCAATATTGACCACTTTTTTTTAACGTTCGACAGGTCCGGGGTCATCGTTTTTCATCATAAAATTGATTTTTTGGACTCTACCAAAAATGATTCAAAATGTCATTTGGATCGGGCCTCATGTTGAATAACCACATTTTAGACCCTCACAGTGACCAACATTGCCATTTTTACAGAGTTTTGCATACTCAGAAGCTTCAATTTTGACCAATTTCAGGCACAGAAATGACTTTAAACACACTTATTTTAGTTGAAAAAGTAATAATTCACATCCAACAGTCATTTAAAGTCTAAAGATTAAATGTTAAAATTTCATCAATATTGACAATTTTTTGAACGTTCGACTGGTCCGGGGTCATCGTTTTTCATCATAAAATTGATTTTTTGGACTCTACCAAAAATGATTCAAAAGGTCATTTGGATCGGGCCTCATGTTGAATAACCACTTTTTAAACCCTCACAGTGACCAAAATTGCAATTTTTACAGAGTTTTGCTTACTCAGAAGCTTCAATTTTGACCAATTTCAGGCACAGACATGACTTTAATCACACTTATTTTAGTTGAAAAAGTAATAATTCACATCCAACCATAATTTATAGTCAAAAGATTAAATGTTAAAATTTCATCAATATTGACCACTTTTTTGAACGTTCGACAGGTCCGGGTCATCGTTTTTCATCAGAAAATTGATTTTTTGGACTCTACCAAAAATGATTCAAAATGTCATTTGGATCGGGCCTCATGTTGAATAACCACTTTTTAAACCCTCATAGTGACCAAAATTGCCATTTTTATAGAGTTTTGCTTACTCAGAAGCTTCAATTTTGACCATTTTCAGGCACAGAAATGACTTTAAACACACTTATTTTAGTTTCAAAAGTAATAATTCACATCCAACAGTCATTTAAAGTCAAAAGATTAAATGATAAAATTTCATCAATATTGACCACTTTTTTGAACGTTCGTTTTCATCAGAAAATTAATTTTTTGGACTCTACCAAAATTTATTCAAAATGTCATTTGGATCGGGCCTCATGTTGAATAACCACATTTTAAACCCTCACAGTGACCAACATTGCCATTTTTACAGAGTTTTGCATACTCAGAAGCTTCAATTTTGACCAATTTGAGGCACAGAAATGGCTTTAAACACACTTATTTTAGTTGAAAAAGTAATAATTCACATCCAACAGTCATTTAAAGTCAAAAGATTAAATGTTATATTTTCATCAATATTGACCACTTTTTTGAATGTTCGACAGGTCCGGGGTCATCGTTTTTCATCAGAAAATTGATTTTTTGGACTCTACCAAAAATGATTCAAAATGTCATTTGGATCGGGCCTCATGTTGAATAACCACTTTTTAAACCCTCACAGTGACCAACATTGCCATTTTTACAGAGTTTTGCTTACTCAAAAGCTTCGATTTTGACCAATTTCAGGCACAGAAATGACTTTAAACACACTTATTTTAGTTGAAAAAGTAATAATTCACATCCAACCATCATTTAAAGTCAAAAGATTAAATGTTAAAATTTCATCAATATTGACCACTTTTTTGAACGTTCGACATGTCCGGGGTCATCGTTTTTCATCAGAAAATTGATTTTTTGGACTTCACCAAAAATGATTCAAAATGTCATTTGGATCAGGCCTCATGTTGAATAACCACATTTTAAACCCTCACAGTGACCAAAATTGCCATTTTTACTGAGTTTTTCTTACTCAGAAGCTTCAATTTTGACCAATTTCAGGCACAGAAATGACTTTAAACACACTTATTTTAGTTGAAAAAGTAATAATTCACATCAAACCATCATTTAAAGTCAAAATATTAAATGTTAAAATTTCATCAATATTGACCACTTTTTTGAACGTTCGACAGGTCCGGGGTCATCGTTTTTCATCAGAAAATTGATTTTTTTGGACTCTACCAAAAATGATTCAAAATGTCATTTGGATCGGGCCTCATGTTGAATAACCACTTTTTAAACCCTCACAGAGACCAAAATTGCAATTTTTACAGAGTTTTGCATACTCAGAAGCTTCAATTTTGACCAATTTGAGGAACAGAAATGGCTTTAAACACACTTATTTTAGTTGAAAAAGTAATAATTCACATCCAACAGTCATTTAAAGTCAAAAGATTAAATGATAAAATTTCATCAATATTGACCACTTTTTTGAACGTTCGTTTTCATCAGAAAATTAATTTTTTGGACTCTACCAAAATTTATTCAAAATGTCATTTGGATCGGGCCTCATGTTGAATAACCACATTTTAGACCCTCACAGTGACCAACATTGCCATTTTTACAGAGTTTTGCTTACTCAGAAGCTTCAATTTTGACCAATTTCAGGCACAGAAATGACTTTAAACACACTTATTTTAGTTGAAAAAGTAATAATTCACATCCAACAGTCATTTAAAGTCTAAAGATTAAATGTTAAAATTTCATCAATATTGACAATTTTTTGAACGTTCGACTGGTCCAGGGTCATCGTTTTTCATCATAAAATTGATTTTTTGGACTCTACCAAAAAGGATTCAAAATGTCATTTGGATCGGGCCTCATGTTGAATAACCACTTTTTAAACCCTCACAGTGACCAAAATTGCCATTTTTACAGAGGTTTGCATACTCAGAAGCTTCAATTTTGACCAATTTTAGGCACAGAAATGACTTTAAACACACTTATTTTAGTTGAAAAAGTAATAATTCACATCCAACAGTCATTTAAAGTCTAAAGATTAAATGTTAAAATTTCATCAATATTGACAATTTTTTGAACGTTCGACTGGTCCGGGGTCATCGTTTTTCATCATAAAATTGATTTTTTGGACTCTACCAAAAATGATTCAAAAGGTCATTTGGATCGGGCCTCATGTTGAATAACCACTTTTTAAACCCTCACAGTGATCAAAATTGCCATTTTTACAGAGTTTTGCTTACTCAAAAGCTTCAATTTTGACCAATTTCAGGCACAGAAAGGCCTTTAAACACACTTATTTTAGTTGAAAAAGTAATAATTCACATCCAACCATCATTTAAAGTCAAAAGATTAAATGTTAAAATTTCATCAATATTGACCACTTTTTTGAACGTTCGACAGGTCCGGGGTCATCGTTTTTCATCAGAAAATTGATTTTTTGGATTCTACCAAAAATGATTCAAAATGTCATTTGGATCGGGCCTCATGTTGAATAACCACTTTTTAAACCCTCCCAGTGACCAAAATTGCAATTTTTACAGAGTTTTGCTTACTCAGAAGCTTCAATTTTGACCAATTTCAGGCACAGACATGACTTTAATCACACTTATTTTAGTTGAAAAAGTAATAATTCACATTCAACCATAATTTAAAGTCAAAAGATTAAATGTTAAAATTTCATCAATATTGACCACTTTTTTGAACGTTCGACAGGTCCGGGTCATCGTTTTTCATCAGAAAATAGATTTTTTGGACTCTACCAAAAATGATTCAAAATGTCATTTGGATCGGGCCTCATGTTGAATAACCACTTTTTAAACCCTCATAGTGACCAAAATTGCCATTTTTATAGAGTTTTGCTTACTCAGAAGCTTCAATTTTGACCAATTTCAGGCACAGAAATGACTTTAAACACACTTATTTTAGTTGAAAAAGTAATAATTCACATCCAACCATCATTTAAAGTCAAAAGATTAAATGTTAAAATTTCATCAATATTGACCACTTTTTTGAACGTTCGACAGGTCCGGGTCATCGTTTTTCATCAGAAAATTGATTTTTTGGACTCTACCAAAAATGATTCAAAATGTCATTTGGATCGGGCCTCATGTTGAATAACCACTTTTTAAACCCTCACAGTGACCAAAATTGCCATTTTTACAGATTTTGCTTACTCAAAAGCTTCGATTTTGACCAATTTCAGGCACAGAAATGACTTTAAACACACTTATTTTAGTTGAAAAAGTAATAATTCACATCCAACCATCATTTAAAGTCAAAAGATTAAATGTTAAAATTTCATCAATATTGACCACTTTTTTGAACGTTCGACATGTCCGGGGTCATCGTTTTTCATCAGAAAATTGATTTTTTGGACTTCACCAAAAATGATTCAAAATGTCATTTGGATCGGGCCTCATGCTGAATAACCACATTTTAAACCCTCACAGTGACCAAAATTGCCATTTTTACTGAGTTTTTCTTACTCAGAAGCTTCAATTTTGACCAATTTCAGGCACAGAAATGACTTTAAACACACTTATTTTAGTTGAAAAAGTAATAATTCACATCCAACCATCATTTAAAGTCAAAAGATTAAATGTTAAAATTTCATCAATATTGACCACTTTTTTTTAACGTTCGACAGGTCCGGGGTCATCGTTTTTCATCATAAAATTGATTTTTTGGACTCTACCAAAAATGATTCAAAATGTCATTTGGATCGGGCCTCATGTTGAATAACCACTTTTTAAACCCTCACAGTGACCAAAATTGCCATTTTTACAGAGTTTTGCTTTCTCAGAAGCTTCAATTTTGACCAATTTCAGGCACAGAAATGACTTTAAAAACACTTGTTTTAGTTGAAAAAGTAATAATTCACATCCAACCATCATTTAAAGTCAAAAGATTAAATGTTAAAATTTCATCAATATTGACCACTTTTTTGAACGTTCGACTGGTCCGGGGTCATCGTTTTTCATCAGAAAATTGATTTTTTGGACTCTACCAAAAATGATTCAAAATGTCATTTGGATCGGTCCTCATGTTGAATAACCACTTTTTGAACCCTCACAGTGACCAAAATTGCCATTTTTACAGAGTTTTGTTTACTCAAAAGCTTCAATTTTAACCAATTTCAGGCATAGAAATGACTTTAAACACACTTATTTTAGTTGAAAAAGTAATAATTCACATCCAACAATCATTTAAAGTCAAAAGATTAAATTTTAAAATTTCATCAATATTGACCACTTTTTTGAACGTTCGACAGGTCCGGGTCATCGTTTTTCATTAGAAAATTGATTTGTTGGACTCTACCAAAAATGATTCAAAATGTCATTTGGATCGGGCCTCATGTTGAATAACAACTTTTTAAACCCTCATAGTAACCAAAATTGCCATTTTTATAGAGTTTTGCTTACTCAGAAGCTTCAATTTTGACCATTTTCAGGCACAGAAATGACTTTAAACACACTTATTTTAGTTTCAAAAGTAATAATTCACATCCAACAGTCATTTAAAGTCAAAAGATTAAATGTTAAAATGTCATCAATATTGACAATTTTTTGAACGTTCGACTGGTCCGGGGTCATCGTTTTTCATCAGAAAATTGATTTTTTGGACTTCACCAAAAATGATTCAAAATGTCATTTGGATCGGGCCTCATGTTGAATAACCACTTTTTAAACCCTCACAGTGACCAAAATTGCCATTTTTACAGAGTTTTGCTTACTCAAAAGCTTCAATTTTGACCAATTTCAGGCACAGAAATTACTTTAAACACACTTGTTTTAGTTGAAAAAGTAATAATTCACATCCAACAGTCATTTAAAGTCAAAAGATTAAATGTTAAATTTTCATCAATATTGACCACTTTTTTGAACGTTCGTTTTCATCAGAAAATTAATTTTTTGGACTCTACCAAAATTTATTCAAAATGTCATTTGGATCGGGCCTCATGTTGAATAACCACATTTTAGACCCTCACAGTGACCAACATTGCCATTTTTACAGAGTTTTGCTTACTGAGAAGCTTCAATTTTGACCAATTTCAGGCACAGAAATGACTTTAAACACACTTATTTTAGTTGAAAAAGTAATAATTCACATCCAACAGTCATTTAAAGTCTAAAGATTAAATGTTAAAATTTCATCAATATTGACAATTTTTTGAACGTTCGACTGGTCCAGGGTCATCGTTTTTCATCATAAAATTGATTTTTTGGACTCTACCAAAAATGATTCAAAATGTCATTCGGATCGGGCCTCATGTTGAATAACCACATTTTAGACCCTCACAGTGACCAACATTGCCATTTTTACAGAGTTTTGCATACTCAGAAGCTTCAATTTTGACCAATTTCAGGCACAGAAATGACTTTAAACACACTTATTTTAGTTGAAAAAGTAATAATTCACATCCAACCATCATTTAAAGTCAAAAGATTAAATGTTAAAATTTCATCAATATTGACCACTTTTTTTAACGTTCGACATGTCCGGGGTCATCGTTTTTCATCAGAAAATTGATTTTTTGGACTTCACCAAAAATGATTCAAAATGTCATTTGGATCAGGCCTCATGTTGAATAACCACATTTTAAACCCTCACAGTGACCAAAATTGCCATTTTTACTGAGTTTTTCTTACTCAGAAGCTTCAATTTTGACCAATTTCAGGCACAGAAATGACTTTAAACACACTTATTTTAGTTGAAAAAGTAATAATTCACATCAAACCATCATTTAAAGTCAAAATATTAAATGTTAAAATTTCATCAATATTGACCACTTTTTTTTAACGTTCGACAGGTCCGGGGTCATCGTTTTTCATCATAAAATTGATTTTTTGGACTCTACCAAAAATGATTTAAAATGTCATTTGGATCGGGCCTCATGTTGAATAACCACATTTTAGACCCTCACAGTGACCAACATTGCCGTTTTTACAGAGTTTTGCATACTCAGAAGCTTCAATTTTGACCAATTTCAGGCACAGAAATGACTTTAAACACACTTATTTTAGTTGAAAAAGTAATAATTCACATCCAACAGTCATTTAAAGTCTAAAGATTAAATGTTAAAATTTCATCAATATTGACAATTTTTTGAACGTTCGACAGGTCCGGGGTCATCGTTTTTCATCATAAAATTGATTTTTTGGACTCTACCAAAAATGATTCAAAAGGTCATTTGGATCGGGCCTCATGTTGAATAACCACTTTTTAAACCCTCACAGTGACCAAAATTGCAATTTTTACAGAGTTTTGCTTACTCAGAAGCTTCAATTTTGACCAATTTCAGGCACAGACATGACTTTAATCACACTTATTTTAGTTGAAAAAGTAATAATTCACATCCAACCATAATTTATAGTCAAAAGATTAAATGTTAAAATTTCATCAATATTGACCACTTTTTTGAACGTTCGACAGGTCCGGGTCATCGTTTTTCATCAGAAAATTGATTTTTTGGACTCTACCAAAAATGATTCAAAATGTCATTTGGATCGGGCCTCATGTTGAATAACCACTTTTTAAACCCTCATAGTGACCAAAATTGCCATTTTTATAGAGTTTTGCTTACTCAGAAGCTTCAATTTTGACCATTTTCAGGCACAGAAATGACTTTAAACACACTTATTTTAGTTTCAAAAGTAATAATTCACATCCAACAGTCATTTAAAGTCAAAAGATTAAATGATAAAATTTCATCAATATTGACCACTTTTTTGAACGTTCGTTTTCATCAGAAAATTAATTTTTTGGACTCTACCAAAATTTATTCAAAATGTCATTTGGATCGGGCCTCATGTTGAATAACCACATTTTAAACCCTCACAGTGACCAACATTGCCATTTTTACAGAGTTTTGCATACTCAGAAGCTTCAATTTTGACCAATTTGAGGCACAGAAATGGCTTTAAACACACTTATTTTAGTTGAAAAAGTAATAATTCACATCCAACGTCATTTAAAGTCAAAAGATTAAATGTTATATTTTCATCAATATTGACCACTTTTTTGAATGTTCGACAGGTCCGGGGTCATCGTTTTTCATCAGAAAATTGATTTTTTGGACTCTACCAAAAATGATTCAAAATGTCATTTGGATCGGGCCTCATGTTGTTAACCACTTTTTAAACCCTCATAGTGACCAAAATTGCCATTATTATAGAGTTTTGCTTACTCAGAAGCTTCAATTCTTACCATTTTCAGGCACAGAAATGACTTTAAACAAACTTATTTTAGTTTAAAAAGAAAAAATTCACATCCAACAGTCATTTAAAGTCAAAAGATTAAATGTTAAAATGTCATCAATATTGACAATTTTTGGAACGTTCGACTGGTCCGGGGTCATCGTTTTTCATCAGAAAATTGATTTTTTGGACTTCACCAAAAATTATTCAAAATGTCATTTGGATCGGGCCTCATGTTGAATAACCACTTTTTAAACCCTCACAGTGACCAAAATTGCCATTTTTACAGAGTTTTGCTTACTCAAAAGCTTCAATTTTGACCAATTTCAGGCACAGAAATGACTTTAAAACACACTTATTTTAGTTGAAAAAGTAATAATTCACATCAAACCATCATTTAAAGTCAAAATATTAAATGTTAAAATTTCATCAATATTGACCACTTTTTTGAACGTTCGACAGGTCCGGGGTCATCGTTTTTCATCAGAAAATTGATTTTTTTGGACTCTACCAAAAATGATTCAAAATGTCATTTGGATCGGGCCTCATGTTGAATAACCACTTTTTAAACCCTCACAGAGACCAAAATTGCCATTTTTACAGAGTTTTGCATACTCAGAAGCTTCAATTTTGACCAATTTGAGGCACAGAAATGGCTTTAAACACACTTATTTTAGTTGAAAAAGTAATAATTCACATCCAACAGTCATTTAAAGTCAAAAGATTAAATGATAAAATTTCATCAATATTGACCACTTTTTTGAACGTTCGTTTTCATCAGAAAATTAATTTTTTGGACTCTACCAAAATTTATTCAAAATGTCATTTGGATCGGGCCTCATGTTGAATAACCACATTTTAGACCCTCACAGTGACCAACATTGCCATTTTTACAGAGTTTTGCTTACTCAGAAGCTTCAATTTTGACCAATTTCAGGCACAGAAATGACTTTAAACACACTTATTTTAGTTGAAAAAGTAATAATTCACATCCAACAGTCATTTAAAGTCTAAAGATTAAATGTTAAAATTTCATCAATATTGACAATTTTTTGAACGTTCGACTGGTCCAGGGTCATCGTTTTTCATCATAAAATTGATTTTTTGGACTCTACAAAAAATGATTCAAAATGTCATTTGGATCGGGCCTCATGTTGAATAACCACTTTTTAAACCCTCACAGTGACCAAAATTGCCATTTTTACAGAGGTTTGCATACTCAGAAGCTTCAATTTTGACCAATTTTAGGCACAGAAATGACTTTAAACACACTTATTTTAGTTGAAAAAGTAATAATTCACATCCAACAGTCATTTAAAGTCTAAAGATTAAATGTTAAAATTTCATCAATATTGACAATTTTTTGAACGTTCGACTGGTCCGGGGTCATCGTTTTTCATCATAAAATTGATTTTTTGGACTCTACCAAAAATGATTCAAAAGGTCATTTGGATCGGGCCTCATGTTGAATAACCACTTTTTAAACCCTCACAGTGATCAAAATTGCCATTTTTACAGAGTTTTGCTTACTCAAAAGCTTCAATTTTGACCAATTTCAGGCACAGAAAGGCCTTTAAACACACTTATTTTAGTTGAAAAAGTAATAATTCACATCCAACCATCATTTAAAGTCAAAAGATTAAATGTTAAAATTTCATCAATATTGACCACTTTTTTGAACGTTCGACAGGTCCGGGGTCATCGTTTTTCATCAGAAAATTGATTATTTGGACTCTACCAAAAATGATTCAAAATGTCATTTGGATCGGGCCTCATGTTGAATAACCACTTTTTAAACCCTCCCAGTGACCAAAATTGCAATTTTTACAGAGTTTTGCTTACTCAGAAGCTTCAATTTTGACCAATTTCAGGCACAGACATGACTTTAATCACACTTATTTTAGTTGAAAAAGTAATAATTCACATTCAACCATAATTTAAAGTCAAAAGATTAAATGTTAAAATTTCATCAATATTGACCACTTTTTTGAACGTTCGACAGGTCCGGGTCATCGTTTTTCATCAGAAAATAGATTTTTTGGACTCTACCAAAAATGATTCAAAATGTCATTTGGATCGGGCCTCATGTTGAATAACCACTTTTTAAACCCTCATAGTGACCAAAATTGCCATTTTTATAGAGTTTTGCTTACTCAGAAGCTTCAATTTTGACCATTTTCAGGCACAGAAATGACTTTAAACACACTTATTTTAGTTTAAAAAGTAATAATTCACATCCAACAGTCATTTAAAGTCAAAAGATTAAATGTTAAAATGTCATCAATATTGACAATTTTTTGAACGTTCGACTGGTCCGGGGTCATCGTTTTTCACCAGAAAATTGATTTTTTGGACTTCACCAAAAATGATTCAAAATGTCATTTGGATCGGGCCTCATGTTGAATAACCACATTTTAAACCCTCACAGTGACCAAAATTGCCATTTTTACTGAGTTTTGCTTACTCAGAAGCTTCAATTTTGACCAATTTCAGGCACAGAAATGACTTTAAACACACTTATTTTAGTTGAAAAAGTAATAATTCACATCCAACCATCATTTAAAGTTAAAAGATTAAATGTTAAAATTTCATCAATATTGACCACTTTTTTGAACGTTCGACAGGTCCGGGTCATCGTTTTTCATCAGAAAATTGATTTTTTGGACTCTACCAAAAATGATTCAAAATGTCATTTGGATCGGGCCTCATGTTGAATAACCACTTTTTAAACCCTCACAGTGACCAAAATTGCCATTTTTACAGAGTTTTGCTTACTCAAAAGCTTCGATTTTGACCAATTTCAGGCACAGAAATGACTTTAAACACACTTATTTTAGTTGAAAAAGTAATAATTCACATCCAACCATCATTTAAAGTCAAAAGATTAAATGTTAAAATTTCATCAATATTGACCACTTTTTTGAACGTTCGACATGTCCGGGGTCATCGTTTTTCATCAGAAAATTGATTTTTTGGACTTCACCAAAAATGATTCAAAATGTCATTTGGATCAGGCCTCATGTTGAATAACCACATTTTAAACCCTCACAGTGACCAAAATTGCCATTTTTACTGAGTTTTTCTTACTCAGAAGCTTCAATTTTGACCAATTTCAGGCACAGAAATGACTTTAAACACACTTATTTTAGTTGAAAAAGTAATAATTCACATCAAACCATCATTTAAAGTCAAAATATTAAATGTTAAAATTTCATCAATATTGACCACTTTTTTTTTACGTTCGACAGGTCCGGGGTCATCGTTTTTCATCATAAAATTGATTTTTTGGACTCTACCAAAAATGATTCAAAATGTCATTTGGATCGGGCCTCATGTTGAATAACCACATTTTAGACCCTCACAGTGACCAACATTGCCATTTTTACAGAGTTTTGCATACTCAGAAGCTTCAATTTTGACCAATTTCAGGCACAGAAATGACTTTAAACACACTTATTTTAGTTGAAAAAGTAATAATTCACATCCAACAGTCATTTAAAGTCTAAAGATTAAATGTTAAAATGTCATCAATATTGACAATTTTTTGAACGTTCGACTGGTCCGGGGTCATCGTTTTTCATCATAAAATTGATTTTTTGGACTCTACCAAAAATGATTCAAAAGGTCATTTGGATCGGGCCTCATGTTGAATAACACCTTTTTAAACCCTCACAGTGACCAAAATTGCAATTTTTACAGAGTTTTGCTTACTCAGAAGCTTCAATTTTGACCAATTTCAGGCACAGACATGACTTTAATCACACTTATTTTAGTTGAAAAAGTAATAATTCACATCCAACCATAATTTATAGTCAAAAGATTAAATGTTAAAATTTCATCAATATTGACCACTTTTTTGAACGTTCGACAGGTCCGGGTCATCGTTTTTCATCAGAAAATTGATTTTTTGGACTCTACCAAAAATGATTCAAAATGTCATTTGGATCGGGCCTCATGTTGAATAACCACTTTTTAAACCCTCATAGTGACCAAAATTGCCATTTTTATAGAGTTTTGCTTACTCAGAAGCTTCAATTTTGACCATTTTCAGGCACAGAAATGACTTTAAACACACTTATTTTAGTTTCAAAAGTAATAATTCACATCCAACAGTCATTTAAAGTCAAAAGATTAAATGATAAAATTTCATCAATATTGACCACTTTTTTGAACGTTCGTTTTCATCAGAAAATTAATTTTTTGGACTCTACCAAAATTTATTCAAAATGTCATTTGGATCGGGCCTCATGTTGAATAACCACATTTTAAACCCTCACAGTGACCAACATTGCCATTTTTACAGAGTTTTGCATACTCAGAAGCTTCAATTTTGACCAATTTGAGGCACAGAAATGGCTTTAAACACACTTATTTTAGTTGAAAAAGTAATAATTCACATCCAACAGTCATTTAAAGTCAAAAGATTAAATGTTATATTTTCATCAATATTGACCACTTTTTTGAATGTTCGACAGGTCCGGGGTCATCGTTTTTCATCAGAAAATTGATTTTTTGGACTCTACCAAAAATGATTCAAAATGTCATTTGGATCGGGCCTCATGTTGAATAACCACTTTTTAAACCCTCACAGTGACCAACATTGCCATTTTTACAGAGTTTTGCTTACTCAAAAGCTTCGATTTTGACCAATTTCAGGCACAGAAATGACTTTAAACACACTTATTTTAGTTGAAAAAGTAATAATTCACATCCAACCATCATTTAAAGTCAAAAGATTAAATGTTAAAATTTCATCAATATTGACCACTTTTTTGAACGTTCGACATGTCCGGGGTCATCGTTTTTCATCAGAAAATTGATTTTTTGGACTTCACCAAAAATTATTCAAAATGTCATTTGGATCGGGCCTCATGTTGAATAACCACTTTTTAAACCCTCACAGTGACCAAAATTGCCATTTTTACAGAGTTTTGCTTACTCAAAAGCTTCGATTTTGACCAATTTCAGGCACAGAAATGACTTTAAACACACTTATTTTAGTTGAAAAAGTAATAATTCACATCCAACCATCATTTAAAGTCAAAAGATTAAATGTTAAAATTTCATCAATATTGACCACTTTTTTGAACGTTCGACATGTCCGGGGTCATCGTTTTTCATCAGAAAATTGATTTTTTGGACTTCACCAAAAATGATTCAAAATGTCATTTGGATCAGGCCTCATGTTGAATAACCACATTTTAAACCCTCACAGTGACCAAAATTGCCATTTTTACTGAGTTTTTCTTACTCAGAAGCTTCAATTTTGACCAATTTCAGGCACAGAAATGACTTTAAACACACTTATTTTAGTTGAAAAAGTAATAATTCACATCAAACCATCATTTAAAGTCAAAATATTAAATGTTAAAATTTCATCAATATTGACCACTTTTTTGAACGTTCGACAGGTCCGGGGTCATCGTTTTTCATCAGAAAATTGATTTTTTTGGACTCTACCAAAAATGATTCAAAATGTCATTTGGATCGGGCCTCATGTTGAATAACCACTTTTTAAACCCTCACAGAGACCAAAATTGCCATTTTTACAGAGTTTTGCATACTCAGAAGCTTCAATTTTGACCAATTTGAGGCACAGAAATGGCTTTAAACACACTTATTTTAGTTGAAAAAGTAATAATTCACATCCAACAGTCATTTAAAGTCAAAAGATTAAATGATAAAATTTCATCAATATTGACCACTTTTTTGAACGTTCGTTTTCATCAGAAAATTAATTTTTTGGACTCTACCAAAATTTATTCAAAATGTCATTTGGATCGGGCCTCATGTTGAATAACCACATTTTAGACCCTCACAGTGACCAACATTGCCATTTTTACAGAGTTTTGCTTACTCAGAAGCTTCAATTTTGACCAATTTCAGGCACAGAAATGACTTTAAACACACTTATTTTAGTTGAAAAAGTAATAATTCACATCCAACAGTCATTTAAAGTCTAAAGATTAAATGTTAAAATTTCATCAATATTGACAATTTTTTGAACGTTCGACTGGTCCAGGGTCATCGTTTTTCATCATAAAATTGATTTTTTGGACTCTACAAAAAATGATTCAAAATGTCATTTGGATCGGGCCTCATGTTGAATAACCACTTTTTAAACCCTCACAGTGACCAAAATTGCCATTTTTACAGAGGTTTGCATACTCAGAAGCTTCAATTTTGACCAATTTTAGGCACAGAAATGACTTTAAACACACTTATTTTAGTTGAAAAAGTAATAATTCACATCCAACAGTCATTTAAAGTCTAAAGATTAAATGTTAAAATTTCATCAATATTGACAATTTTTTGAACGTTCGACTGGTCCGGGGTCATCGTTTTTCATCATAAAATTGATTTTTTGGACTCTACCAAAAATGATTCAAAAGGTCATTTGGATCGGGCCTCATGTTGAATAACCACTTTTTAAACCCTCACAGTGATCAAAATTGCCATTTTTACAGAGTTTTGCTTACTCAAAAGCTTCAATTTTGACCAATTTCAGGCACAGAAAGGCCTTTAAACACACTTATTTTAGTTGAAAAAGTAATAATTCACATCCAACCATCATTTAAAGTCAAAAGATTAAATGTTAAAATTTCATCAATATTGACCACTTTTTTGAACGTTCGACAGGTCCGGGGTCATCGTTTTTCATCAGAAAATTGATTTTTTGGACTCTACCAAAAATGATTCAAAATGTCATTTGGATCGGGCCTCATGTTGAATAACCACTTTTTAAACCCTCCCAGTGACCAAAATTGCAATTTTTACAGAGTTTTGCTTACTCAGAAGCTTCAATTTTGACCAATTTCAGGCACAGACATGACTTTAATCACACTTATTTTAGTTGAAAAAGTAATAATTCACATTCAACCATAATTTAAAGTCAAAAGATTAAATGTTAAAATTTCATCAATATTGACCACTTTTTTGAACGTTCGACAGGTCCGGGTCATCGTTTTTCATCAGAAAATAGATTTTTTGGACTCTACCAAAAATGATTCAAAATGTCATTTGGATCGGGCCTCATGTTGAATAACCACTTTTTAAACCCTCATAGTGACCAAAATTGCCATTTTTATAGAGTTTTGCTTACTCAGAAGCTTCAATTTTGACCATTTTCAGGCACAGAAATGACTTTAAACACACTTATTTTAGTTTAAAAAGTAATAATTCACATCCAACAGTCATTTAAAGTCAAAAGATTAAATGTTAAAATGTCATCAATATTGACAATTTTTTGAACGTTCGACTGGTCCGGGGTCATCGTTTTTCACCAGAAAATTGATTTTTTGGACTTCACCAAAAATGATTCAAAATGTCATTTGGATCGGGCCTCATGTTGAATAACCACATTTTAAACCCTCACAGTGACCAAAATTGCCATTTTTACTGAGTTTTGCTTACTCAGAAGCTTCAATTTTGACCAATTTCAGGCACAGAAATGACTTTAAACACACTTATTTTAGTTGAAAAAGTAATAATTCACATCCAACCATCATTTAAAGTCAAAAGATTAAATGTTAAAATTTCATCAATATTGACCACTTTTTTGAACGTTCGACAGGTCCGGGTCATCGTTTTTCATCAGAAAATTGATTTTTTGGACTCTACCAAAAATGATTCAAAATGTCATTTGGATCGGGCCTCATGTTGAATAACCACTTTTTAAACCCTCACAGTGACCAAAATTGCCATTTTTACAGAGTTTTGCTTACTCAAAAGCTTCGATTTTGACCAATTTCAGGCACAGAAATGACTTTAAACACACTTATTTTAGTTGAAAAAGTAATAATTCACATCCAACCATCATTTAAAGTCAAAAGATTAAATGTTAAAATTTCATCAATATTGACCACTTTTTTGAACGTTCGACATGTCCGGGGTCATCGTTTTTCATCAGAAAATTGATTTTTTGGACTTCACCAAAAATGATTCAAAATGTCATTTGGATCAGGCCTCATGTTGAATAACCACATTTTAAACCCTCACAGTGACCAAAATTGCCATTTTTACTGAGTTTTTCTTACTCAGAAGCTTCAATTTTGACCAATTTCAGGCACAGAAATGACTTTAAACACACTTATTTTAGTTGAAAAAGTAATAATTCACATCAAACCATCATTTAAAGTCAAAATATTAAATGTTAAAATTTCATCAATATTGACCACTTTTTTTTAACGTTCGACAGGTCCGGGGTCATCGTTTTTCATCATAAAATTGATTTTTTGGACTCTACCAAAAATGATTCAAAATGTCATTTGGATCGGGCCTCATGTTGAATAACCACATTTTAGACCCTCACAGTGACCAACATTGCCATTTTTACAGAGTTTTGCATACTCAGAAGCTTCAATTTTGACCAATTTCAGGCACAGAAATGACTTTAAACACACTTATTTTAGTTGAAAAAGTAATAATTCACATCCAACAGTCATTTAAAGTCTAAAGATTAAATGTTAAAATTTCATCAATATTGACAATTTTTTGAACGTTCGACTGGTCCGGGGTCATCGTTTTTCATCATAAAATTGATTTTTTGGACTCTACCAAAATTGATTCAAAAGGTCATTTGGATCGGGCCTCATGTTGAATAACCACTTTTTAAACCCTCACAGTGACCAAAATTGCAATTTTTACAGAGTTTTGCTTACTCAGAAGCTTCAATTTTGACCAATTTCAGGCACAGACATGACTTTAATCACACTTATTTTAGTTGAAAAAGTAATAATTCACATCCAACCATAATTTATAGTCAAAAGATTAAATGTTAAAATTTCATCAATATTGACCACTTTTTTGAACGTTCGACATGTCCGGGGTCATCGTTTTTCATCAGAAAATTGATTTTTTGGACTTCACCAAAAATGATTCAAAATGTCATTTGGATCAGGCCTCATGTTGAATAACCACATTTTAAACCCTCACAGTGACCAAAATTGCCATTTTTACTGAGTTTTTCTTACTCAGAAGCTTCAATTTTGACCAATTTCAGGCACAGAAATGACTTTAAACACACTTATTTTAGTTGAAAAAGTAATAATTCACATCAAACCATCATTTAAAGTCAAAATATTAAATGTTAAAATTTCATCAATATTGACCACTTTTTTGAACGTTCGACAGGTCCGGGGTCATCGTTTTTCATCAGAAAATTGATTTTTTTGGACTCTACCAAAAATGATTCAAAATGTCATTTGGATCGGGCCTCATGTTGAATAACCACTTTTTAAACCCTCACAGAGACCAAAATTGCCATTTTTACAGAGTTTTGCATACTCAGAAGCTTCAATTTTGACCAATTTGAGGCACAGAAATGGCTTTAAACACACTTATTTTAGTTGAAAAAGTAATAATTCACATCCAACAGTCATTTAAAGTCAAAAGATTAAATGATAAAATTTCATCAATATTGACCACTTTTTTGAACGTTCGTTTTCATCAGAAAATTAATTTTTTGGACTCTACCAAAATTTATTCAAAATGTCATTTGGATCGGGCCTCATGTTGAATAACCACATTTTAGACCCTCACAGTGACCAACATTGCCATTTTTACAGAGTTTTGCTTACTCAGAAGCTTCAATTTTGACCAATTTCAGGCACAGAAATGACTTTAAACACACTTATTTTAGTTGAAAAAGTAATAATTCACATCCAACAGTCATTTAAAGTCTAAAGATTAAATGTTAAAATTTCATCAATATTGACAATTTTTTGAACGTTCGACTGGTCCGGGGTCATCGTTTTTCATCATAAAATTGATTTTTTGGACTCTACCAAAAATGATTCAAAATGTCATTTGGATCGGGCCTCATGTTGAATAACCACTTTTTAAACCCTCACAGTGACCAAAATTGCCATTTTTACAGAGGTTTGCATACTCAGAAGCTTCAATTTTGACCAATTTTAGGCACAGAAATGACTTTAAACACACTTATTTTAGTTGAAAAAGTAATAATTCACATCCAACAGTCATTTAAAGTCTAAAGATTAAATGTTAAAATTTCATCAATATTGACAATTTTTTGAACGTTCGACTGGTCCGGGGTCATCGTTTTTCATCATAAAATTGATTTTTTGGACTCTACCAAAAATGATTCAAAAGGTCATTTGGATCGGGCCTCATGTTGAATAACCACTTTTTAAACCCTCACAGTGATCAAAATTGCAATTTTTACAGAGTTTTGCTTACTCAAAAGCTACAATTTTGACCAATTTCAGGCACAGAAAGGCCTTTAAACACACTTATTTTAGTCGAAAAAGTAATAATTCACATCCAACCATCATTTAAAGTCAAAAGATTAAATGTTAAAATTTCATCAATATTGACCACTTTTTTGAACGTTCGACAGGTCCGGGGTCATCGTTTTTCATCAGAAAATTGATTTTTTGGACTCTACCAAAAATGATTCAAAATGTCATTTGGATCGGGCCTCATGTTGAATAACCACTTTTTAAACCCTCCCAGTGACCAAAATTGCAATTTTTACAGAGTTTTGCTTACTCAGAAGCTTCAATTTTGACCAATTTCAGGCACAGACATGACTTTAATCACACTTATTTTAGTTGAAAAAGTAATAATTCACATTCAACCATAATTTAAAGTCAAAAGATTAAATGTTAAAATTTCATCAATATTGACCACTTTTTTGAACGTTCGACAGGTCCGGGTCATCGTTTTTCATCAGAAAATAGATTTTTTGGACTCTACCAAAAATGATTCAAAATGTCATTTGGATCGGGCCTCATGTTGAATAACCACTTTTTAAACCCTCATAGTGACCAAAATTGCCATTTTTATAGAGTTTTGCTTACTCAGAAGCTTCAATTTTGACCATTTTCAGGCACAGAAATGACTTTAAACACACTTATTTTAGTTTAAAAAGTAATAATTCACATCCAACAGTCATTTAAAGTCAAAAGATTAAATGTTAAAATGTCATCAATATTGACAATTTTTTGAACGTTCGACTGGTCCGGGGTCATCGTTTTTCACCAGAAAATGGATTTTTTGGACTTCACCAAAAATGATTCAAAATGTCATTTGGATCGGGCCTCATGTTGAATAACCACATTTTAAACCCTCACAGTGACCAAAATTGCCATTTTTACTGAGTTTTGCTTACTCAGAAGCTTCAATTTTGACCAATTTCAGGCACAGAAATGACTTTAAACACACTTATTTTAGTTGAAAAAGTAATAATTCACATCCAACCATCATTTAAAGTCAAAAGATTAAATGTTAAAATTTCATCAATATTGACCACTTTTTTGAACGTTCGACAGGTCCGGGTCATCGTTTTTCATCAGAAAATTGATTTTTTGGACTCTACCAAAAATGATTCAAAATGTCATTTGGATCGGGCCTCATGTTGAATAACCACTTTTTAAACCCTCACAGTGACCAAAATTGCCATTTTTACAGAGTTTTGCTTACTCAAAAGCTTCGATTTTGACCAATTTCAGGCACAGAAATTACTTTAAACACACTTATTTTAGTTGAAAAAGTAATAATTCACATCAAACCATCATTTAAAGTCAAAATATTAAATGTTAAAATTTCATCAATATTGACCACTTTTTTTTAACGTTCGACAGGTCCGGGGTCATCGTTTTTCATCATAAAATTGATTTTTTGGACTCTACCAAAAATGATTCAAAATGTCATTTGGATCGGGCCTCATGTTGAATAACCACATTTTAGACCCTCACAGTGACCAACATTGCCATTTTTACAGAGTTTTGCATACTCAGAAGCTTCAATTTTGACCAATTTCAGGCACAGAAATGACTTTAAACACACTTATTTTAGTTGAAAAAGTAATAATTCACATCCAACAGTCATTTAAAGTCTAAAGATTAAATGTTAAAATTTCATCAATATTGACAATTTTTTGAACGTTCGACTGGTCCGGGGTCATCGTTTTTCATCATAAAATTGATTTTTTGGACTCTACCAAAAATGATTCAAAAGGTCATTTGGATCGGGCCTCATGTTGAATAACCACTTTTTAAACCCTCACAGTGACCAAAATTGCAATTTTTACAGAGTTTTGCTTACTCAGAAGCTTCAATTTTGACCAATTTCAGGCACAGACATGACTTTAATCACACTTATTTTAGTTGAAAAAGTAATAATTCACATCCAACCATAATTTATAGTCAAAAGATTAAATGTTAAAATTTCATCAATATTGACCACTTTTTTGAACGTTCGACAGGTCCGGGTCATCGTTTTTCATCAGAAAATTGATTTTTTGGACTCTACCAAAAATGATTCAAAATGTCATTTGGATCGGGCCTCATGTTGAATAACCACTTTTTAAACCCTCATAGTGACCAAAATTGCCATTTTTATAGAGTTTTGCTTACTCAGAAGCTTCAATTTTGACCATTTTCAGGCACAGAAATGACTTTAAACACACTTATTTTAGTTTCAAAAGTAATAATTCACATCCAACAGTCATTTAAAGTCAAAAGATTAAATGATAAAATTTCATCAATATTGACCACTTTTTTGAACGTTCGTTTTCATCAGAAAATTAATTTTTTGGACTCTACCAAAATTTATTCAAAATGTCATTTGGATCGGGCCTCATGTTGAATAACCACATTTTAAACCCTCACAGTGACCAACATTGCCATTTTTACAGAGTTTTGCATACTCAGAAGCTTCAATTTTGACCAATTTGAGGCACAGAAATGGCTTTAAACACAATTATTTTAGTTGAAAAAGTAATAATTCACATCCAACAGTCATTTAAAGTCAAAAGATTAAATGTTATATTTTCATCAATATTGACCACTTTTTTGAATGTTCGACAGGTCCGGGGTCATCGTTTTTCATCAGAAAATTGATTTTTTGGACTCTACCAAAAATGATTCAAAATGTCATTTGGATCGGGCCTCATGTTGAATAACCACTTTTTAAACCCTCATAGTGACCAAAATTGCCATTTTTATAGAGTTTTGCTTACTCAGAAGCTTCAATTTTGACCATTTTCAGGCACAGAAATGACTTTAAACACACTTATTTTAGTTTCAAAAGTAATAATTCACATCCAACAGTCATTTAAAGTCAAAAGATTAAATGATAAAATTTCATCAATATTGACCACTTTTTTGAACGTTCGTTTTCATCAGAAAATTAATTTTTTGGACTCTACCAAAATTTATTCAAAATGTCATTTGGATCGGGCCTCATGTTGTATAACCACTTTTTAAACCCTCATAGTGACCAAAATTGCCATTTTTATAGAGTTTTGCTTACTCAGAAGCTTCAATTCTTACCATTTTCAGGCACAGAAATGACTTTAAACAAACTTATTTTAGTTTAAAAAGAAAAAATTCACATCCAACAGTCATTTAAAGTCAAAAGATTAAATGTTAAAATGTCATCAATATTGACAATTTTTGGAACGTTTGACTGGTCCGGGGTCATCGTTTTTCATCAGAAAATTAATTTTTTGGACTTCACCAAAAATGATTCAAAATGTCATTTGGATCGGGCCTCATGTTGAATAACCACTTTTTAAACCCTCACAGTGACCAAAATTGCCATTTTTACAGAGTTTTGCTTACTCAAAAGCTTCGATTTTGACCAATTTCAGGCACAGAAATGACTTTAAACACACTTATTTTAGTTGAAAAAGTAATAATTCACATCCAACCATCATTTAAAGTCAAAAGATTAAATGTTAAAATTTCATCAATATTGACCACTTTTTTGAACGTTCGACATGTCCGGGGTCATCGTTTTTCATCAGAAAATTGATTTTTTGGACTTCACCAAAAATGATTCAAAATGTCATTTGGATCAGGCCTCATGTTGAATAACCACATATTAAACCCTCACAGTGACCAAAATTGCCATTTTTACTGAGTTTTTCTTACTCAGAAGCTTCAATTTTGACCAATTTCAGGCACAGAAATGACTTTAAACACACTTATTTTAGTTGAAAAAGTAATAATTCACATCAAACCATCATTTAAAGTCAAAAGATTAAATGTTAAAATTTCATCAATATTGTCCACTTTTTTTAACATTCGACAGGTCCGGGGTCATCGTTTTTCATCATAAAATTGATTTTTTGGACTCTACCAAAAATGATTCAAAATGTCATTTGGATCGGGCCTCATGTTGAATAACCACATTTTAGACCCTCACAGTGACCAACATTGCCATTTTTACAGAGTTTTGCATACTCAGAAGCTTCAATTTTGACCAATTTCAGGCACAGAAATGACTTTAAACACACTTATTTTAGTTGAAAAAGTAATAATTCACATCCAACAGTCATTTAAAGTCTAAAGATTAAATGTTAAAATTTCATCAATATTGACAATTTTTTGAACGTTCGACTGGTCCGGGGTCATCGTTTTTCATCATAAAATTGATTTTTTGGACTCTACCAAAAATGATTCAAAAGGTCATTTGGATGGGGCCTCATGTTGAATAACCACTTTTTAAACCCTCACAGTGACCAAAATTGCAATTTTTACAGAGTTTTGCTTACTCAGAAGCTTCAATTTTGACCAATTTCAGGCACAGACATGACTTTAATCACACTTATTTTAGTTGAAAAAGTAATAATTCACATCCAACCATAATTTATAGTCAAAAGATTAAATGTTAAAATTTCATCAATATTGACCACTTTTTTGAACGTTCGACAGGTCCGGGTCATCGTTTTTCATCAGAAAATTGATTTTTTGGACTCTACCAAAAATGATTCAAAATGTCATTTGGATCGGGCCTCATGTTGAATAACCACTTTTTAAACCCTCATAGTGACCAAAATTGCCATTTTTATAGAGTTTTGCTTACTCAGAAGCTTCAATTTTGACCATTTTCAGGCACAGAAATGACTTTAAACACACTTATTTTAGTTTCAAAAGTAATAATTCACATCCAACAGTCATTTAAAGTCAAAAGATTAAATGTTAAAATGTCATCAATATTGACAATTTTTTGAACGTTCGACTGGTCCGGGGTCATCGTTTTTCATCAGAAAATTGATTTTTTGGACTTCACCAAAAATGATTCAAAATGTCATTTGGATCGGGCCTCATGTTGAATAACCACATTTTAAACCCTCACAGTGACCAAAATTGCCATTTTTAATGAGTTTTGCTTACTCAGAAGCTTCAATTTTGACCAATTTCAGGCATAGAAATGACTTTAAACACACTTATTTTAGTTGAAAAAGTAATAATTCACATCAAACCATCATTTAAAGTCAAAAGATTAAATGTTAAAATTTCATCAATATTGTCCACTTTTTTTAACGTTCGACAGGTCCGGGGTCTTCGTTTTTCATCATAAAATTGATTTTTTGGACTCTACCAAAAATGATTCAAAATGTCATTTGGATCGGGCCTCATGTTGAATAACCACTTTTTAAACCCTCACAGTGACCAAAATTGCCATTTTTACAGAGGTTTGCATACTCAGAAGCTTCAATTTTGACCAATTTCAGGCACAGAAATGACTTTAAACACACTTATTTTAGTTGAAAAAGTAATAATTCACATCCAACAGTCATTTAAAGTCTAAAGATTAAATGTTAAAATTTCATCAATATTGACAATTTTTTGAACGTTCGACTGGTCCGGGGTCATCGTTTTTCATCATAAAATTGATTTTTTGGACTCTACCAAAAATGATTCAAAAGGTCATTTGGATCGGGCCTCATGTTGAATAACCACTTTTTAAACCCTCACAGTGATCAAAATTGCCATTTTTACAGAGTTTTGCTTACTCAAAAGCTACAATTTTGACCAATTTCAGGCACAGAAAGGCCTTTAAACACACTTATTTTAGTTGAAAAAGTAATAATTCACATCCAACCATCATTTAAAGTCAAAAGATTAAATGTTAAAATTTCATCAATATTGACCACTTTTTTGAACGTTCGACAGGTCCGGGGTCATCGTTTTTCATCAGAAAATTGATTTTTTGGACTCTACCAAAAATGATTCAAAATGTCATTTGGATCGGGCCTCATGTTGAATAACCACTTTTTAAACCCTCCCAGTGACCAAAATTGCAATTTTTACAGAGTTTTGCTTACTCAGAAGCTTCAATTTTGACCAATTTCAGGCACAGACATGACTTTAATCACACTTATTTTAGTTGAAAAAGTAATAATTCACATTCAACCATAATTTAAAGTCAAAAGATGAAATGTTAAAATTTCATCAATATTGACAATTTTTTGAACGTTCGACTGGTCCGGGGTCATCGTTTTTCACCAGAAAATTGATTTTTTGGACTTCACCAAAAATGATTCAAAATGTCATTTGGATCGGGCCTCATGTTGAATAACCACATTTTAAACCCTCACAGTGACCAAAATTGCCATTTTTACTGAGTTTTGCTTACTCAGAAGCTTCAATTTTGACCAATTTCAGGCACAGAAATGACTTTAAACACACTTATTTTAGTTGAAAAAGTAATAATTCACATCCAACCATCATTTAAAGTCAAAAGATTAAATGTTAAAATTTCATCAATATTGACCACTTTTTTGAACGTTCGACAGGTCCGGGGTCATCGTTTTTCATCAGAAAATTGATTTTTTTGGACTCTACCAAAAATGATTCAAAATGTCATTTGGATCGGGCCTCATGTTGAATAATCACTTTTTAAACCCTCACAGTGACCAAAATTGCCATTTTTACAGAGTTTTGCTTACTCAAAAGCTTCGATTTTGACCAATTTCAGGCACAGAAATGACTTTAAACACACTTATTTTAGTTGAAAAAGTAATAATTCACATCCAACCATCATTTAAAGTCAAAAGATTAAATGTTAAAATTTCATCAATATTGACCACTTTTTTGAACGTTCGACAGGTCCGGGGTCATCGTTTTTCATCAGAAAATTGATTTTTTGGACTTCACCAAAAATGATTCAAAATGTCATTTGGATCGGGCCTCATGTTGAATAACCACATTTTAAACCCTCACAGTGACCAAAATTGCCATTTTTACTGAGTTTTGCTTACTCAGAAGCTTCAATTTTGACCAATTTCAGGCACAGAAATGACTTTAAACACACTTATTTTAGTTGAAAAAGTAATAATTCACATCAAACCATCATTTAAAGTCAAAATATTAAATGTTAAAATTTCATCAATATTGACCACTTTTTTTTAACGTTCGACAGGTCCGGGGTCATCGTTTTTCATCATAAAATTGATTTTTCGGACTCTACCAAAAATGATTCAAAATGTCATTTGGATCGGGCCTCATGTTGAATAACCACTTTTTAAACCCTCACAGTGATCAAAATTGCCATTTTTACAGAGTTTTGCTTACTCAAAAGCTACAATTTTGACCAATTTCAGGCACAGAAATGACTTTAAACACACCTATTTTAGTTGAAAAAGTAATAATTCACATCCAACCATCATTTAAAGTCAAAAGATTAAATGTTAAAATTTCATCAATATTGACCACTTTTTTGAACGTTCGACTGGTCCGGGGTCATCGTTTTTCATCATAAAATTGATTTTTTGGACTCTACCAAAAATGATTCAAAATGTCATTTGGATCGGGCCTCATGTTGAATAACCACATTTTAAACCCTCACAGTGACCAAAATTGCCATTTTTACTGAGTTTTTCTTACTCAGAAGCTTCAATTTTGACCAATTTCAGGCACAGAAATGACTTTAAACACACTTATTTTAGTTGAAAAAGTAATAATTCACATCCAACCATCATTTAAAGTCAAAAGATTAAATGTTAAAATTTCATCAATATTGACCACTTTTTTGAACGTTCGACAGGTCCGGGGTCATCGTTTTTCATCAGAAAATTGATTTTTTGGACTCTACCAAAAATGATTCAAAATGTCATTTGGATCGGGCCTCATGTTGAATAACCACTTTTTAAACCCTCACAGTCACCAAAATTGCCATTTTTACAGAGTTTTGCTTACTCAAAAGCTTCAATTTTAACCAATTTCAGGCACAGAAATGACTTTAAACACACTTATTTTAGTTGAAAAAGTAATAATTCACATCCAACCATCATTTAAAGTCAAAAGATTAAATGATAAAATTTTATCAATATTGAGCACTTTTTTGAACGTTCGACAGGTCCGGGTCATCGTTTTTCATCAGAAAATTGATTTTTTGGACTCTACTAAAAAGGATTCAAAATGTCATTTAAATCAGACCTCATGTTGAATAATCACTTTTTAAACCCTCATAGTGACCAATTTTGCAATTTTTATAGAGTTTTGCTTACTCGGAAGCTTCAATTTTGACCATTTTCAGGCACAGAAATGACTTTAAACACACTTAGTTTAGTTTAAAAAGTAATAATTCACATCCAACAGTTATTTAAAGTCAAAAGATTAAATGCTAAAATGTCATCAATATTGACAATTTTTTTAACGTTCGACTGGTCCGGGGTCATCGTTTTTCATCAGAAAATTGATTTTTTGGACTTCACCAAAAATGATTCAAAATGTCATTTGGATCGGGCCTCATGTTGAATGACCACATTTTAAACCCTCACAGTGACCAAAATTGCCATTTTTACTGAGTTTTGCTTACTCAGAAGCTTAAATTTTGACCAATTTCAGGCACAGAAATGACTTTAAACACACTTATTTTAGTTGAAAAAGTAATAATTCACATCAAACCATCATTTAAAGTCAAAAGATTAAATGTTAAAATTTCATCAATATTGACCACTTTTTTTAACGTTCGACAGTTCCGGGGTCATCGTTTTTCATCATAAAATTGATTTTTTGGATTCTACCAAAAATTATTCAAAATGTCATTTGGATCGGGCCTCATGTTGAATAACCACTTTTTAAACCCTCACAGTGACAAAAATTGCCATTTTTACAGAGTTTTACTTACTCAGAAGCTTCAATTTTGACCAATTTCAGGCACAGAAATGACTTTAAACACACTTGTTTTAGTTGAAAAAGTAATAATTCACATCCAACAGTCATTTAAAGTCTAAAGATTAAATGTTAAAATTTCATCAATATTGTCCACTTTTTTTAACGTTCGACAGGTCCGGGGTCTTCGTTTTTCATCATAAAATTGATTTTTTGGACTCTACCAAAAATGATTCAAAATGTCATTTGGATCGGGCCTCATGTTGAATAACCACTTTTTAAACCCTCACAGTGACCAAAATTGCCATTTTTACAGAGGTTTGCATACTCAGAAGCTTCAATTTTGACCAATTTCAGGCACAGAAAGGCCTTTAAACACACTTATTTTAGTTGAAAAAGTAATAATTCACATCCAACAGTCATTTAAAGTCTAAAGATTAAATGTTAAAATTTCATCAATATTGACCACTTTTTTGAACGTTCGACAGGTCCGGGGTCATCGTTTTTCATCAGAAAATTGATTTTTTGGACTCTACCAAAAATGATTCAAAATGTCATTTGGATCGGGCCTCATGTTGAATAACCACTTTTTAAACCCTCCCAGTGACCAAAATTGCAATTTTTACAGAGTTTTGCTTACTCAGAAGCTTCAATTTTGACCAATTTCAGGCACAGACATGACTTTAATCACACTTATTTTAGTTGAAAAAGTAATAATTCACATTCAACCATAATTTAAAGTCAAAAGATTAAATGTTAAAATTTCATCAATATTGACCACTTTTTTTAACGTTCGAGTGGTCCGGGGTCATCGTTTTTCATCAGAAAATTGATTTTTTGGACTTCACCAAAAATGATTCAAAAGGTCATTTGGATCGGGCCTCATGTTGAATAACCACTTTTTAAACCCTCACAGTGATCAAAATTGCCATTTTTACAGAGTTTTGCTTACTCAAAAGCTACAATTTTGACCAATTTCAGGCACAGAAATGACTTTAAACACACTTATTTTAGTTGAAAAAGTAATAATTCACATCCAAACATCATTTAAAGTCAAAAGATTAAATGTTAAAATGTCATCAATATTGACAATTTTTTGAACGTTCGACTGGTCCGGGGTCATCGTTTTTCATCAGAAAATTGATTTTTTGGACTTCACCAAAAATGATTCAAAATGTCATTTGGATCGGGCCTCATTTTGAATAACCACATTTTAAACCCTCACAGTGACCAAAATTTCCATTTTTACTGAGTTTTGCTTACTCAGAAGCTTCAATTTTGACCAATTTCAGGCACAGAAATGACTTTAAACACACTTATTTTAGGTGAAAAAGTAATAATTCACATCAAACCATCATTTAAAGTCAAAAGATTAAATGTTAAAATTTCATCAATATTGTCCACTTTTTTTAACGTTCGACAGGTCCGGGGTCTTCGTTTTTCATCATAAAATTGATTTTTTGGACTCTACCAAAAATGATTCAAAATGTCATTTGGATCGGGCCTCATGTTGAATAACCACTTTTTAAACCCTCACAGTGACCAAAATTGCCATTTTTACAGAGTTTTGCTTACTCAAAAGCTACAATTTTGACCAATTTCAGGCACAGAAAGGCCTTTAAACACACTTATTTTAGTTGAAAAAGTAATAATTCACATCCAACCATCATTTAAAGTCAAAAGATTAAATGTTAAAATTTCATCAATATTGACCACTTTTTTGAACGTTCGACAGGTCCGGGGTCATCGTTTTTCATCAGAAAATTGATTTTTTGGACTCACTCTACCAAAAATGATTCAAAATGTCATTTGGATCGGGCCTCATGTTGAATAACCACTTTTTAAACCCTCCCAGTGACCAAAATTGCAATTTTTACAGAGTTTTGCTTACTCAGAAGCTTCAATTTTGACCAATTTCAGGCACAGACATGACTTTAATCACACTTATTTTAGTTGAAAAAGTAATAATTCACATTCAACCATAATTTAAAGTCAAAAGATTAAATGTTAAAATTTCATCAATATTGACCACTTTTTTGAACGTTCGACAGGTCCGGGTCATCGTTTTTCATCAGAAAATAGATTTTTTGGACTCTACCAAAAATGATTCAAAATGTCATTTGGATCGGGCCTCATGTTGAATAACCACTTTTTAAACCCTCATAGTGACCAAAATTGCCATTTTTATAGAGTTTTGCTTACTCAGAAGCTTCAATTTTGACCATTTTCAGGCACAGAAATGACTTTAAACACACTTATTTTAGTTTAAAAAGTAATAATTCACATCCAACAGTCATTTAAAGTCAAAAGATTAAATGTTAAAATGTCATCAATATTGACAATTTTTTGAACGTTCGACTGGTCCGGGGTCATCGTTTTTCACCAGAAAATTGATTTTTTGGACTTCACCAAAAATGATTCAAAATGTCATTTGGATCGGGCCTCATGTTGAATAACCACATTTTAAACCCTCACAGTGACCAAAATTGCCATTTTTACTGAGTTTTGCTTACTCAGAAGCTTCAATTTTGACCAATTTCAGGCACAGAAATGACTTTAAACACACTTATTTTAGTTGAAAAAGTAATAATTCACATCCAACCATCATTTAAAGTCAAAAGATTAAATGTTAAAATTTCATCAATATTGACCACTTTTTTGAACGTTCGACAGGTCCGGGGTCATCGTTTTTCATCAGAAAATTGATTTTTTGGACTCTACCAAAAATGATTCAAAATGTCATTTGGATCGGGCCTCATGTTGAATAATCACTTTTTAAACCCTCACAGTGACCAAAATTGCCATTTTTACAGAGTTTTGCTTACTCAAAAGCTTCGATTTTGACCAATTTCAGGCACAGAAATGACTTTAAACACACTTATTTTAGTTGAAAAAGTAATAATTCACATCCAACCATCATTTAAAGTCAAAAGATTAAATGTTAAAATTTCATCAATATTGACCACTTTTTTGAACGTTCGACAGGTCCGGGGTCATCGTTTTTCATCAGAAAATTGATTTTTTGGACTTCACCAAAAATGATTCAAAATGTCATTTGGATCGGGCCTCATGTTGAATAACCACATTTTAAACCCTCACAGTGACCAAAATTGCCATTTTTACTGAGTTTTGCTTACTCAGAAGCTTCAATTTTGACCAATTTCAGGCACAGAAATGACTTTAAACACACTTATTTTAGTTGAAAAAGTAATAATTCACATCAAACCATCATTTAAAGTCAAAATATTAAATGTTAAAATTTCATCAATATTGACCACTTTTTTTTAACGTTCGACAGGTCCGGGGTCATCGTTTTTCATCATAAAATTGATTTTTCGGACTCTACCAAAAATGATTCAAAATGTCATTTGGATCGGGCCTCATGTTGAATAACCACTTTTTAAACCCTCACAGTGATCAAAATTGCCATTTTTACAGAGTTTTGCTTACTCAAAAGCTACAATTTTGACCAATTTCAGGCACAGAAATGACTTTAAACACACCTATTTTAGTTGAAAAAGTAATAATTCACATCCAACCATCATTTAAAGTCAAAAGATTAAATGTTAAAATTTCATCAATATTGACCACTTTTTTGAACGTTCGACTGGTCCGGGGTCATCGTTTTTCATCATAAAATTGATTTTTTGGACTCTACCAAAAATGATTCAAAATGTCATTTGGATCGGGCCTCATGTTGAATAACCACATTTTAAACCCTCACAGTGACCAAAATTGCCATTTTTACTGAGTTTTTCTTACTCAGAAGCTTCAATTTTGACCAATTTCAGGCACAGAAATGACTTTAAACACACTTATTTTATTTGAAAAAGTAATAATTCACATCCAACCATCATTTAAAGTCAAAAGATTAAATGTTAAAATTTCATCAATATTGACCACTTTTTTGAACGTTCGACAGGTCCGGGGTCATCGTTTTTCATCAGAAAATTGATTTTTTGGACTCTACCAAAAATGATTCAAAATGTCATTTGGATCGGGCCTCATGTTGAATAACCACTTTTTAAACCCTCACAGTCACCAAAATTGCCATTTTTACAGAGTTTTGCTTACTCAAAAGCTTCAATTTTAAGCAATTTCAGGCACAGAAATGACTTTAAACACACTTATTTTAGTTGAAAAAGTAATAATTCACATCCAACCATCATTTAAAGTCAAAAGATTAAATGTTAAAATTTTATCAATATTGAGCACTTTTTTGAACGTTCGACAGGTCCGGGTCATCGTTTTTCATCAGAAAATTGATTTTTTGGACTCTACTAAAAAGGATTCAAAATGTCATTTGGATCAGACCTCATGTTGAATAACCACTTTTTAAACCCTCATAGTGACCAATTTTGCAATTTTTATAGAGTTTTGCTTACTCGGAAGCTTCAATTTTGACCATTTTCAGGCACAGAAATGACTTTAAACACACTTAGTTTAGTTTAAAAAGTAATAATTCACATCCAACAGTTATTTAAAGTCAAAAGATTAAATGCTAAAATGTCATCAATATTGACAATTTTTTTAACGTTCGACTGGTCCGGGGTCATCGTTTTTCATCAGAAAATTGATTTTTTGGACTTCACCAAAAATGATTCAAAATGTCATTTGGATCGGGCCTCATGTTGAATGACCACATTTTAAACCCTCACAGTGACCAAAATTGCCATTTTTACTGAGTTTTGCTTACTCAGAAGCTTCAATTTTGACCAATTTCAGGCACAGAAATGACTTTAAACACACTTATTTTAGTTGAAAAAGTAATAATTCACATCAAACCATCATTTAAAGTCAAAAGATTAAATGTTAAAATTTCATCAATATTGACCACTTTTTTTAACGTTCGACAGTTCCGGGGTCATCGTTTTTCATCATAAAATTGATTTTTTGGATTCTACCAAAAATTATTCAAAATGTCATTTGGATGGGGCCTCATGTTGAATAACCACTTTTTAAACCCTCACAGTGACAAAAATTGCCATTTTTACAGAGTTTTACTTACTCAGAAGCTTCAATTTTGACCAATTTCAGGCACAGAAATGACTTTAAACACACTTGTTTTAGTTGAAAAAGTAATAATTCACATCCAACAGTCATTTAAAGTCTAAAGATTAAATGTTAAAATTTCATCAATATTGTCCACTTTTTTTAACGTTCGACAGGTCCGGGGTCTTCGTTTTTCATCATAAAATTGATTTTTTGGACTCTACCAAAAATGATTCAAAATGTCATTTGGATCGGGCCTCATGTTGAATAACCACTTTTTAAACCCTCACAGTGACCAAAATTGCCATTTTTACAGAGGTTTGCATACTCAGAAGCTTCAATTTTGACCAATTTCAGGCACAGAAAGGCCTTTAAACACACTTATTTTAGTTGAAAAAGTAATAATTCACATCCAACAGTCATTTAAAGTCTAAAGATTAAATGTTAAAATTTCATCAATATTGACCACTTTTTTGAACGTTCGACAGGTCCGGGGTCATCGTTTTTCATCAGAAAATTGATTTTTTGGACTCTACCAAAAATGATTCAAAATGTCATTTGGATCGGGCCTCATGTTGAATAACCACTTTTTAAACCCTCCCAGTGACCAAAATTGCAATTTTTACAGAGTTTTGCTTACTCAGAAGCTTCAATTTTGACCAATTTCAGGCACAGACATGACTTTAATCACACTTATTTTAGTTGAAAAAGTAATAATTCACATTCAACCATAATTTAAAGTCAAAAGATTAAATGTTAAAATTTCATCAATATTGACCACTTTTTTTAACGTTCGACTGGTCCGGGGTCATCGTTTTTCATCAGAAAATTGATTTTTTGGACTTCACCAAAAATGATTCAAAAGGTCATTTGGATCGGGCCTCATGTTGAATAACCACTTTTTAAACCCTCACAGTGATCAAAATTGCCATTTTTACAGAGTTTTGCTTACTCAAAAGCTACAATTTTGACCAATTTCAGGCACAGAAATGACTTTAAACACACTTATTTTAGTTGAAAAAGTAATAATTCACATCCAAACATCATTTAAAGTCAAAAGATTAAATGTTAAAATGTCATCAATATTGACAATTTTTTGAACGTTCGACTGGTCCGGGGTCATCGTTTTTCATCAGAAAATTGATTTTTTGGACTTCACCAAAAATGATTCAAAATGTCATTTGGATCGGGCCTCATTTTGAATAACCACATTTTAAACCCTCACAGTGACCAAAATTTCCATTTTTACTGAGTTTTGCTTACTCAGAAGCTTCAATTTTGACCAATTTCAGGCACAGAAATGACTTTAAACACACTTATTTTAGGTGAAAAAGTAATAATTCACATCAAACCATCATTTAAAGTCAAAAGATTAAATGTTAAAATTTCATCAATATTGTCCACTTTTTTTAACGTTCGACAGGTCCGGGGTCTTCGTTTTTCATCATAAAATTGATTTTTTGGACTCTACCAAAAATGATTCAAAATGTCATTTGGATCGGGCCTCATGTTGAATAACCACTTTTTAAACCCTCACAGTGACCAAAATTGCCATTTTTACAGAGGTTTGCATACTCAGAAGCTTCAATTTTGACCAATTTCAGGCACAGAAATGACTTTAAACACACTTATTTTAGATGAAAAAGTAATAATTCACATCCAACAGTCATTTAAAGTCTAAAGATTAAATGTTAAAATTTCATCAATATTGACAATTTTTTGAACGTTCGACTGGTCCGGGGTCATCGTTTTTCATCATAAAATTGATTTTTTGGACTCTACCAAAAATGATTCAAAAGGTCATTTGGATCGGGCCTCATGTTGAATAACCACTTTTTAAACCCTCACAGTGATCAAAATTGCCATTTTTACAGAGTTTTGCTTACTCAAAAGCTACAATTTTGACCAATTTCAGGCACAGAAAGGCCTTTAAACACACTTATTTTAGTTGAAAAAGTAATAATTCACATCCAACCATCATTTAAAGTCAAAAGATTAAATGTTAAAATTTCATCAATATTGACCACTTTTTTGAACGTTCGACAGGTCCGGGGTCATCGTTTTTCATCAGAAAATTGATTTTTTGGACTCTACCAAAAATGATTCAAAATGTCATTTGGATCGGGCCTCATGTTGAATAACCACTTTTTAAACCCTCCCAGTGACCAAAATTGCAATTTTTACAGAGTTTTGCTTACTCAGAAGCTTCAATTTTGACCAATTTCAGGCACAGACATGACTTTAATCACACTTATTTTAGTTGAAAAAGTAATAATTCACATTCAACCATAATTTAAAGTCAAAAGATTAAATGTTAAAATTTCATCAATATTGACCACTTTTTTGAACGTTCGACAGGTCCGGGTCATCGTTTTTCATCAGAAAATAGATTTTTTGGACTCTACCAAAAATGATTCAAAATGTCATTTGGATCGGGCCTCATGTTGAATAACCACTTTTTAAACCCTCATAGTGACCAAAATTGCCATTTTTATAGAGTTTTGCTTACTCAGAAGCTTCAATTTTGACCATTTTCAGGCACAGAAATGACTTTAAACACACTTATTTTAGTTTAAAAAGTAATAATTCACATCCAACAGTCATTTAAAGTCAAAAGATTAAATGTTAAAATGTCATCAATATTGACAATTTTTTGAACGTTCGACTGGTCCGGGGTCATCGTTTTTCACCAGAAAATTGATTTTTTGGACTTCACCAAAAATGATTCAAAATGTCATTTGGATCGGGCCTCATGTTGAATAACCACATTTTAAACCCTCACAGTGACCAAAATTGCCATTTTTACTGAGTTTTGCTTACTCAGAAGCTTCAATTTTGACCAATTTCAGGCACAGAAATGACTTTAAACACACTTATTTTAGTTGAAAAAGTAATAATTCACATCCAACCATCATTTAAAGTCAAAAGATTAAATGTTAAAATTTCATCAATATTGACCACTTTTTTGAACGTTCGACAGGTCCGGGGTCATCGTTTTTCATCAGAAAATTGATTTTTTGGACTCTACCAAAAATGATTCAAAATGTCATTTGGATCGGGCCTCATGTTGAATAATCACTTTTTAAACCCTCACAGTGACCAAAATTGCCATTTTTACAGAGTTTTGCTTACTCAAAAGCTTCGATTTTGACCAATTTCAGGCACAGAAATGACTTTAAACACACTTATTTTAGTTGAAAAAGTAATAATTCACATCCAACCATCATTTAAAGTCAAAAGATTAAATGTTAAAATTTCATCAATATTGAGCACTTTTTTGAACGTTCGACAGGTCCGGGGTCATCGTTTTTCATCAGAAAATTGATTTTTTGGACTCTACTAAAAATGATTCAAAATGTCATTTGGATCGGGCCTCATGTTGAATAACCACTTTTTAAACCCTCACAGTGATCAAAATTGCCATTTTTACAGAGTTTTGCTTACTCAAAAGCTACAATTTTGACCAATTTCAGGCACAGAAATGACTTTAAACACACTTATTTTAGTTGAAAAAGTAATAATTCACATCAAACCATCATTTAAAGTCAAAATATTAAATGTTAAAATTTCATCAATATTGACCACTTTTTTTTAACGTTCGACAGGTCTGGGGTCATCGTTTTTCATCATAAAATTGATTTTTTGAACTCTACCAAAAATGATTCAAAATGTCATTTGGATCGGGCCTCATGTTGAATAACCACTTTTTAAACCCTCACAGTGACCAAAATTGCCATTTTTACAGAGTTTTGCTTTCTCAGAAGCTTCAATTTTGACCAATTTCAGGCACAGAAATGACTTTAAAAACACTTGTTTTAGTTGAAAAAGTAATAATTCACATCCAACAGTCATTTAAAGTCTAAAGATTAAATGTTAAAATGTCATCAATATTGACCATTTTTTGAACGTTCGACTGGTCCGGGGTCATCGTTTTTCATCATAAAATTGATTTTTTGGACTCTACCAAAAATGATTCAAAATGTCATTTGGATCGGTCCTCATGTTGAATAACCACTTTTTGAACCCTCACAGTGACCAAAATTGCCATTTTTTCAGAGTTTTGTTTACTCAAAAGCTTCAATTTTAACCAATTTCAGGCACAGAAATGACTTTAAACACACTTATTTTAGTTGAAAAAGTAATAATTCACATCCAACAATCATTTAAAGTCAAAAGATTAAATTTTAAAATTTCATCAATATTGACCACTTTTTTGAATGTTCGACAGGTCCGGGTCATCGTTTTTCATCAGAAAATTGATTTGTTGGACTCTACCAAAAATGATTCAAAATGTCAATTGGATCGGGCCTCAAGTTGAATAACAACTTTTTAAACCCTCATAGTAACCAAAATTGCCATTTTTATAGAGTTTTGCTTACTCAGAAGCTTCAATTTTGACCATTTTCAGGCACAGAAATGACTTTAAACACACTTATTTTAGTTTAAAAAGTAATAATTCACATCCAACAGTCATTTAAAGTCAAAAGATTAAATGTTAAAATGTCATCAATATTGACAATTTTTTGAACGTTCGACTGGTCCGGGGTCATCGTTTTTCATCAGAAAATTGATTTTTTGGACTTCACCAAAAATGATTCAAAATGTCATTTGGATCGGGCCTCATGTTGAATAACCACATTTTAAACCCTCACAGTGACAAAAATTGCCATTTTTACTGAGTTTTGCTTACTCAGAAGCTTCAATTTTGACAAATTTCAGGCACAGAAATGACTTTAAACACACTTATTTTAGTTGAAAAAGTAATAATTCACATCCAACCATCATTTAAAGTCAAAAGATTAAATGTTAAAATTTCATCAATATTGACCACTTTTTTGAACGTTCGACAGGTCCGGGTCATCGTTTTTCATCAGAAAATTGATTTTTTGGACTCTACCAAAAATGATTCAAAATGTCATTTGGATCGGGCCTCATGTTGAATAACCACTTTTTAAACCCTCACAGTGACCAAAATTGCCATTTTTACAGAGTTTTGCTTACTCAAAAGCTTCGATTTTGACCAATTTCAGGCACAGAAATGACTTTAAACACACTTATTTTAGTTGAAAAAGTAATAATTCACATCCAACCATCCTTTAAAGTCAAAAGATTAAATGTTAAAATTTCATCAATATTGACCACTTTTTTGAACGTTCGACAGGTCCGGGGTCATCGTTTTTCATCAGAAAATTGATTTTTTGGACTTCACCAAAAATGATTCAAAATGTCATTTGGATCGGGCCTCATGTTGAATAACCACATTTTAAACCCTCACAGTGACCAAAATTGCCATTTTTACTGAGTTTTTCTTACTCAGAAGCTTCAATTTTGACCAATTTCAGGCACAGAAATGACTTTAAACACACTTATTTTAGTTGAAAAAGTAATAATTCACATCCAACCATCATTTAAAGTCAAAAGATTAAATGTTAAAATTTCATCAATATTGACCACTTTTTTGAACGTTCGACTGGTCCGGGGTCATCGTTTTTCATCATAAAATTGATTTTTTGGACTCTACCAAAAATGATTCAAAATGTCATTTGGATCGGGCCTCATGTTGAATAACCACATTTTAAACCCTCACAGTGACCAAAATTGCCATTTTTACTGAGTTTTTCTTACTCAGAAGCTTCAATTTTGACCAATTTCAGGCACAGAAATGACTTTAAACACACTTATTTTAGTTGAAAAAGTAATAATTCACATCCAACCATCATTTAAATTCAAAAGATTAAATTTTAAAATTTCATCAATATTGACCACTTTTTTGAACGTTCGACAGGTCCGGGGTCATCGTTTTTCATCAGAAAATTGATTTTTTGGACTCTACCAAAAATGATTCAAAATGTCATTTGGATCGGGCCTCATGTTGAATAACCACTTTTTAAACCCTCACAGTCACCAAAATTGCCATTTTTACAGAGTTTTGCTTACTCAAAAGCTTCAATTTTAACCAATTTCAGGCACAGAAATGACTTTAAACACACTTATTTTAGTTGAAAAAGTAATAAATCACATCCAACCATCATTTAAAGTCAAAAGATTAAATGTTAAAATTTTATCAATATTGAGCACTTTTTTGAACGTTCGACAGGTCCGGGTCATCGTTTTTCATCAGAAAATTGATTTTTTGGACTCTACTAAAAATGATTCAAAATGTCATTTGGATCAGACCTCATGTTGAATAACCACTTTTTAAACCCTCATAGTGACCAATTTTGCAATTTTTATAGAGTTTTGCTTACTCAGAAGCTTCAATTTTGACCATTTTCAGGCACAGAAATGACTTTAAACACACTTAGTTTAGAAAGTAATAATTCACATCCAACAGTTATTTAAAGTCAAAAGATTAAATGCTAAAATGTCATCAATATTGACAATTTTTTTAACGTTCGACTGGTCCGGGGTCATCGTTTTTCATCAGAAAATTGATTTTTTGGACTTCACCAAAAATGATTCAAAATGTCATTTGGATCGGGCCTCATGTTGAATGACCACATTTTAAACCCTCACAGTGACCAAAATTGCCATTTTTACTGAGTTTTGCTTACTCAGAAGCTTCAATTTTGACCAATTTCAGGCACAGAAATGACTTTAAACACACTTATTTTAGTTGAAAAAGTAATAATTCACATCAAACCATCATTTAAAGTCAAAAGATTAAATGTTAAAATTTCATCAATATTGACCACTTTTTTGAACGTTCGACAGTTCCGGGGTCATCGTTTTTCATCATAAAATTGATTTTTTGGACTCTACCAAAAATTATTCAAAATGTCATTTGGATCGGGCCTCATGTTGAATAACCACTTTTTAAACCTTCACAGTGACAAAAATTGCCATTTTTACAGAGTTTTACTTACTCAGAAGCTTCAATTTTGACCAATTTCAGGCACAGAAATGACTTTAAACACACTTGTTTTAGTTGAAAAAGTAATAATTCACATCCAACAGTCATTTAAAGTCTAAAGATTAAATGTTAAAATTTCATCAATATTGACAATTTTTTTAACGTTCGACTGGTCCGGGGTCATCGTTTTTCATCAGAAAATTGATTTTTTGGACTTCACCAAAAATGATTCAAAAGGTCATTTGGATCGGGCCTCATGTTGAATAACCACTTTTTAAACCCTCACAGTGATCAAAATTGCCATTTTTACAGAGTTTTGCTTACTCAAAAGCTTCAATTTTGACCAATTTCAGGCACAGAAATGACTTTAAACACACTTATTTTAGTTGAAAAAGTAATGATTCACATCCAACCATCATTTAAAGTCAAAAGATTAAATGTTAAAATTTCATCAATATTGACCACTTTTTTGAACGTTCGACTGGTCCGGGGTCATCGTTTTTCATCAGAAAATTGATTTTTTGGACTCTACCAAAAATGATTCAAAATGTCATTTGGATCGGGCCTCATGTTGAATAACCACTTTCTAAACCCTCATAGTGACCAAAATTGCCATTTTTATAGAGTTTTGCTTACTCAGAAGCTTCAATTTTGACCATTTTCAGGCACAGAAATGACTTTAAACACACTTATTTTAGTTTAAAAAGTAATAATTCACATCCAACAGTCATTTAAAGTCAAAAGATTAAATGTTAAAATGTCATCAATATTGACCACTTTTTTGAACGTTCGACAGGTCCGGGTCATCGTTTTTCATCAGAAAATTGATTTTTTGGACTCTACCAAAAATGATTCAAAATGTCATTTGGATCGGGCCTCATGTTGAATAACCACTTTTTAAACCCTCACAGAGACCAAAATTGCCATTTTTACAGAGTTTTGCATACTCAGAAGCTTCAATTTTGACCAATTTGAGGCACAGAAATGGCTTTAAACACACTTATTTTAGTTGAAAAAGTAATAATTCACATCCAACAGTCATTTAAAGTCAAAAGATTAAATGATAAAATTTCATCAATATTGACCACTTTTTTGAACGTTCGTTTTCATCAGAAAATTAATTTTTTGGACTCTACCAAAATGTATTCAAAATGTCATTTGGATCGGGCCTCATGTTGAATAACCACATTTTAAACCCTCACAGTGACCAACATTGCCATTTTTACAGAGTTTTGCATACTCAGAAGCTTCAATTTTGACCAATTTGAGGCACAGAAATGGCTTTAAACACACTTATTTTAGTTGAAAAAGTAATAATTCACATCCAACAGTCATTTAAAGTCAAAAGATTAAATGATAAAATTTCATCAATATTGACCACTTTTTTGAACGTTCGTTTTCATCAGAAAATTAATTTTTTGGACTCTACCAAAATTTATTCAAAATGTCATTTGGATCGGGCCTCATGTTGAATAACCACATTTTAGACCCTCACAGTGACCAACATTGCCATTTTTACAGAGTTTTGCATACTCAGAAGCTTTAATTTTGACCAATTTCAGGCACAGAAATGACTTTAAACACACTTATTTTAGTTGAAAAAGTAATAATTCACATCCAACAGTCATTTAAAGTCTAAAGATTAAATGTTAAAATTTCATCAATATTGACAATTTTTTGAACGTTCGACTGGTCCGGGGTCATCGTTTTTCATCATAAAATTGATTTTTTGGACTCTACCAAAAATGATTCAAAAGGTCATTTGGATCGGGCCTCATGTTGAATAACCACTTTTTAAACCCTCACAGTGATCAAAATTGCCATTTTTACAGAGTTTTGCTTACTCAAAAGCTACAATTTTGACCAATTTCAGGCACAGAAATGACTTTAAACACACTTATTTTAGTTGAAAAAGTAATAATTCACATCAAACCATCATTTAAAGTCAAAATATTAAATGTTAAAATTTCATCAATATTGACTACTTTTTTTTAACGTTCGACAGGTCTGGGGTCATCGTTTTTCATCATAAAATTGATTTTTTGAACTCTACTAAAAATGATTCAAAATGTCATTTGGATCGGGCCTCATGTTGAATAACCACTTTTTAAACCCTCACAGTGACCAAAATTGCCATTTTTACAGAGTTTTGCTTTCTCAGAAGCTTCAATTTTGACCAATTTCAGGCACAGAAATGACTTTAAAAACACTTGTTTTAGTTGAAAAAGTAATAATTCACATCCAACAGTCATTTAAAGTCTAAAGATTAAATGTTAAAATTTCATCAATATTGACCATTTTTTGAACGTTCGACTGGTCCGGGGTCATCGTTTTTCATCATAAAATTGATTTTTTGGACTCTACCAAAAATGATTCAAAATGTCATTTGGATCGGGCCTCATGTTGAATAACCACTTTTTAAACCCTCACAGTGATCAAAATTGCCATTTTTACAGAGTTTTGCTTACTCAAAAGCTACAATTTTGACCAATTCCAGGCACAGAAATGACTTTAAACACACCTATTTTAGTTGAAAAAGTAATAATTCACATCCAACCATCATTTAAAGTCAAAAGATTAAATGTTAAAATTTCATCAATATTGACCACTTTTTTGAACGTTCGACTGGTCCGGGGTCATCGTTTTTCATCAGAAAATTGATTTTTTGGACTCTACCAAAAATGATTCAAAATGTCATTTGGATCGGTCCTCATGTTGAATAACCACTTTTTGAACCCTCACAGTGACCAAAATTGCCATTTTTTCAGAGTTTTGTTTACTCAAAAGCTTCAATTTTAACCAATTTCAGGCACAGAAATGACTTTAAACACACTTATTTTAGTTGAAAAAGTAATAATTCACATCCAACAATCATTTAAAGTCAAAAGATTAAATTTTAAAATTTCATCAATATTGACCACTTTTTTGAATGTTCGACAGGTCCGGGTCATCGTTTTTCATCAGAAAATTGATTTTTTGGACTTCACCAAAAATGATTCAAAATGTCATTTGGATCGGGCCTCATTTTGAATAACCACATTTTAAACCCTCACAGTGACCAAAATTTCCATTTTTACTGAGTTTTGCTTACTCAGAAGCTTCAATTTTGACCAATTTCAGGCACAGAAATGACTTTAAACACACTTATTTTAGGTGAAAAAGTAATAATTCACATCAAACCATCATTTAAAGTCAAAAGATTAAATGTTAAAATTTCATCAATATTGTCCACTTTTTTTAACGTTCGACAGGTCCGGGGTCTTCGTTTTTCATCATAAAATTGATTTTTTGGACTCTACCAAAAATGATTCAAAATGTCATTTGGATCGGGCCTCATGTTGAATAACCACTTTTTAAACCCTCACAGTGACCAAAATTGCCATTTTTACAGAGGTTTGCATACTCAGAAGCTTCAATTTTGACCAATTTCAGGCACAGAAATGACTTTAAACACACTTATTTTAGATGAAAAAGTAATAATTCACATCCAACAGTCATTTAAAGTCTAAAGATTAAATGTTAAAATTTCATCAATATTGACAATTTTTTGAACGTTCGACTGGTCCGGGGTCATCGTTTTTCATCATAAAATTGATTTTTTGGACTCTACCAAAAATGATTCAAAAGGTCATTTGGATCGGGCCTCATGTTGAATAACCACTTTTTAAACCCTCACAGTGATCAAAATTGCCATTTTTACAGAGTTTTGCTTACTCAAAAGCTACAATTTTGACCAATTTCAGGCACAGAAAGGCCTTTAAACACACTTATTTTAGTTGAAAAAGTAATAATTCACATCCAACCATCATTTAAAGTCAAAAGATTAAATGTTAAAATTTCATCAATATTGACCACTTTTTTGAACGTTCGACAGGTCCGGGGTCATCGTTTTTCATCAGAAAATTGATTTTTTGGACTCTACCAAAAATGATTCAAAATGTCATTTGGATCGGGCCTCATGTTGAATAACCACTTTTTAAACCCTCCCAGTGACCAAAATTGCAATTTTTACAGAGTTTTGCTTACTCAGAAGCTTCAATTTTGACCAATTTCAGGCACAGACATGACTTTAATCACACTTATTTTAGTTGAAAAAGTAATAATTCACATTCAACCATAATTTAAAGTCAAAAGATTAAATGTTAAAATTTCATCAATATTGACCACTTTTTTGAACGTTCGACAGGTCCGGGTCATCGTTTTTCATCAGAAAATAGATTTTTTGGACTCTACCAAAAATGATTCAAAATGTCATTTGGATCGGGCCTCATGTTGAATAACCACTTTTTAAACCCTCATAGTGACCAAAATTGCCATTTTTATAGAGTTTTGCTTACTCAGAAGCTTCAATTTTGACCATTTTCAGGCACAGAAATGACTTTAAACACACTTATTTTAGTTTAAAAAGTAATAATTCACATCCAACAGTCATTTAAAGTCAAAAGATTAAATGTTAAAATGTCATCAATATTGACAATTTTTTGAACGTTCGACTGGTCCGGGGTCATCGTTTTTCACCAGAAAATTGATTTTTTGGACTTCACCAAAAATGATTCAAAATGTCATTTGGATCGGGCCTCATGTTGAATAACCACATTTTAAACCCTCACAGTGACCAAAATTGCCATTTTTACTGAGTTTTGCTTACTCAGAAGCTTCAATTTTGACCAATTTCAGGCACAGAAATGACTTTAAACACACTTATTTTAGTTGAAAAAGTAATAATTCACATCCAACCATCATTTAAAGTCAAAAGATTAAATGTTAAAATTTCATCAATATTGACCACTTTTTTGAACGTTCGACAGGTCCGGGGTCATCGTTTTTCATCAGAAAATTGATTTTTTGGACTCTACTAAAAATGATTCAAAATGTCATTTGGATCGGGCCTCATGTTGAATAACCACTTTTTAAACCCTCACAGTGATCAAAATTGCCATTTTTACAGAGTTTTGCTTACTCAAAAGCTACAATTTTGACCAATTCCAGGCACAGAAATGACTTTAAACACACCTATTTTAGTTGAAAAAGTAATAATTCACATCCAACCATCATTTAAAGTCAAAAGATTAAATGTTAAAATTTCATCAATATTGACCACTTTTTTGAACGTTCGACAGGTCCGGGGTCATCGTTTTTCATCAGAAAATTGATTTTTTGGACTCTACTAAAAATGATTCAAAATGTCATTTGGATCGGGCCTCATGTTGAATAACCACTTTTTAAACCCTCACAGTGATCAAAATTGCCATTTTTACAGAGTTTTGCTTATTCAAAAGCTACAATTTTGACCAATTTCAGGCACAGAAATGACTTTAAACACACTTATTTTAGTTGAAAAAGTAATAATTCACATCAAACCATCATTTAAAGTCAAAATATTAAATGTTAAAATTTCATCAATATTGACCACTTTTTTTTAACGTTCGACAGGTCTGGGGTCATCATTTTTCATCATAAAATTGATTTTTTGAACTCTACCAAAAATGATTCAAAATGTCATTTGGATCGGGCCTCATGTTGAATAACCACTTTTTAAACCCTCACAGTGACCAAAATTGCCATTTTTACAGAGTTTTGCTTTCTCAGAAGCTTCAATTTTGACCAATTTCAGGCACAGAAATGACTTTAAAAACACTTGTTTTAGTTGAAAAAGTAATAATTCACATCCAACAGTCATTTAAAGTCTAAAGATTAAATGTTAAAATTTCATCAATATTGACCATTTTTTGAACGTTCGACTGGTCCGGGGTCATCGTTTTTCATCATAAAATTGATTTTTTGGACTCTACCAAAAATGATTCAAAATGTCATTTGGATCGGGCCTCATGTTGAATAACCACTTTTTAAACCCTCACAGTGATCAAAATTGCCATTTTTACAGAGTTTTGCTTACTCAAAAGCTACAATTTTGACCAATTCCAGGCACAGAAATGACTTTAAACACACCTATTTTAGTTGAAAAAGTAATAATTCACATCCAACCATCATTTAAAGTCAAAAGATTAAATGTTAAAATTTCATCAATATTGACCACTTTTTTGAACGTTCGACTGGTCCGGGGTCATCGTTTTTCATCAGAAAATTGATTTTTTGGACTCTACCAAAAATGATTCAAAATGTCATTTGGATCGGTCCTCATGTTGAATAACAACTTTTTAAACCCTCATAGTAACCAAAATTGCCATTTTTATAGAGTTTTGCTTACTCAGAAGCTTCAATTTTGACCATTTTCAGGCACAGAAATGACTTTAAACACACTTATTTTAGTTTAAAAAGTAATAATTCACATCCAACAGTCATTTAAAGTCAAAAGATTAAATGTTAAAATGTCATCAATATTGACAATTTTTCGAACGTTCGACTGGTCCGGGGTCATCGTTTTTCATCAGAAAATTGATTTTTTGGACTTCACCAAAAATGATTCAAAATGTCATTTGGATCGGGCCTCATGTTGAATAACCACATTTTAAACCCTCACAGTGACAAAAATTGCCATTTTTACTGAGTTTTGCTTACTCAGAAGCTTCAATTTTGACCAATTTCAGGCACAGAAATGACTTTAAACACACTTATTTTAGTTGAAAAAGTAATAATTCACATCCAACCATCATTTAAAGTCAAAAGATTAAATGTTAAAATTTCATCAATATTGACCACTTTTTTGAACGTTCGACAGGTCCGGGTCATCGTTTTTCATCAGAAAATTGATTTTTTGGACTCTACCAAAAATGATTCAAAATGTCATTTGGATCGGGCCTCATGTTGAATAACCACTTTTTAAACCCTCACAGTGACCAAAATTGCCATTTTTACAGAGTTTTGCTTACTCAAAAGCTTCGATTTTGACCAATTTCAGGCACAGAAATGACTTTAAACACACTTATTTTAGTTGAAAAAGTAATAATTCACATCCAACCATCCTTTAAAGTCAAAAGATTAAATGTTAAAATTTCATCAATATTGACCACTTTTTTGAACGTTCGACAGGTCCGGGGTCATCGTTTTTCATCAGAAAATTGATTTTTTGGACTTCACCAAAAATGATTCAAAATGTCATTTGGATCGGGCCTCATGTTGAATAACCACATTTTAAACCCTCACAGTGACCAAAATTGCCATTTTTACTGAGTTTTTCTTACTCAGAAGCTTCAATTTTGACCAATTTCAGGCACAGAAATGACTTTAAACACACTTATTTTAGTTGAAAAAGTAATAATTCACATCCAACCATCATTTAAAGTCAAAAGATTAAATGTTAAAATTTCATCAATATTGACCACTTTTTTGAACGTTCGACTGGTCCGGGGTCATCGTTTTTCATCATAAAATTGATTTTTTGGACTCTACCAAAAATGATTCAAAATGTCATTTGGATCGGGCCTCATGTTGAATAACCACATTTTAAACCCTCACAGTGACCAAAATTGCCATTTTTACTGAGTTTGTCTTACTCAGAAGCTTCAATTTTGACCAATTTCAGGCACAGAAATGACTTTAAACACACTTATTTTAGTTGAAAAAGTAATAATTCACATCCAACCATCATTTAAAGTCAAAAGATTAAATTTTAAAATTTCATCAATATTGACCACTTTTTTGAACGTTCGACAGGTCCGGGGTCATCGTTTTTCATCAGAAAATTGATTTTTTGGACTCTACCAAAAATGATTCAAAATGTCATTTGGATCGGGCCTCATGTTGAATAACCACTTTTTAAACCCTCACAGTCACCAAAATTGCCATTTTTACAGAGTTTTGCTTACTCAAAAGCTTCAATTTTAACCAATTTCAGGCACAGAAATGACTTTAAACACACTTATTTTAGTTGAAAAAGTAATAAATCACATCCAACCATCATTTAAAGTCAAAAGATTAAATGTTAAAATTTTATCAATATTGAGCACTTTTTTGAACGTTCGACAGGTCCGGGTCATCGTTTTTCATCAGAAAATTGATTTTTTGGACTCTACTAAAAATGATTCAAAATGTCATTTGGATCAGACCTCATGTTGAATAACCACTTTTTAAACCCTCATAGTGACCAATTTTGCAATTTTTATAGAGTTTTGCTTACTCAGAAGCTTCAATTTTGACCATTTTCAGGCACAGAAATGACTTTAAACACACTTAGTTGAAAAAGTAATAATTCACATCCAACAGTCATTTAAAGTCAAAAGATTAAATGTTAAATTTTCATCAATATTGACCACTTTTTTGAACGTTCGACAGTTCCGGGGTCATCGTTTTTCATCAGAAAATTGATTTTTTTGGACTCTACCAAAAATTATTCAAAATGTCATTTGGATCGGGCCTCATGTTGAATAACCACTTTTTAAACCCTCACAGAGACCAAAATTGCCATTTTTACAGAGTTTTGCATACTCAGAAGCTTCAATTTTGACCAATTTGAGGCACAGAAATGGCTTTAAACACACTTATTTTAGTTGAAAAAGTAATAATTCACATCCAACAGTCATTTAAAGTCAAAAGATTAAATGATAAAATTTCATCAATATTGACCACTTTTTTGAACGTTCGTTTTCATCAGAAAATTAATTTTTTGGACTCTACCAAAATTTATTCAAAATGTCATTTGGATCGGGCCTCATGTTGAATAACCACATTTTAAACCCTCACAGTGACCAACATTGCCATTTTTACAGAGTTTTGCATACTCAGAAGCTTCAATTTTGACCAATTTGAGGCACAGAAATGGCTTTAAACACACTTATTTTAGTTGAAAAAGTAATAATTCACATCCAACAGTCATTTAAAGTCAAAAGATTAAATGATAAAATTTCATCAATATTGACCACTTTTTTGAACGTTCGTTTTCATCAGAAAATTAATTTTTTGGACTCTACCAAAATTTATTCAAAATGTCATTTGGATCGGGCCTCATGTTGAATAACCACATTTTAGACCCTCACAGTGACCAACATTGCCATTTTTACAGAGTTTTGCATACTCAGAAGCTTTAATTTTGACCAATTTCAGGCACAGAAATGACTTTAAACACACTTATTTTAGTTGAAAAAGTAATAATTCACATCCAACAGTCATTTAAAGTCTAAAGATTAAATGTTAAAATTTCATCAATATTGACAATTTTTTGAACGTTCGACTGGTCCGGGGTCATCGTTTTTCATCATAAAATTGATTTTTTGGACTCTACCAAAAATGATTCAAAAGGTCATTTGGATCGGGCCTCATGTTGAATAACCACTTTTTAAACCCTCACAGTGATCAAAATTGCCATTTTTACAGAGTTTTGCTTACTCAAAAGCTACAATTTTGACCAATTCCAGGCACAGAAATGACTTTAAACACACCTATTTTAGTTGAAAAAGTAATAATTCACATCCAACCATCATTTAAAGTCAAAAGATTAAATGTTAAAATTTCATCAATATTGACCACTTTTTTGAACGTTCGACTGGTCCGGGGTCATCGTTTTTCATCAGAAAATTGATTTTTTGGACTCTAACAAAAATGATTCAAAATGTCATTTGGATCGGTCCTCATGTTGAATAACCACTTTTTGAACCCTCACAGTGACCAAAATTGCCATTTTTTCAGAGTTTTGTTTACTCAAAAGCTTCAATTTTAACCAATTTCAGGCACAGAAATGACTTTAAACACACTTATTTTAGTTGAAAAAGTAATAATTCACATCCAACAATCATTTAAAGTCAAAAGATTAAATTTTAAAATTTCATCAATATTGACCACTTTTTTGAATGTTCGACAGGTCCGGGTCATCGTTTTTCATCAGAAAATTGATTTGTTGGACTCTACCAAAAATGATTCAAAATGTCAATTGGATCGGGCCTCAAGTTGAATAACAACTTTTTAAACCCTCATAGTAACCAAAATTGCCATTTTTATAGAGTTTTGCTTACTCAGAAGCTTCAATTTTGACCATTTTCAGGCACAGAAATGACTTTAAACACACTTATTTTAGTTGAAAAAGTAATAATTCACATCCAACAGTCATTTAAAGTCAAAAGATTAAATGTTAAATTTTCATCAATATTGACCACTTTTTTGAACATTCGACAGTTCCGGGGTCATCGTTTTTCATCAGAAAATTGATTTTTTTGGACTCTACCAAAAATTATTCAAAATGTCATTTGGATCGGGCCTCATGTTGAATAACCACTTTTTAAACCCTCACAGAGACCAAAATTGCCATTTTTACAGAGTTTTGCATACTCAGAAGCTTCAATTTTGACCAATTTGAGGCACAGAAATGGCTTTAAACACACTTATTTTAGTTGAAAAAGTAATAATTCACATCCAACAGTCATTTAAAGTCAAAAGATTAAATGATAAAATTTCATCAATATTGACCACTTTTTTGAACGTTCGTTTTCATCAGAAAATTAATTTTTTGGACTCTACCAAAATTTATTCAAAATGTCATTTGGATCGGGCCTCATGTTGAATAACCACATTTTAAACCCTCACAGTGACCAACATTGCCATTTTTACAGAGTTTTGCATACTCAGAAGCTTCAATTTTGACCAATTTGAGGCACAGAAATGGCTTTAAACACACTTATTTTAGTTGAAAAAGTAATATTTCACATCCAACAGTCATTTAAAGTCAAAAGATTAAATGATAAAATTTCATCAATATTGACCACTTTTTTGAACGTTCGTTTTCATCAGAAAATTAATTTTTTGGACTCTACCAAAATTTATTCAAAATGTCATTTGGATCGGGCCTCATGTTGAATAACCACATTTTAGACCCTCACAGTGACCAACATTGCCATTTTTACAGAGTTTTGCATACTCAGAAGCTACAATTTTGACCAATTTCAGGCACAGAAATGACTTTAAACACACTTATTTTAGTTGAAAAAGTAATAATTCACATCCAACCATCATTTAAAGTCAAAAGATTAAATGTTAAAATTTCATCAATATTGACCATTTTTTGAACGTTCGACTGGTCCGGGGTCATCGTTTTTCATCATAAAATTGATTTTTTGGACTCTACCTAAAATGATTCAAAAGGTCATTTGGATCGGGCCTCATGTTGAATAACCACTTTTTAAACACTCACAGTGATCAAAATTGCCATTTTTACAGAGTTTTGCTTACTCAAAAGCTACAATTTTGACCAATTTCAGGCACAGAAATGACTTTAAACACACTTATTTTAGTTGAAAAAGTAATAATTCACATCCAACCATCATTTAAAGTCAAAAGATTAAATGTTAAAATTTCATCAATATTGACCACTTTTTTGAACGTTCGACAGGTCCGGGGTCATCGTTTTTCATCAGAAAATTGATTTTTTGGACTCTACCAAAAATGATTCAAAATGTCATTTGGATCGGGCCTCATGTTGAATAACCACTTTTTAAACCCTCACAGTGACCAAAATTGCAATTTTTACAGAGTTTTGCTTACTCAGAAGCTTCAATTTTGACCAATTTCAGGCACAGACATGACTTTAATCACACTTATTTTAGTTGAAAAAGTAATAATTCACATCCAACCATAATTTAAAGTCAAAAGATTAAATGTTAAAATTTCATCAATATTGACCACTTTTTTGAACGTTCGACAGGTCCGGGTCATCGTTTTTCATCAGAAAATTGATTTTTTGGACTCTACCAAAAATGATTCAAAATGTCATTTGGATCGGGCCTCATGTTGAATAACCACTTTTTAAACCCTCATAGTGACCAAAATTGCCATTTTTATAGATTTTTACTTACTCAGAAGCTTCAATTTTGACCATTTTCAGGCACAGAAATGACTTTAAACACACTTATTTTAGTTTAAAAAGTAATAATTCACATCCAACAGTCATTTAAAGTCAAACGATTAAATGTTAAAATGTCATCAATATTGACAATTTTTTGAACGTTCGACTGGTCCGGGGTCATCAATTTTCATCAGAAAATTGATTTTTTGGACTTCACCAAAAATGATTCAAAATGTCATTTGGATCGGGCCTCATGTTGAATAACCACATTTTAAACCCTCACAGTGACCAAAATTGCCATTTTTACTGAGTTTTGCTTACTCAGAAGCTTCAATTTTGACCAATTTCAGGCACAGAAATGACTTTAAACACACTTATTTTAGTTGAAAAAGTAATAATTCACATCAAACCATCATTTAAAGTCAAAAGATTAAATGTTAAAATTTCATCAATATTGTCCACTTTTTTTAACGTTCGACAGGTCCGGGGTCTTCGTTTTTCATCATAAAATTGATTTTTTGGACTCTACCAAGAATGATTCAAAATGTCATTTGGATCGGGCCTCATGTTGAATAACCACTTTTTAAACCCTCACAGTGACCAAAATTGCCATTTTTACAGAGGTTTGCATACTCAGAAGCTTCAATTTTGACCAATTTCAGGCACAGAAATGACTTTAAACACACTTATTTTAGTTGAAAAAGTAATAATTCACATCCAACAGTCATTTAAAGTCAAAAGATTAAATGATAAAATTTCATCAATATTGACCACTTTTTTGAACGTTCGTTTTCATCAGAAAATTAATTTTTTGGACTCTACCAAAATTTATTCAAAATGTCATTTGGATCGGGCCTCATGTTGAATAACCACATTTTAAACCCTCACAGTGACCAACATTGCCATTTTTACAGAGTTTTGCATACTCAGAAGCTTCAATTTTGACCAATTTGAGGCACAGAAATGGCTTTAAACACACTTATTTTAGTTGAAAAAGTAATATTTCACATCCAACAGTCATTTAAAGTCAAAAGATTAAATGATAAAATTTCATCAATATTGACCACTTTTTTGAACGTTCGTTTTCATCAGAAAATTAATTTTTTGGACTCTACCAAAATTTATTCAAAATGTCATTTGGATCGGGCCTCATGTTGAATAACCACATTTTAGACCCTCACAGTGACCAACATTGCCATTTTTACAGAGTTTTGCATACTCAGAAGCTACAATTTTGACCAATTTCAGGCACAGAAATGACTTTAAACACACTTATTTTAGTTGAAAAAGTAATAATTCACATCCAACCATCATTTAAAGTCAAAAGATTAAATGTTAAAATTTCATCAATATTGACCATTTTTTGAACGTTCGACTGGTCCGGGGTCATCGTTTTTCATCATAAAATAGATTTTTTGGACTCTACCTAAAATGATTCAAAAGGTCATTTGGATCGGGCCTCATGTTGAATAACCACTTTTTAAACACTCACAGTGATCAAAATTGCCATTTTTACAGAGTTTTGCTTACTCAAAAGCTACAATTTTGACCAATTTCAGGCACAGAAATGACTTTAAACACACTTATTTTAGTTGAAAAAGTAATAATTCACATCCAACCATCATTTAAAGTCAAAAGATTAAATGTTAAAATTTCATCAATATTGACCACTTTTTTGAACGTTCGACAGGTCCGGGGTCATCGTTTTTCATCAGAAAATTGATTTTTTGGACTCTACCAAAAATGATTCAAAATGTCATTTGGATCGGGCCTCATGTTGAATAACCACTTTTTAAACCCTCACAGTGACCAAAATTGCAATTTTTACAGAGTTTTGCTTACTCAGAAGCTTCAATTTTGACCAATTTCAGGCACAGACATGACTTTAATCACACTTATTTTAGTTGAAAAAGTAATAATTCACATCCAACCATAATTTAAAGTCAAAAGATTAAATGTTAAAATTTCATCAATATTGACCACTTTTTTGAACGTTCGACAGGTCCGGGTCATCGTTTTTCATCAGAAAATTGATTTTTTGGACTCTACCAAAAATGATTCAAAATGTCATTTGGATCGGGCCTCATGTTGAATAACCACTTTTTAAACCCTCATAGTGACCAAAATTGCCATTTTTATAGATTTTTGCTTACTCAGAAGCTTCAATTTTGACCATTTTCAGGCACAGAAATGACTTTAAACACACTTATTTTAGTTTAAAAAGTAATAATTCACATCCAAAAGTCATTTAAAGTCAAAAGATTAAATGTTAAAATGTCATCAATATTGACAATTTTTTGAACGTTCGACTGGTCCGGGGTCATCAATTTTCATCAGAAAATTGATTTTTTGGACTTCACCAAAAATGATTCAAAATGTCATTTGGATCGGGCCTCATGTTGAATAACCACATTTTAAACCCTCACAGTGACCAAAATTGCCATTTTTACTGAGTTTTGCTTACTCAGAAGCTTCAATTTTGACCAATTTCAGGCACAGAAATGACTTTAAACACACTTATTTTAGTTGAAAAAGTAATAATTCACATCAAACCATCATTTAAAGTCAAAAGATTAAATGTTAAAATTTCATCAATATTGTCCACTTTTTTTAACGTTCGACAGGTCCGGGGTCTTCGTTTTTCATCATAAAATTGATTTTTTGGACTCTACCAAGAATGATTCAAAATGTCATTTGGATCGGGCCTCATGTTGAATAACCACTTTTTAAACCCTCACAGTGACCAAAATTGCCATTTTTACAGAGGTTTGCATACTCAGAAGCTTCAATTTTGACCAATTTCAGGCACAGAAATGACTTTAAACACACTTATTTTAGTTGAAAAAGTAATAATTCACATCCAACAGTCATTTAAAGTCTAAAGATTAAATGTTAAAATTTCATCAATATTGACAATTTTTTGAACGTTCGACTGGTCCGGGGTCATCGTTTTTTATCATAAAATTGATTTTTTGGACTCTACCAAAAATGATTCAAAAGGTCATTTGGATCGGGCCTCATGTTGAATAACCACTTTTTAAACCCTCACAGTGACCAAAATTGCAATTTTTACAGAGTTTTGCTTACTCAGAAGCTTCAATTTTGACCAATTTCAGGCACAGACATGACTTTAATCACACTTATTTTAGTTGAAAAAGTAATAATTCACATCCAACCATAATTTATAGTCAAAAGATTAAATGTTAAAATTTCATCAATATTGACCACTTTTTTGAACGTTCGACAGGTCCGGGTCATCGTTTTTCATCAGAAAATTGATTTTTTGGACTCTACCAAAAATGATTCAAAATGTCATTTGGATCGGGCCTCATGTTGAATAACCACTTTTTAAACCCTCCTAGTGACCAAAATTGCCATTTTTATAGAGTTTTGCTTACTCAGAAGCTTCAATTTTGACCATTTTCAGGCACAGAAATGACTTTAAACACACTTATTTTAGTTTCAAAAGTAATAATTCACATCCAACAGTCATTTAAAGTCAAAAGATTAAATGTTAAAATGTCATCAATATTGACAATTTTTTGAACGTTCGACTGGTCCGGGGTCATCGTTTTTCATCAGAAAATTGATTTTTTGGACTTCACCAAAAATGATTCAAAAGGTCATTTGGATCGGGCCTCATGTTGAATAACCACATTTTACACCCTCACAGTGACCAAAATTGCCATTTTTACTGAGTTTTGCTTACTCAGAAGCTTCAATTTTGACCAATTTCAGGCACAGAAATGACTTTAAACACACTTATTTTAGTTGAAAAAGTAATAATGCACATCAAACCATCATTTAAAGTCAAAAGATTAAATGTTAAAATTTCATCAATATTGTCCACTTTTTTTAACGTTCGACAGGTCCGGGGTCTTCGTTTTTCATCATAAAATTGATTTTTTGGACTCTACCAAAAATGATTCAAAATGTCATTTGGATCGGGCCTCATGTGGAATAACCACTTTTTAAACCCTCACAGTGACCAAAATTGCCATTTTTACAGAGGTTTGCATACTCAGAAGCTTCAATTTTGACCAATTTCAGGCACAGAAATGACTTTAAACACACTTATTTTAGTTGAAAAAGTAATAATTCACATCCAACAGTCATTTAAAGTCTAAAGATTAAATGTTAAAATTTCATCAATATTGACAATTTTTTGAACGTTCGACTGGTCCGGGGTCATCGTTTTTCATCATAAAATTGATTTTTTGGACTCTACCAAAAATGATTCAAAAGGTCATTTGGATCGGGCCTCATGTTGAATAACCACTTTTTAAACCCTCACAGTGATCAAAATTGCCATTTTTACAGAGTTTTGCTTACTCAGAAGCTTCAATTTTGACCAATTTCAGGCACAGACATGACTTTAATCACACTTATTTTAGTTGAAAAAGTAATAATTCACATTCAACCATAATTTAAAGTCAAAAGATTAAATGTTAAAATTTCATCAATATTGACCACTTTTTTGAACGTTCGACAGGTCCGGGTCATCGTTTTTCATCAGAAAATAGATTTTTTGGACTCTACCAAAAATGATTCAAAATGTCATTTGGATCGGGCCTCATGTTGAATAACCACTTTTTAAACCCTCATAGTGACCAAAATTGCCATTTTTATAGAGTTTTGCTTACTCAGAAGCTTCAATTTTGACCATTTTCAGGCACAGAAATGACTTTAAACACACTTATTTTAGTTGAAAAAGTAATAATTCACATCCAACCATCATTTAAAGTCAAAAGATTAAATGTTAAAATTTCATCAATATTGACCACTTTTTTGAACGTTCGACAGGTCCGGGGTCATCGTTTTTCATCAGAAAATTGATTTTTTGGACTCTACCAAAAATGATTCAAAATGTCATTTGGATCGGGCCTCATGTTGAATAACCACTTTTTAAACCCTCACAGTCACCAAAATTGCCATTTTTTACAGAGTTTTGCTTACTCAAAAGCTTCAATTTTAACCAATTTCAGGCACAGAAATGACTTTAAACACACTTATTTTAGTTGAAAAAGTAATAATTCACATCCAACCATCATTTAAAGTCATAAGATTAAATGTTAAAATTTTATCAATATTGAGCACTTTTTTGAACGTTCGACAGGTCCGGGTCATCGTTTTTCATCAGAAAATTGATTTTTTGGACTCTACTAAAAATGATTCAAAATGTCATTTGGATCAGACCTCATGTTGAATAACCACTTTTTAAACCCTCATAGTGACCAATTTTGCAATTTTTATAGAGTTTTGCTTACTCAGAAGCTTCAATTTTGACCATTTTCAGGCACAGAAATGACTTTAAACACACTTAGTTTAGTTTAAAAAGTAATAATTCACATCCAACAGTTATTTAAAGTCAAAAGATTAAATGCTAAAATGTCATCAATATTGACAATTTTTTTAACGTTCGACTGGTCCGGGGTCATCGTTTTTCATCAGAAAATTGATTTTTTGGACTTCACCAAAAATGATTCAAAATGTCATTTGGATCGGGCCTCATGTTGAATAACCACTTTTTAAACCCTCACAGTGACCAAAATTGCCATTTTTACAGAGTTTTGCTTACTCAAAAGCTACAATTTTGACCAATTTCAGGCACAGAAATGACTTTAAACACACTTATTTTAGTTGAAAAAGTAATAATTCACATTAAACCATCATTTAAAGTCAAAAGATTAAATGTTAAAATTTCATCAATATTGACCACTTTTTTTAACGTTCGACAGTTCCGGGGTCATCGTTTTTCATCATAAAATTGATTTTTTGGACTCTACCAAAAATTATTCAAAATGTCATTTGGATCGGGCCTCATGTTGAATAACCACTTTTTAAACCCTCACAGTGACAAAAATTGCCATTTTTACAGAGTTTTACTTACTCAGAAGCTTCAATTTTGACCATTTTCAGGCACAGAAATGACTTTAAACACACTTAGTTTAGTTGAAAAAGTAATAATTCACATCCAACAGTCATTTAAAGTCTAAAGATTAAATGTTAAAATTTCATCAATATTGACAATTTTTTTAACGTTCGACTGGTCCGGGGTCATCGTTTTTCATCAGAAAATTGATTTTTTGGACTTCACCAAAAATGATTCAAAAGGTCATTTGGATCGGGCCTCATGTTGAATAACCACTTTTTAAACCCTCACAGTGATCAAAATTGCCATTTTTACAGAGTTTTGCTTACTCAAAAGCTACAATTTTGACCAATTTCAGGCACAGAAATGACTTTAAACACACTTATTTTAGTTTAAAAAGTAATAATTCACATCCAACAGTCATTTAAAGTCAAAAGATTAAATGTTAAAATTTCATCAATATTGACCACTTTTTTGAACGTTCGACTGGTCCGGGGTCATCGTTTTTCATCAGAAAATTGATTTTTTGGACTTCACCAAAAATGATTCAAAATGTCATTTGGATCGGGCCTCATGTTGAATAACCACATTTTAAACCCTCACAGTGACCAAAATTGCCATTTTTACTGAGTTTTGCTTACTCAGAAGCTTCAATTTTGACCAATTTCAGGCACAGAAATGACTTTAAACACACTTATTTTAGTTGAAAAAGTAATAATTCACATCCAACCATAATTTAAAGTCAAAAGATTAAATGTTAAAATTTCATCATTATTGACCACTTTTTTGAACGTTCGACTGGTCCGGGGTCATCGTTTTTCATCATAAAATTGATTTTTTGGACTCTACCAAAAATGATTCAAAATGTCATTTGGATCGGGCCTCATGTTGAATAATCACTTTTTAAACCCTCACAGTGACCAAAATTGCCATTTTTACAGAGTTTTGCTTACTCAAAAGCTACAATTTTGACCAATTTCAGGCACAGAAATGACTTTAAACACACCTATTTTAGTTGAAAAAGTAATAATTCACATCCAACCATCATTTAAAGTCAAAAGATTAAATGTTAAAATTTCATCAATATTGACCACTTTTTTGAACGTTCGACTGGTCCGGGGTCATCGTTTTTCATCATAAAATTGATTTTTTGGACTCTACCAAAAATGATTCAAAATGTCATTTGGATCGGGCCTCATGTTGAATAACCACATTTTAAACCCTCACAGTGACCAAAATTGCCATTTTTACTGAGTTTTTCTTACTCAGAAGCTTCAATTTTGACCAATTTCAGGCACAGAAATGACTTTAAACACACTTATTTTAGTTGAAAAAGTAATAATTCACATCCAACCATCATTTAAAGTCAAAAGATTAAATGTTAAAATTTCATCAATATTGACCACTTTTTTGAACGTTCGACAGGTCCGGGGTCATCGTTTTTCATCAGAAAATTGATTTTTTGGACTCTACCAAAAATGATTCAAAATGTCATTTGGATCGGGCCTCATGTTGAATAACCACTTTTTAAACCCTCACAGTCACCAAAATTGCCATTTTTTACAGAGTTTTGCTTACTCAAAAGCTTCAATTTTAACCAATTTCAGGCACAGAAATGACTTTAAACACACTTATTTTAGTTGAAAAAGTAATAATTCACATCCAACCATCATTTAAAGTCAAAAGATTAAATGTTAAAATTTTATCAATATTGAGCACTTTTTTGAACGTTCGACAGGTCCGGGTCATCGTTTTTCATCAGGAAATTTATTTTTTGGACTCTACTAAAAATGATTCAAAATGTCATTTGGATCAGACCTCATGTTGAATAACCACTTTTTAAACCCTCATAGTGACCAATTTTGCAATTTTTATAGAGTTTTGCTTACTCAGAAGCTTCAATTTTGACCATTTTCAGGCACAGAAATGACTTTAAACACACTTAGTTTAGTTTAAAAAGTAATAATTCACATCCAACAGTTATTTAAAGTCAAAAGATTAAATGCTAAAATGTCATCAATATTGACAATTTTTTTAACGTTCGACAGGTCCGGGGTCATCGTTTTTCATCATAAAATTGATTTTTTGGACTCTACCAAAAATGATTCAAAATGTCATTTGGATCGGGCCTCATGTTGAATAACCACTTTTTAAACCCTCACAGTGATCAAAATTGCCATTTTTACTGAGTTTTGCTTACTCAAAAGCTACAATTTTGACCAATTTCAGGCACAGAAATGACTTTAAACACACCTATTTTAGTTGAAAAAGTAATAATTCACATCCAACCATCATTTAAAGTCAAAAGATTAAATGTTAAAATTTCATCAATATTGACCACTTTTTTGAACGTTCGACTGGTCCGGGGTCATCGTTTTTCATCAGAAAATTGATTTTTTGGACTTCACCAAAAATGATTCAAAATGTCATTTGGATCGGGCCTCATGTTGAATAACCACATTTTAAACCCTCACAGTGACCAAAATTGCCATTTTTACTGAGTTTTGCTTACTCAGAAGCTTCAATTTTGACCAATTTCAGGCACAGAAATTACTTTAAACACACTTATTTTAGTTGAAAAAGTAATAATTCACATCCAACCATAATTTAAAGTCAAAAGATTAAATGTTAAAATTTCATCATTATTGACCACTTTTTTGAACGTTCGACTGGTCCGGGGTCATCGTTTTTCATCATAAAATTGATTTTTTGGACTCTACCAAAAATGATTCAAAATGTCATTTGGATCGGGCCTCATGTTGAATAATCACTTTTTAAACCCTCACAGTGACCAAAATTGCCATTTTTACAGAGTTTTGCTTACTCAAAAGCTACAATTTTGACCAATTTCAGGCACAGAAATGACTTTAAACACACCTATTTTAGTTGAAAAAGTAATAATTCACATCCAACCATCATTTAAAGTCAAAAGATTAAATGTTAAAATTTCATCAATATTGACCACTTTTTTGAACGTTCGACTGGTCCGGGGTCATCGTTTTTCATCATAAAATTGATTTTTTGGACTCTACCAAAAATGATTCAAAATGTCATTTGGATTGGGCCTCATGTTGAATAACCACATTTTAAACCCTCACAGTGACCAAAATTGCCATTTTTACTGAGTTTTTCTTACTCAGAAGCTTCAATTTTGACCAATTTCAGGCACAGAAATGACTTTAAACACACTTATTTTAGTTGAAAAAGTAATAATTCACATCCAACCATCATTTAAAGTCAAAAGATTAAATGTTAAAATTTCATCAATATTGACCACTTTTTTGAACGTTCGACAGGTCCGGGGTCATCGTTTTTCATCAGAAAATTGATTTTTTGGACTCTACCAAAAATGATTCAAAATGTCATTTGGATCGGGCCTCATGTTGAATAACCACTTTTTAAACCCTCACAGTCACCAAAATTGCCATTTTTTACAGAGTTTTGCTTACTCAAAAGCTTCAATTTTAACCAATTTCAGGCACAGAAATGACTTTAAACACACTTATTTTAGTTGAAAAAGTAATAATTCACATCCAACCATCATTTAAAGTCAAAAGATTAAATGTTAAAATTTTATCAATATTGAGCACTTTTTTGAACGTTCGACAGGTCCGGGTCATCGTTTTTCATCAGAAAATTGATTTTTTGGACTCTACTAAAAATGATTCAAAATGTCATTTGGATCAGACCTCATGTTGAATAACCACTTTTTAAACCCTCATAGTGACCAATTTTGCAATTTTTATAGAGTTTTGCTTACTCAGAAGCTTCAATTTTGACCATTTTCAGGCACAGAAATGACTTTAAACACACTTAGTTTAGTTTAAAAAGTAATAATTCACATCCAACAGTTATTTAAAGTCAAAAGATTAAATGCTAAAATGTCATCAATATTGACAATTTTTTTAACGTTCGACTGGTCCGGGGTCATCGTTTTTCATCAGAAAATTGATTTTTTGGACTTCACCAAAAATGATTCAAAATGTCATTTGGATCGGGCCTCATGTTGAATGACCACATTTTAAACCCTCACAGTGACCAAAATTGCCATTTTTACTGAGTTTTGCTTACTCAGAAGCTTCAATTTTGACCAATTTCAGGCACAGAAATGACTTTAAACACACTTATTTTAGTTGAAAAAGTAATAATTCACATCAAACCATCATTTAAAGTCAAAAGATTAAATGTTAAAATTTCATCAATATTGACCACTTTTTTTAACGTTCGACAGTTCCGGGGTCATCGTTTTTCATCATAAAATTGATTTTTTGGACTCTACCAAAAATTATTCAAAATGTCATTTGGATCGGGCCTCATGTTGAATAACCACTTTTTAAACCCTCACAGTCACAAAAATTGCCATTTTTACAGAGTTTTACTTACTCAGAAGCTTCAATTTTGACCAATTTCAGGCACAGAAATGACTTTAAACACACTTGTTTTAGTTGAAAAAGTAATAATTCACATCCAACAGTCATTTAAAGTCTAAAGATTAAATGTTAAAATTTCATCAATATTGACAATTTTTTTAACGTTCGACTGGTCCGGGGTCATCGTTTTTTATCAGAAAATTGATTTTTTGGACTTCACCAAAAATGATTCAAAAGGTCATTTGGATCGGGCCTCATGTTGAATAACCACTTTTTAAACCCTCACAGTGATCAAAATTGCCATTTTTACAGAGTTTTGCTTACTCAAAAGCTACAATTTTGACCAATTTCAGGCACAGAAATGACTTTAAACACACTTATTTTAGTTTAAAAAGTAATAATTCACATCCAACAGTCATTTAAAGTCAAAAGATTAAATGTTAAAATGTCATCAATATTGACAATTTTTTTGAACGTTCGACTGGTCCGGGGTCATCGTTTTTCATCAGAAAATTGATTTTTTGGACTTCACCAAAAATGATTCAAAATGTCATTTGGATCGGGCCTCATGTTGAATAACCACATTTTAAACCCTCACAGTGACAAAAATTGCCATTTTTACTGAGTTTTGCTTACTCAGAAGCTTCAATTTTGACCAATTTCAGGCACAGAAATGACTTTAAACACACTTATTTTAGTTGAAAAAGTAATAATTCACATCCAACCATAATTTAAAGTCAAAAGATTAAATGTTAAAATTTCATCATTATTGACCACTTTTTTGAACGTTCGACTGGTCCGGGGTCATCGTTTTTCATCAGAAAATTGATTTTTTGGACTCAACCAAAAATGATTCAAAATGTCATTTGGATCGGGCCTCATGTTGAATAACCACTTTCTAAACCCTCATAGTGACCAAAATTGCCATTTTTATAGAGTTTTGCTTACTCAGAAGCTTCAATTTTGACCATTTTCAGTCACAGAAATGACTTTAAACACACTTATTTTAGTTTAAAAAGTAATAATTCACATCCAACAGTCATTTGAAGTCAAAAGATTAAATGTTAAAATGTCATCAATATTGACAATTTTTTGAACGTTCGACTGGTCCGGGGTCATCGTTTTTCATCAGAAAATTGATTTTTTGGACTTCACCAAAAATGATTCAAAATGTCATTTGGATCGGGCCTCATGTTGAATAACCACATTTTAAACCCTCACAGTGACAAAAATTGCCATTTTTACTGAGTTTTGCTTACTCAGAAGCTTCAATTTTGACCAATTTCAGGCACAGAAATGACTTTAAACACACTTATTTTAGTTGAAAAAGTAATAATTCACATCCAACCATCATTTAAAGTCAAAAGATTAAATGTTAAAATTTCATCAATATTGACCACTTTTTTGAACGTTCGACTGGTCCGGGGTCATCGTTTTTCATCAGAAAATTGATTTTTTGGACTTCACCAAAAATGATTCAAAATGTCATTTGGATCGGGCCTCATGTTGAATAACCACATTTTAAACCCTCACAGTGACAAAAATTGCCATTTTTACTGAGTTTTGCTTACTCAGAAGCTTCAATTTTGACCAATTTCAGGCACAGAAATGACTTTAAACACACTTATTTTAGTTTAAAAAGTAATAATTCACATCCAACAGTCATTTAAAGTCAAAAGATTAAATGTTAAAATGTCATCAATATTGACAATTTTTTGAACGTTCGACTGGTCCGGGGTCATCGTTTTTCATCAGAAAATTGATTTTTTGGACTTCACCAAAAATGATTCAAAATGTCATTTGGATCGGGCCTCATGTTGAATAACCACATTTTAAACCCTCACAGTGACCAAAATTGCCATTTTTACTGAGTTTTTCTTACTCAGAAGCTTCAATTTTGACCAATTTCAGCCACAGAAATGACTTTAAACACACCTATTTTAGTTGAAAAAGTAATAATTCACATCCAACCATCATTTAAAGTCAAAAGAATAAATGTTAAAATTTCATCAATATTGACCACTTTTTTGAACGTTCGACTGGTCCGGGGTCATCGTTTTTCATCAGAAAATTGATTTTTTGGACTCTACCAAAAATGATTCAAAATGTCATTTGGATCGGTCCTCATGTTGAATAACCACTTTTTGAACCCTCACAGTGACCAAAATTGCCATTTTTACAGAGTTTTGTTTACTCAAAAGCTTCAATTTTAACCAATTTCAGGCACAGAAATGACTTTAAACACACTTATTTTAGTTGAAAAAGTAATAATTCACATCCAACAATCATTTAAAGTCAAAAGATTAAATTTTAAAATTTCATCAATATTGACCACTTTTTTGAATGTTCGACAGGTCCGGGTCATCGTTTTTCATCAGAAAATTGATTTGTTGGACTCTACCAAAAATGATTCAAAATGTCAATTGGATCGGGCCTCAAGTTGAATAACAACTTTTTAAACCCTCATAGTAACCAAAATTGCCATTTTTATAGAGTTTTGCTTACTCAGAAGCTTCAATTTTGACCATTTTCAGGCACAGAAATGACTTTAAACACACTTATTTTAGTTGAAAAAGTAATAATTCACATCCAACAGTCATTTAAAGTCAAAAGATTAAATGTTAAATTTTCATCAATATTGACCACTTTTTTGAACGTTCGACAGTTCCGGGGTCATCGTTTTTCATCAGAAAATTGATTTTTTTGGACTCTACCAAAAATTATTCAAAATGTCATTTGGATCGGGCCTCATGTTGAATAACCACTTTTTAAACCCTCACAGAGACCAATATTGCCATTTTTACAAAGTTTTGCATACTCAGAAGCTTCAATTTTGACCAATTTGAGGCACAGAAATGGCTTTAAACACACTTATTTTAGTTGAAAAAGTAATAATTCACATCCAACAGTCATTTAAAGTCAAAAGATTAAATGATAACATTTCATCAATATTGACCACTTTTTTGAACGTTCGTTTTCATCAGAAAATTAATTTTTTGGACTCTACCAAAATTTATTCAAAATGTCATTTGGATCGGGCCTCATGTTGAATAACCACATTTTAAACCCTCACAGTGACCAACATTGCCATTTTTACAGAGTTTTGCATACTCAGAAGCTTCAATTTTGACCAATTTGAGGCACAGAAATGGCTTTAAACACACTTATTTTAGTTGAAAAAGTAATAATTCACATCCAACAGTCATTTAAAGTCAAAAGATTAAATGATAAAATTTCATCAATATTGACCACTTTTTTGAACGTTCGTTTTCATCAGAAAATTAATTTTTTGGACTCTACCAAAATTTATTCAAAATGTCATTTGGATCGGGCCTCATGTTGAATAACCACATTTTAGACCCTCACAGTGACCAACATTGCCATTTTTACAGAGTTTTGCATACTCAGAAGCTTTAATTTTGACCAATTTCAGGCACAGAAATGACTTTAAACACACTTATTTTAGTTGAAAAAGTAATAATTCACATCCAACAGTCATTTAAAGTCTAAAGATTAAATGTTAAAATTTCATCAATATTGACAATTTTTTGAACGTTCGACTGGTCCGGGGTCATCGTTTTTCATCATAAAATTGATTTTTTGGACTCTACCAAAAATGATTCAAAAGGTCATTTGGATCGGGCCTCATGTTGAATAACCACTTTTTAAACCCTCACAGTGACCAAAATTGCAATTTTTACAGAGTTTTGCTTACTCAGAAGCTTCAATTTTGACCAATTTCAGGCACAGACATGACTTTAATCACACTTATTTTAGTTGAAAAAGTAATAATTCACATCCAACCATAATTTAAAGTCAAAAGATTAAATGTTAAAATTTCATCATTATTGACCACTTTTTTGAACGTTCGACTGGTCCGGGGTCATCGTTTTTCATCAGAAAATTGATTTTTTGGACTCAACCAAAAATGATTCAAAATGTCATTTGGATCGGGCCTCATGTTGAATAACCACTTTCTAAACCCTCATAGTGACCAAAATTGCCATTTTTATAGAGTTTTGCTTACTCAGAAGCTTCAATTTTGACCATTTTCAGTCACAGAAATGACTTTAAACACACTTATTTTAGTTTAAAAAGTAATAATTCACATCCAACAGTCATTTGAAGTCAAAAGATTAAATGTTAAAATGTCATCAATATTGACAATTTTTTGAACGTTCGACTGGTCCGGGGTCATCGTTTTTCATCAGAAAATTGATTTTTTGGACTTCACCAAAAATGATTCAAAATGTCATTTGGATCGGGCCTCATGTTGAATAACCACATTTTAAACCCTCACAGTGACAAAAATTGCCATTTTTACTGAGTTTTGCTTACTCAGAAGCTTCAATTTTGACCAATTTCAGGCACAGAAATGACTTTAAACACACTTATTTTAGTTGAAAAAGTAATAATTCACATCCAACCATCATTTAAAGTCAAAAGATTAAATGTTAAAATTTCATCAATATTGACCACTTTTTTGAACGTTCGACTGGTCCGGGGTCATCGTTTTTCATCAGAAAATTGATTTTTTGGACTTCACCAAAAATGATTCAAAATGTCATTTGGATCGGGCCTCATGTTGAATAACCACATTTTAAACCCTCACAGTGACAAAAATTGCCATTTTTACTGAGTTTTGCTTACTCAGAAGCTTCAATTTTGACCAATTTCAGGCACAGAAATGACTTTAAACACACTTATTTTAGTTTAAAAAGTAATAATTCACATCCAACAGTCATTTAAAGTCAAAAGATTAAATGTTAAAATGTCATCAATATTGACAATTTTTTGAACGTTCGACTGGTCCGGGGTCATCGTTTTTCATCAGAAAATTGATTTTTTGGACTTCACCAAAAATGATTCAAAATGTCATTTGGATCGGGCCTCATGTTGAATAACCACATTTTAAACCCTCACAGTGACCAAAATTGCCATTTTTACTGAGTTTTTCTTACTCAGAAGCTTCAATTTTGACCAATTTCAGCCACAGAAATGACTTTAAACACACTTATTTTAGTTGAAAAAGTAATAATTCACATCAAACCATCATTTAAAGTCAAAATATTAAATGTTAAAATTTCATCAATATTGACCATTTTTTGAACGTTCGACAGGTCTGGGGTCATCGTTTTTCATCATAAAATTGATTTTTTGGACTCTACCAAAAATGATTCAAAATGTCATTTGGATCGGGCCTCATGTTGAATAACCACTTTTTAAACCCTCACAGTGATCAAAATTGCCATTTTTACAGAGTTTTGCTTACTCAAAAGCTACAATTTTGACCAATTCCAGGCACAGAAATGACTTTAAACACACCTATTTTAGTTGAAAAAGTAATAATTCACATCCAACCATCATTTAAAGTCAAAAGAATAAATGTTAAAATTTCATCAATATTGACCACTTTTTTGAACGTTCGACTGGTCCGGGGTCATCGTTTTTCATCAGAAAATTGATTTTTTGGACTCTACCAAAAATGATTCAAAATGTCATTTGGATCGGTCCTCATGTTGAATAACCACTTTTTGAACCCTCACAGTGACCAAAATTGCCATTTTTACAGAGTTTTGTTTACTCAAAAGCTTCAATTTTAACCAATTTCAGGCACAGAAATGACTTTAAACACACTTATTTTAGTTGAAAAAGTAATAATTCACATCCAACAATCATTTAAAGTCAAAAGATTAAATTTTAAAATTTCATCAATATTGACCACTTTTTTGAATGTTCGACAGGTCCGGGTCATCGTTTTTCATCAGAAAATTGATTTGTTGGACTCTACCAAAAATGATTCAAAATGTCAATTGGATCGGGCCTCAAGTTGAATAACAACTTTTTAAACCCTCATAGTAACCAAAATTGCCATTTTTATAGAGTTTTGCTTACTCAGAAGCTTCAATTTTGACCATTTTCAGGCACAGAAATGACTTTAAACACACTTATTTTAGTTGAAAAAGTAATAATTCACATCCAACAGTCATTTAAAGTCAAAAGATTAAATGTTAAATTTTCATCAATATTGACCACTTTTTTGAACGTTCGACAGTTCCGGGGTCATCGTTTTTCATCAGAAAATTGATTTTTTTGGACTCTACCAAAAATTATTCAAAATGTCATTTGGATCGGGCCTCATGTTGAATAACCACTTTTTAAACCCTCACAGAGACCAATATTGCCATTTTTACAAAGTTTTGCATACTCAGAAGCTTCAATTTTGACCAATTTGAGGCACAGAAATGGCTTTAAACACACTTATTTTAGTTGAAAAAGTAATAATTCACATCCAACAGTCATTTAAAGTCAAAAGATTAAATGATAACATTTCATCAATATTGACCACTTTTTTGAACGTTCGTTTTCATCAGAAAATTAATTTTTTGGACTCTACCAAAATTTATTCAAAATGTCATTTGGATCGGGCCTCATGTTGAATAACCACATTTTAAACCCTCACAGTGACCAACATTGCCATTTTTACAGAGTTTTGCATACTCAGAAGCTTCAATTTTGACCAATTTGAGGCACAGAAATGGCTTTAAACACACTTATTTTAGTTGAAAAAGTAATAATTCACATCCAACAGTCATTTAAAGTCAAAAGATTAAATGATAAAATTTCATCAATATTGACCACTTTTTTGAACGTTCGTTTTCATCAGAAAATTAATTTTTTGGACTCTACCAAAATTTATTCAAAATGTCATTTGGATCGGGCCTCATGTTGAATAACCACATTTTAGACCCTCACAGTGACCAACATTGCCATTTTTACAGAGTTTTGCATACTCAGAAGCTTTAATTTTGACCAATTTCAGGCACAGAAATGACTTTAAACACACTTATTTTAGTTGAAAAAGTAATAATTCACATCCAACAGTCATTTAAAGTCTAAAGATTAAATGTTAAAATTTCATCAATATTGACAATTTTTTGAACGTTCGACTGGTCCGGGGTCATCGTTTTTCATCATAAAATTGATTTTTTGGACTCTACCAAAAATGATTCAAAAGGTCATTTGGATCGGGCCTCATGTTGAATAACCACTTTTTAAACCCTCACAGTGACCAAAATTGCAATTTTTACAGAGTTTTGCTTACTCAGAAGCTTCAATTTTGACCAATTTCAGGCACAGACATGACTTTAATCACACTTATTTTAGTTGAAAAAGTAATAATTCACATCCAACCATAATTTAAAGTCAAAAGATTAAATGTTAAAATTTCATCAATATTGACCACTTTTTTGAACGTTCGACAGGTCCGGGTCATCGTTTTTCATCAGAAAATTGATTTTTTGGACTCTACCAAAAATGATTCAAAATGTCATTTGGATCGGGCCTCATGTTGAATAACCACTTTTTAAACCCTCATAGTGACCAAAATTGCCATTTTTATAGATTTTTGCTTACTCAGAAGCTTCAATTTTGACCATTTTCAGGCACAGAAATGACTTTAAACACACTTATTTTAGTTTAAAAAGTAATAATTCACATCCAACAGTCATTTAAAGTCAAAAGATTAAATGTTAAAATGTCATCAATATTGACAATTTTTTGAACGTTCGACTGGTCCGGGGTCATCAATTTTCATCAGAAAATTGATTTTTTGGACTTCACCAAAAATGATTCAAAATGTCATTTGGATCGGGCCTCATGTTGAATAACCACATTTTAAACCCTCACAGTGACCAAAATTGCCATTTTTACTGAGTTTTGCTTGCTCAGAAGCTTCAATTTTGACCAATTTCAGGCACAGAAATGACTTTAAACACACTTATTTTAGTTGAAAAAGTAATAATTCACATCAAACCATCATTAAAGTCAAAAGATTAAATGTTAAAATTTCATCAATATTGTCCACTTTTTTTAACGTTCGACAGGTCCGGGGTCTTCGTTTTTCATCATAAAATTGATTTTTTGGACTCTACCAAAAATGATTCAAAATGTCATTTGGATCGGGCCTCATGTTGAATAACCACTTTTTAAACCCTCACAGTGACCAAAATTGCCATTTTTACAGAGGTTTGCATACTCAGAAGCTTCAATTTTGACCAATTTCAGGCACAGAAATGACTTTAAACACACTTATTTTAGTTGAAAAAGTAATAATTCACATCCAACAGTCATTTAAAGTCTAAAGATTAAATGTTAAAATTTCATCAATATTGACAATTTTTTGAACGTTCGACTGGTCCGGGGTCATCGTTTTTCATCATAAAATTGATTTTTTGGACTCTACCAAAAATGATTCAAAAGGTCATTTGGATCGGGCCTCATGTTGAATAACCACATTTTAAACCCTCACAGTGACCAAAATTGCCATTTTTACTGAGTTTTGCTTGCTCAGAAGCTTCAATTTTGACCAATTTCAGGCACAGAAATGACTTTAAACACTTATTTTAGTTGAAAAAGTAATAATTCACATCAAACCATCATTTAAAGTCAAAAGATTAAATGTTAAAATTTCATCAATATTGTCCACTTTTTTTAACGTTCGACAGGTCCGGGGTCTTCGTTTTTCATCATAAAATTGATTTTTTGGACTCTACCAAAAATGATTCAAAATGTCATTTGGATCGGGCCTCATGTTGAATAACCACTTTTTAAACCCTCACAGTGACCAAAATTGCCATTTTTACAGAGGTTTGCATACTCAGAAGCTTCAATTTTGACCAATTTCAGGCACAGAAATGACTTTAAACACACTTATTTTAGTTGAAAAAGTAATAATTCACATCCAACAGTCATTTAAAGTCTAAAGATTAAATGTTAAAATTTCATCAATATTGACAATTTTTTGAACGTTCGACTGGTCCGGGGTCATCGTTTTTCATCATAAAATTGATTTTTTGGACTCTACCAAAAATGATTCAAAAGGTCATTTGGATCGGGCCTCATGTTGAATAACCACATTTTAAACCCTCACAGTGACCAAAATTGCCATTTTTACTGAGTTTTGCTTGCTCAGAAGCTTCAATTTTGACCAATTTCAGGCACAGAAATGACTTTAAACACACTTATTTTAGTTGAAAAAGTAATAATTCACATCAAACCATCATTTAAAGTCAAAAGATTAAATGTTAAAATTTCATCAATATTGTCCACTTTTTTTAACGTTCGACAGGTCCGGGGTCTTCGTTTTTCATCATAAAATTGATTTTTTGGACTCTACCAAAAATGATTCAAAATGTCATTTGGATCGGGCCTCATGTTGAATAACCACTTTTTAAACCCTCACAGTGACCAAAATTGCCATTTTTACAGAGGTTTGCATACTCAGAAGCTTCAATTTTGACCAATTTCAGGCACAGAAATGACTTTAAACACACTTATTTTAGTTGAAAAAGTAATAATTCACATCCAACAGTCATTTAAAGTCAAAAGATTAAATGTTAAAATTTCATCAATATTGACAATTTTTTGAACGTTCGACTGGTCCGGGGTCATCGTTTTTCATCATAAAATTGATTTTTTGGACTCTACCAAAAATGATTCAAAAGGTCATTTGGATCGGGCCTCATGTTGAATAACCACTTTTTAAACCCTCACAGTGATCAAAATTGCCATTTTTACAGAGTTTTGCTTACTCAAAAGCTACAATTTTGACCAATTTCAGGCACAGAAAGGACTTTAAACACACTTATTTTAGTTGAAAAAGTAATAATTCACATCCAACCATCATTTAAAGTCAAAAGATTAAATGTTAAAATTTCATCAATATTGACCACTTTTTTGAACGTTCGACAGGTCCGGGTCATCGTTTTTCATCAGAAAATTGATTTTTTGGACTCTACCAAAAATGATTCAAAATGTCATTTGGATCGAGCCTCATGTTGAATAACCACTTTTTAAACCCTCATAGTGACCAAAATTGCCATTTTTATAGAGTTTTGCTTACTCAGAAGCTTCAATTTTGACCATTTTCAGGCACAGAAATGACTTTAAACACACTTATTTTAGTTTAAAAAGTAATAATTCACATCCAACAGTCATTTAAAGTCAAAAGATTAAATGTTAAAATGTCATCAATATTGACAATTTTTTGAACGTTCGACTGGTCCGGGGTTATCGTTTTTGACCAGAAAATTGATTTTTTGGACTTCACCAAAAATGATTCAAAATGTCATTTGGATCGGGCCTCATGTTGAATAACCACATTTTAAACCCTCACAGTGACCAAAATTGCCATTTTTACTGAGTTTTGCTTACTCAGAAGCTTCAATTTTGACCAATTTCAGGCACAGAAATGACTTTAAACACACTTATTTTAGTTGAAAAAGTAATAATTCACATCCAACCATCATTTAAAGTCAAAAGATTACATGTTAAAATTTCATCAATATTGACCACTTTTTTGAACGTTCGAGAGGTCCGGGGTCATCGTTTTTCATCAGAAAATTGATTTTTTGGACTCTACCAAAAATGATTCAAAATGTCATTTGGATCGGGCCTCATGTTGAATAATCACTTTTTAAACCCTCACAGTGACCAAAATTGCCATTTTTACAGAGTTTTGCTTACTCAAAAGCTTTGATTTTGACCAATTTCAGGCACAGAAATGACTTTAAACACACTTATTTTAGTTGAAAAAGTAATAATTCACATCCAACCATCATTTAAAGTCAAAAGATTAAATGTTAAAATTTCATCAATATTGACCATTTTTTTGAACGTTCCACAGGTCCGGGGTCATCGTTTTTCATCAGAAAATTGATTTTTTGGACTTCACCAAAAATGATTCAAAATGTCATTTGGATCGGGCCTCATGTTGAATAACCACATTTTAAACCCTCAAAGTGACCAAAATTGCCATTTTTACTGAGTTTTGCTTACTCAGAAGCTTCAATTTTGACCAATTTCAGGCACAGAAATGACTTTAAACACACTTATTTTAGTTGAAAAAGTAATAATTCACATCAAACCATCATTTAAAGTAAAAATATTAAATGTTAAAATTTCATCAATATTGACCACTTTTTTTTAACGTTCGACAGGTCCGGGGTCATCGTTTTTCATCATAAAATTGATTTTTTGGACTCTACCAAAAATGATTCAAAATGTCATTTGGATCGGACCTCATGTTGAATAACCACTTTTTAAACCCTCACAGTGATCAAAATTGCCATTTTTACGGAGTTTTGCTTACTCAAAAGCTACAATTTTGACCAATTTCAGGCACAGAAATGACTTTAAACACACCTATTTTAGTTGAAAAAGTAATAATTCACATCCAACCATCATTTAAAGTCAAAAGATTAAATGTTATAATTTCATCAATATTGACCACTTTTTTGAACGTTCGACTGGTCCGGGGTCATCGTTTTTCATCAGAAAATTGATTTTTTGGACTCTACCAAAAATGATTCAAAATGTCATTTGGATCGGGCCTCATGTTGAATAACCACTTTCTAAACCCTCATAGTGACCAAAATTGCCATTTTTATAGAGTTTTGCTTACTCAGAAGCTTCAATTTTGACCATTTTCAGGCACAGAAATGACTTTAAACACACTTATTTTAGTTTAAAAAGTAATAATTCACATCCAACCATCATTTAAAGTCAAAAGATTAAATGTTAAAATTTCATCAATATTGACCACTTTTTTGAACGTTCGACAGGTCCGGGTCATCGTTTTTCATCAGAAAATGGATTTTTTGGACTCTACCAAAAATGATTCAAAATGTCATTTGGATCGGGCCTCATGTTGAATAACCACTTTTTAAACCCTCACAGTGACCAAAATTGCCATTTTTACAGAGTTTTGCTTACTCAAAAGCTTCGATTTTGACCAATTTCAGGCACAGAAATGACTTTAAACACACTTATTTTCGTTGAAAAAGTAATAATTCACATCCAACCATCATTTAAAGTCAAAAGATTAAATGTTAAAATTTCATCAATATTGACCACTTTTTTGAACGTTCGACAGGTCCGGGGTCATCGTTTTTCATCAGAAAATTGATTTTTTGGACTTCAACAAAAATGATTCAAAATGTCATTTGGATCGGGCCTCATGTTGAATAACCACATTTTAAACCCTCACAGTGACCAAAATTGCCATTTTTACTGAGTTTTTCTTACTCAGAAGCTTCAATTTTGACCAATTTCAGGCACAGAAATGACTTTAAACACACTTATTTTAGTTGAAAAAGTAATAATTCACATCAAACCATCATTTAAAGTCAAAATATTAAATGTTAAAATTTCATCAATATTGACCACTTTTTTTTAACGTTCGACAGGTCCGGGGTCATCGTTTTTCATCAGAAAATTGATTTTTTGGACTCTACCAAAAATGATTCAAAATGTCATTTGGATCGGTCCTCATGTTGAATAACCACTTTTTGAACCCTCACAGTGACCAAAATTGCCATTTTTACAGAGTTTTGTTTACTCAAAAGCTTCAATTTTAACCAATTTCAGGCACAGAAATGACTTTAAACACACTTATTTTAGTTGAAAAAGTAATAATTCACATCCAACAATCATTTAAAGTCAAAAGATTAAATTTTAAAATTTCATCAATATTGACCACTTTTTTGAACGTTCGACAGGTCCGGGTCATCGTTTTTCATCAGAAAATTGATTTGTTGGACTCTACCAAAAATGATTCAAAATGTCAATTGGATCGGGCCTCATGTTGAATAACAACTTTTTAAACCCTCATAGTAACCAAAATTGCCATTTTTATAGAGTTTTGCTTACTCAGAAGCTTCAATTTTGACCATTTTCAGGCACAGAAATGACTTTAAACACACTTATTTTAGTTGAAAAAGTAATAATTCACATCCAACAGTCATTTAAAGTCAAAAGATTAAATGTTAAATTTTCATCAATATTGACCACTTTTTTGAACGTTCGACAGTTCCGGGGTCATCGTTTTTCATCAGAAAATTGATTTTTTTGGACTCTACCAAAAATGATTCAAAATGTCATTTGGATCGGGCCTCATGTTGAATAACCACTTTTTAAACCCTCACAGAGACCAAAATTGCCATTTTTACAGAGTTTTGCATACTCAGAAGCTTCAATTTTGACCAATTTGAGGCACAGAAATGGCTTTAAACACACTTATTTTAGTTGAAAAAGTAATAATTCACATCCAACAGTCATTTAAAGTCAAAAGATTAAATGATAAAATTTCATCAATATTGACCACTTTTTTGAACGTTCGTTTTCATCAGAAAATAAATTTTTGGGACTCTACCAAAATTTATTCAAAATGTCATTTGGATCGGGCCTCATGTTGAATAACCACATTTTAAACCCTCACAGTGACCAACATTGCCATTTTTACAGAGTTTTGCATACTCAGAAGCTTCAATTTTGACCAATTTGAGGCACAGAAATGGCTTTAAACACACTTATTTTAGTTGAAAAAGTAATAATTCACATCCAACAGTCATTTAAAGTCAAAAGATTAAATGATAAAATTTCATCAATATTGACCACTTTTTTGAACGTTCGTTTTCATCAGAAAATTAATTTTTTGGACTCTACCAAAATGTATTCAAAATGTCATTTGGATCGGGCCTCATGTTGAATAACCACATTTTAGACCCTCACAGTGACCAACATTGCCATTTTTACAGAGTTTTGCAGACTCAGAAGCTTTCGTTTTGACCAATTTCAGGCACAGAAATGACTTTAAACACACTTATTTTAGTTGAAAAAGTAATAATTCACATCCAACAGTCATTTAAAGTCTAAAGATTAAATGTTAAAATTTCATCAATATTGACAATTTTTTGAACGTTCGACTGGTCCGGGGTCATCGTTTTTCATCATAAAATTGATTTTTTGGACTCTACCAAAAATGATTCAAAATGTCATTTGGATCGGGCCTCATGTTGAATAACCACTTTTTAAACCCTCACAGTGACCAAAATTGCCATTTTTACAGAGTTTTGCTTACTCAAAAGCTTCGATTTTGACCAATTTCAGGCACAGAAATGACTTTAAACACACTTATTTTCGTTGAAAAAGTAATAATTCACATCCAACCATCATTTAAAGTCAAAAGATTAAATGTTAAAATTTCATCAATATTGACCACTTTTTTGAACGTTCGACAGGTCCGGGGTCATCGTTTTTCATCAGAAAATTGATTTTTTGGACTTCAACAAAAATGATTCAAAATGTCATTTGGATCGGGCCTCATGTTGAATAACCACATTTTAAACCCTCACAGTGACCAAAATTGCCATTTTTACTGAGTTTTTCTTACTCAGAAGCTTCAATTTTGACCAATTTCAGGCACAGAAATGACTTTAAACACACTTATTTTAGTTGAAAAAGTAATAATTCACATCAAACCATCATTTAAAGTCAAAATATTAAATGTTAAAATTTCATCAATATTGACCACTTTTTTTTAACGTTCGACAGGTCCGGGGTCATCGTTTTTCATCAGAAAATTGATTTTTTGGACTCTACCAAAAATGATTCAAAATGTCATTTGGATCGGTCCTCATGTTGAATAACCACTTTTTGAACCCTCACAGTGACCAAAATTGCCATTTTTACAGAGTTTTGTTTACTCAAAAGCTTCAATTTTAACCAATTTCAGGCACAGAAATGACTTTAAACACACTTATTTTAGTTGAAAAAGTAATAATTCACATCCAACAATCATTTAAAGTCAAAAGATTAAATTTTAAAATTTCATCAATATTGACCACTTTTTTGAACGTTCGACAGGTCCGGGTCATCGTTTTTCATCAGAAAATTGATTTGTTGGACTCTACCAAAAATGATTCAAAATGTCAATTGGATCGGGCCTCATGTTGAATAACAACTTTTTAAACCCTCATAGTAACCAAAATTGCCATTTTTATAGAGTTTTGCTTACTCAGAAGCTTCAATTTTGACCATTTTCAGGCACAGAAATGACTTTAAACACACTTATTTTAGTTGAAAAAGTAATAATTCACATCCAACAGTCATTTAAAGTCAAAAGATTAAATGTTAAATTTTCATCAATATTGACCACTTTTTTGAACGTTCGACAGTTCCGGGGTCATCGTTTTTCATCAGAAAATTGATTTTTTTGGACTCTACCAAAAATGATTCAAAATGTCATTTGGATCGGGCCTCATGTTGAATAACCACTTTTTAAACCCTCACAGAGACCAAAATTGCCATTTTTACAGAGTTTTGCATACTCAGAAGCTTCAATTTTGACCAATTTGAGGCACAGAAATGGCTTTAAACACACTTATTTTAGTTGAAAAAGTAATAATTCACATCCAACAGTCATTTAAAGTCAAAAGATTAAATGATAAAATTTCATCAATATTGACCACTTTTTTGAACGTTCGTTTTCATCAGAAAATAAATTTTTGGGACTCTACCAAAATTTATTCAAAATGTCATTTGGATCGGGCCTCATGTTGAATAACCACATTTTAAACCCTCACAGTGACCAACATTGCCATTTTTACAGAGTTTTGCATACTCAGAAGCTTCAATTTTGACCAATTTGAGGCACAGAAATGGCTTTAAACACACTTATTTTAGTTGAAAAAGTAATAATTCACATCCAACAGTCATTTAAAGTCAAAAGATTAAATGATAAAATTTCATCAATATTGACCACTTTTTTGAACGTTCGTTTTCATCAGAAAATTAATTTTTTGGACTCTACCAAAATGTATTCAAAATGTCATTTGGATCGGGCCTCATGTTGAATAACCACATTTTAGACCCTCACAGTGACCAACATTGCCATTTTTACAGAGTTTTGCAGACTCAGAAGCTTTCGTTTTGACCAATTTCAGGCACAGAAATGACTTTAAACACACTTATTTTAGTTGAAAAAGTAATAATTCACATCCAACAGTCATTTAAAGTCTAAAGATTGAATGTTAAAATTTCATCAATATTGACAATTTTTTGAACGTTCGACTGGTCCGGGGTCATCGTTTTTCATCATAAAATTGATTTTTTGGACTCTACCAAAAATGATTCAAAAGGTCATTTGGATCGGGCCTCATGTTGAATAACCACTTTTTAAACCCTCACAGTGATCAAAATTGCCATTTTTACAGAGTTTTGCTTACTCAAAAGCTACAATTTTGACCAATTTCAGGCACAGAAATGACTTTAAACCCACTTATTTTAGTTGAAAAAGTAATAATTCACATCCAACCATCATTTAAAGTCAAAAGATTAAATGTTAAAATTTCATCAATATTGACCACTTTTTTGAACGTTCGACAGGTCCGGGGTCATCGTTTTTCATCAGAAAATTGATTTTTTGGACTCTACCAAAAATGATTCAAAATGTCATTTGGATCGGGCCTCATGTTGAATAACCACTTTTTAAACCCTCATAGTGACCAAAATTGCCATTTTTATAGAGTTTTGCTTACTCAGAAGCTTCAATTTTGACCATTTTCAGGCACAGAAATGACTTTAAACACACTTATTTTAGTTTAAAAAGTAATAATTCACATCCAACAGTCATTTAAAGTCAAAAGATTAAATGTTAAAATGTCATCAATATTGACAATTTTTTGAACGTTCGACTGGTCCGGGGTCATCGTTTTTCATCAGAAAATTGATTTTTTGGACTTCACCAAAAATGATTCAAAATGTCATTTGGATCGGGCCTCATGTTGAATAACCACATTTTAAACCCTCACAGTGACCAAAATTGCCATTTTTACTGAGTTTTGCTTACTCAGAAGCTTCAATTTTGACCAATTTCAGGCACAGAAATGACTTTAAACACACTTATTTTAGTTGAAAAAGTAATAATTCACATCCAACCATCATTTAAAGTCAAAAGATTAAATGTTAAAATTTCATCAATATTGACCACTTTTTTGAACGTTCGACAGGTCCAAGTCATAGTTTTTCATCAGAAAATTGATTTTTTGGACTCTACCAAAAATGATTCAAAATGTCATTTGGATCGGGCCTCATGTTGAATAACCACATTTTAAACCCTCACAGTGACCAAAATTGCCATTTTTACTGAGTTTTGCTTACTCAGAAGCTTCAATTTTGACCAATTTCAGGCACAGAAATGACTTTAAACACACTTATTTTAGTTGAAAAAGTAATAATTCACATCAAACCATCATTTAAAGTCAAAATATTAAATGTTAAAATTTCATCAATATTGACCACTTTCTTTAACGTTCGACAGGTCCGGGTCATCGTTTTTCATCAGAAAATTGATTTTTTGGACTCTACCAAAAATGATTCAAAATGTCATTTGGATCGGGCCTCATGTTGAATAACCACTTTTTAAACCCTCATAGTAACCAAATTTCCCATTTTTATAGAGTTTTGCTTACTCAGAAGCTTCAATTTTGACCATTTTCAGGCACAGAAATGACTTTAAACACACTTATTTTAGTTTCAAAAGTAATAATTCACATCCAACAGTCATTTAAAGTCAAAAGATTAAATGTTAAAATGTCATCAATATTGACATTTTTTTGAACGTTCGACTGGTCCGGGGTCATCGTTTTTCATCAGAAAATTGATTTTTTTGGACTCTACCAAAAATGATTCAAAATGTCATTTGGATCGGGCCTCATGTTGAATAACCACTTTTTAAACCCTCACAGAGACCGAAATTGCCATTTTTACAGAGTTTTGCATACTCAGAAGCTTCAATTTTGACCAATTTGAGGCACAGAAATGGCTTTAAACACACTTATTTTAGTTGAAAAAGTAATAATTCACATCCAACAGTCATTTAAAGTCAAAAGATTAAATGATAAAATTTCATCAATATTGACCACTTTTTTGAACGTTCGTTTTCATCAGAAAATTAATTTTTTGGACTCTACCAAAATGTATTCAAAATGTCATTTGGATCGGGCCTCATGTTGAATAACCACATTTTAAACCCTCACAGTGACCAACATTGCCATTTTTACAGAGTTTTGCATACTCAGAAGCTTCAATTTTGACCAATTTGAGGCACAGAAATGGCTTTAAACACACTTATTTTAGTTGAAAAAGTAATAATTCACATCCAACAGTCATTTAAAGTCATAAGATTAAACGTTAAAATTTCATCAATATTGACCACTTTTTTGAACGTTGTACAGGTCCGGGGTCATCGTTTTTCATCAGAAAATTGATTTTTTGTACTTCACCAAAAATGATTCAAAATGTCATTTGGATCGGGCCTCATGTTGAATAACCACATTTTAAACCCTCACAGTGACCAAAATTGCCATTTTTACTGAGTTTTACTAACTCAGAAGCTTCAATTTTGACCAATTTCAGGCACAGAAATGACTTTAAACACACTTATTTTAGTTTCAAAAGTAATAATTCACATCCAACAGTCATTTAAAGTCAAAAGATTAAATGTTAAAATGTCATCAATATTGACAATTTTTTGAACGTTCGACAGGTCCGGGTCATCGTTTTTCATCAGAAAATTGATTTTTTGGACTCTACCAAAAATGATTCAAAAAGTCATTTGGATCGGGCCTCATGTTGAATAACCACTTTTTAAACCCTCATAGTGACCAAAATTGCCATTTTTATAGAGTTTTGCTTACTCAGAAGCTTCAAATTTGACCATTTTCAGGCACAGAAATGACTTTAAACACACTTATTTTAGTTTAAAATGCAATAATTCACATCCAACAGTCATTTAAAGTCAAAAGATTAAATGTTAAAATGTCATCAATATTGACAATTTTTTGAACGTTCGACAGGTCCGGGTCATCGTTTTTCATCAGAAAATTGATTTTTTGGACTCTACCAAAAATGATTCAAAAAGTCATTTGGATCGGGCCTCATGTTGAATAACCACATTTTAAACCCTCACAGTGACCAAAATTGCCATTTTTACTGAGTTTTGCTTACTCAGAAGCTTCAATTTTGACCAATTTCAGGCACAGAAATGACTTTAAACACACTTATTTTAGTTTAAAAAGTAATAATTCACATCCAACAGTCATTTAAAGTCAAAAGATTAAATGTTAAAATTTCATCAATATTGACCACTTTTCTTAACGTTCGACAGGTCCGGGGTCTTCGTTTTTCATCATAAAATTGATTTTTTGGACTCTACCAAAAATGATTCAAAATGTCATTTGGATCGGGCCTCATGTTGAATAACCACTTTTTAAACCCTCACAGTGACCAAAAATGCAATTTTTACAGAGTTTTGCTTACTCAAAAGATAGAATTTTGACCAATTTCAGGCACAGAAATGACTTTAAACACACTTATTTTAGTTGAAAAAGTAATAATTCACATCTAACCATCATTTAAAGTCAAAAGATTAAATGTTAAAATTTCATCAATATTAACCACTTTTTTGAACGTTCGACAGGTCCGGGGTCATCGTTTTTCATCAGAAAATTGATTTTTTGGACTCTACCAAGAATGATTCAAAATGTCATTTGGATCGGGCCTCATGTTGAATAACCACTTTTTAAGCCCTCACAGTGACCAAAATTGCCATTTTTACAGAGTTTTGCTTACTCAAAATCTTCAATTTTGACCAATTTCAGGCACAGAAATGACTTTAAACACACTTATTTTAGTTGAAAAAGTAATAATTCACATCCAACAGTCATTTAAAGTCATAAGATTAAACGTTAAAATTTCATCAATATTGACCACTTTTTTGAACGTTGTACAGGTCCGGGGTCATCGTTTTTCATCAGAAAATTGATTTTTTGGACTCTACCAAAAATGATTCAAAATGTCATTTGGATCGGGCCTCATGTTGAATAACCACTTTTTAAACCCTCACAGTCACCAAAATTGCCATTTTTACAGAGTTTTGCTTACTCAAAAGCTTCAATTTTAACCAATTTCAGGCACAGAAATGACTTTAAACACACTTATTTTAGTTGAAAAAGTAATAATTCACATCCAACCATCATTTAAAGTCAAAAGATTAAATGTTAAAATTTCATCAATATTGACCACTTTTTTGAACGTTCGACAGGTCCGGGGTCATCGTTTTTCATCAGAAAATTGATTTTTTGGACTCTACCAAAAATGATTCAAAATGTCATTTGGATCGGGCCTCATGTTGAATAACCACTTTTTAAACCCTCACAATGACCAAAATTGCCATTTTTACAGAGTTTTACTTACTCAAAAGCTTAAATTTTGACCAATTTCAGGCACAGAAATGACTTTAAACACACTTATTTTAGTAGAAAAAGTAATAATTCACATCGCACCATCATTTAAAGTCAAAAGATTAAATGTTACAATTTCATCAATATTGACCACTTTTTTGAACGTTCGACAGGTCCGGGTCATCGTTTTTCATCAGAAAATGGATTTTTTGGACTCTACCAAAAATGATTCAAAAAGTCATTTGGATCAGGCCTCATGTTGAATAACCACTTTTTAAACCCTCACAGTGACCAAAATTGCAATTTTTACAGAGTTTTGCTTACTCAGAAGCTTCAATTTTGACCAATTTCAGGCACAGAAATGACTTTAAACACACTTGTTTTAGTTGAAAAAGTAATAATTCACATCCAACAGTCATTTAAAGTCTAAAGATTAAATGTTAAAATTTCATCAATATTGACCACTTTTTTGAACTTTCGACAGGTCCGGGGTCATCGTTTTTCATCATAAAATTGATTTTTTGGACTCTACCAAAAATGATTCAAAATGTTATTTGGATCGGGCCTCATGTTGAATAACCACTTTTTAAACCCTCACAGTGACCAAAATTGCCATTTTTACAGAGTTTTGCTTACTCAGAAGCTTCAATTTTGACCAATTTCAGGCACAGAAATGACTTTAAACACACTTGTTTTAGTTGAAAAAGTAATATTTCACTTCCAACACTCATTTAAAGTCTAAAGATTAAATGTTAAAATGTCATTAATATTGACCATTTTTTGAAGGTTCGACTGGTCCGGGGTCATCGTTTTTCATCATAAAATTGATTTTTTGGACTCTACCAAAAATGATTCAAAAGGTCATTTGGATCGGGCCTCATGTTGAATAACCACTTTTTAAACCCTCACAGTGATCAAAATTGCCATTTTCACAGAGTTTTGCTTACTCAAAAGCTACAATTTAGACCAATTTCAGGCACAGAAATGACTTTAAACACACTTATTTTAGTAGAAAAAGTAATAATTCACATCCAACCATAATTTAAAGTCAAAAGATTTAATGTTAAAATTTCATCAATATTGACCACTTTTTTGAACGTTCGACAGGTCCGGGGTCATCGTTTTTCATCATAAAATAGATTTTTGGGACTCTACCAAAAATGATTCAAAATGTCATTTGGATCGGGCCTCATGTTGAATAACCACTTTTTAAACCCTCACAATGACCAAAATTGCCATTTTTACAGAGTTTTGCTTACTCAAAGCTTCAATTTTGACCAATTTCAGGCACAGAAATGACTTTAAACACACTTATTTTAGTAGAAAAAGTAATAATTCACATCGCACCATCATTTAAAGTCAAAAGATTAAATGTTAAAATTTCATCAATATTGACCACTTTTTTGAACGTTCGACAGGTCCGGGTCATCGTTTTTCATCAGAAAATGGATTTTTTGGACTCTACCAAAAATGATTCAAAAAGTCATTTGGATCGGGCCTCATGTTGAATAACCACTTTTTAAACCCTCATAGTGACCAAAATTGCCATTTTTATAGAGTTTTGCTTACTCAGAAGCTTCAATTTTGACCATTTTCAGGCACAGAAATGACTTTAAACACACTTATTTTAGTTTAAAAAGTAATAATTCACATCCAACAGTCATTTAAAGTCAAAAGATTAAATGCTAAAATGTCATCAATATTGACAATTTTTTGAACGTTCGACTGGTCCGGGGTCATCGTTTTTCTTCAGAAAATTTATTTTTTGAACTTCACCAAAAATGATTAAAAATGTCATTTGGATCGGGCCTCATGTTAAATAACCACATTTTAAACCCTCACAGTGACCAAAATTGCCATTTTTACTGAGTTTTGCTAACTCAGAAGCTTCAATTTTGACCAATTTCAGGCACAGAAATGACTTTAAACACACTTATTTTAGTTGAAAAAGTAATAATTCACATCAAACCATAATTTAAAGTCAAGAGATTAAATGTTAAAATTTCATCAATATTGACCACTTTTTTGAACGTTCGACAGGTCCGGGGTCATCGTTTTTCATCATAAAATTGATTTTTTGGACTCTACCAAAAATGATTCAAAATGTCATTTGGATCGGGCCTCATGTTGAATAACCACTTTTTAAACCCCCGCAGTCACCAAAATTGCCATTTTTACAGAGTTTTACTTACTCAAAAGCTTCAATTCTAACCAATTTCAGGCACAGAAATGACTTTAAACACACTTATTTCAGTTGAAAAAGTAATAATTCACATCCAACCATCATTTAAAGTCAAAAGATTAAATGTTAAAATGTTATCAATATTGACCACTTTTTTGAACGTTCGACATGTCCGGGTCATCGTTTTTCATCATAAAATTGATTTTTTGGACTCTACCAAAAATGATTCAAAATGTCATTTGGATCGGGCCTCATGTTGAATAACCACTTTTTAAACCCCCGCAGTCACCAAAATTGCCATTTTTACAGAGTTTTACTTACTCAAAAGCTTCAATTTTAACCAATTTCAGGCACAGAAATGACTTTAAACACACTTATTTTAGTTGAAAAAGTAATAATTCACATCCAACAGTCATTTGAAGTCATAAGATTAAACGTTAAAATTTCATCAATATTGACCACTTTTTTGAACGTTGTACAGGTCCGGGGTCATCGTTTTTCATCAGAAAATTGATTTTTTGTACTTCACCAAAAATGATTCAAAATGTCATTTGGATCGGGCCTCATGTTGAATAACCACATTTTAAACCCTCACAGTGACCAAAATTGCCATTTTTACTGAGTTTTACTAACTCAGAAGCTTCAATTTTGACCAATTTCAGGCACAGAAATGACTTTAAACACACTTATTTTAGTTTCAAAAGTAATAATTCACATCCAACAGTCATTTAAAGTCAAAAGATTAAATGTTAAAATGTCATCAATATTGACAATTTTTTGAACGTTCGACAGGTCCGGGTCATCGTTTTTCATCAGAAAATTGATTTTTTGGACTCTACCAAAAATGATTCAAAAAGTCATTTGGATCGGGCCTCATGTTGAATAACCACTTTTTAAACCCTCATAGTGACCAAAATTGCCATTTTTATAGAGTTTTGCTTACTCAGAAGCTTCAAATTTGACCATTTTCAGGCACAGAAATGACTTTAAACACACTTATTTTAGTTTAAAATGCAATAATTCACATCCAACAGTCATTTAAAGTCAAAAGATTAAATGTTAAAATGTCATCAATATTGACAATTTTTTGAACGTTCGACAGGTCCGGGTCATCGTTTTTCATCAGAAAATTGATTTTTTGGACTCTACCAAAAATGATTCAAAAAGTCATTTGGATCGGGCCTCATGTTGAATAACCACATTTTAAACCCTCACAGTGACCAAAATTGCCATTTTTACTGAGTTTTGCTTACTCAGAAGCTTCAATTTTGACCAATTTCAGGCACAGAAATGACTTTAAACACACTTATTTTAGTTTAAAAAGTAATAATTCACATCCAACAGTCATTTAAAGTCAAAAGATTAAATGTTAAAATTTCATCAATATTGACCACTTTTCTTAACGTTCGACAGGTCCGGGGTCTTCGTTTTTCATCATAAAATTGATTTTTTGGACTCTACCAAAAATGGTTCAAAATGTCATTTGGATCGGGCCTCATGTTGAATAACCACTTTTTAAACCCTCAGAGTGACCAAAAATGCAATTTTTACAGAGTTTTGCTTACTCAAAAGATAGAATTTTGACCAATTTCAGGCACAGAAATGACTTTAAACACACTTATTTTAGTTGAAAAAGTAATAATTCACATCTAACCATCATTTAAAGTCAAAAGATTAAATGTTAAAATTTCATCAATATTAACCACTTTTTTGAACGTTCGACAGGTCCGGGGTCATCGTTTTTCATCAGAAAATTGATTTTTTGGACTCTACCAAGAATGATTCAAAATGTCATTTGGATCGGGCCTCATGTTGAATAACCACTTTTTAAACCCTCACAGTGACCAAAATTGCCATTTTTACAGAGTTTTGCTTACTCAAAATCTTCAATTTTGACCAATTTCAGGCACAGAAATGACTTTAAACACACTTATTTTAGTTGAAAAAGTAATAATTCACATCCAACAGTCATTTAAAGTCATAAGATTAAACGTTAAAATTTCATCAATATTGACCACTTTTTTGAACGTTGTACAGGTCCGGGGTCATCGTTTTTCATCAGAAAATTGATTTTTTGGACTCTACCAAAAATGATTCAAAATGTCATTTGGATCGGGCCTCATGTTGAATAACCACTTTTTAAACCCTCACAGTCACCAAAATTGCCATTTTTACAGAGTTTTGCTTACTCAAAAGCTTCAATTTTAACCAATTTCAGGCACAGAAATGACTTTAAACACACTTATTTTAGTTGAAAAAGTAATAATTCACATCCAACCATCATTTAAAGTCAAAAGATTAAATGTTAAAATTTCATCAATATTGACCACTTTTTTGAACGTTCGACAGGTCCGGGGTCATCGTTTTTCATCAGAAAATTGATTTTTTGGACTCTACCAAAAATGATTCAAAATGTCATTTGGATCGGGCCTCATGTTGAATAACCACTTTTTAAACCCTCACAATGACCAAAATTGCCATTTTTACAGAGTTTTACTTACTCAAAAGCTTAAATTTTGACCAATTTCAGGCACAGAAATGACTTTAAACACACTTATTTTAGTAGAAAAAGTAATAATTCACATCGCACCATCATTTAAAGTCAAAAGATTAAATGTTACAATTTCATCAATATTGACCACTTTTTTGAACGTTCGACAGGTCCGGGTCATCGTTTTTCATCAGAAAATTGATTTTTTGGACTCTACCAAAAATGATTCAAAAAGTCATTTGGATCAGGCCTCATGTTGAATAACCACTTTTTAAACCCTCACAGTGACCAAAATTGCAATTTTTACAGAGTTTTGCTTACTCAGAAGCTTCAATTTTGACCAATTTCAGGCACAGAAATGACTTTAAACACACTTGTTTTAGTTGAAAAAGTAATAATTCACATCCAACAGTCATTTAAAGTCTAAAGATTAAATGTTAAAATTTCATCAATATTGACCACTTTTTTGAACTTTCGACAGGTCCGGGGTCATCGTTTTTCATCATAAAATTGATTTTTTGGACTCTACCAAAAATGATTCAAAATGTTATTTGGATCGGGCCTCATGTTGAATAACCACTTTTTAAACCCTCACAGTGACCAAAATTGCCATTTTTACAGAGTTTTGCTTACTCAGAAGCTTCAATTTTGACCAATTTCAGGCACAGAAATGACTTTAAACACACTTGTTTTAGTTGAAAAAGTAATATTTCACTTCCAACACTCATTTAAAGTCTAAAGATTAAATGTTAAAATGTCATTAATATTGACCATTTTTTGAAGGTTCGACTGGTCCGGGGTCATCGTTTTTCATCATAAAATTGATTTTTTGGACTCTACCAAAAATGATTCAAAAGGTCATTTGGATCGGGCCTCATGTTGAATAACCACTTTTTAAACCCTCACAGTGATCAAAATTGCCATTTTCACAGAGTTTTGCTTACTCAAAAGCTACAATTTAGACCAATTTCAGGCACAGAAATGACTTTAAACACACTTATTTTAGTAGAAAAAGTAATAATTCACATCCAACCATAATTTAAAGTCAAAAAATTTAATGTTAAAATTTCATCAATATTGACCACTTTTTTGAACGTTCGACAGGTCCGGGGTCATCGTTTTTCATCAGAAAATTGATTTTTTGGACTCTACCAAAAATGATTCAAAATGTCATTTGGATCGGGCCTCATGTTGAATAACCACTTTTTAAACCCTCACAATGACCAAAATTGCCATTTTTACAGAGTTTTACTTACTCAAAAGCTTCAATTTTGACCAATTTCAGGCACAGAAATGACTTTAAACACACTTATTTTTGTTGAAAAAGTAATAATTCACATCAAACCATCATTTAAAGTCAAAAGATTAAATGTTAAAATTTCATCAATATTGACCACTTTTTTTAACGTTCAACTGGTCCGGGGTCATCGTTTTTCATCATAAAATAGATTTTTTGGACTCTACCAAAAATGATTCAAAATGTCATTTGGATCGGGCCTCATGTTGAATAACCACTTTTTAAACCCTCACAATGACCAAAATTGCCATTTTTACAGAGTTTTGCTTACTCAAAGCTTCAATTTTGACCAATTTCAGGCACAGAAATGACTTTAAACACACTTATTTTAGTAGAAAAAGTAATAATTCACATCGCACCATCATTTAAAGTCAAAAGATTAAATGTTAAAATTTCATCAATATTGACCACTTTTTTGAACGTTCGACAGGTCCGGGTCATCGTTTTTCATCAGAAAATGGATTTTTTGGACTCTACCAAAAATGATTCAAAAAGTCATTTGGATCGGGCCTCATGTTGAATAACCACTTTTTAAACCCTCATAGTGACCAAAATTGCCATTTTTATAGAGTTTTGCTTACTCAGAAGCTTCAATTTTGACCATTTTCAGGCACAGAAATGACTTTAAACACACTTATTTTAGTTTAAAAAGTAATAATTCACATCCAACAGTCATTTAAAGTCAAAAGATTAAATGCTAAAATGTCATCAATATTGACAATTTTTTGAACGTTCGACTGGTCCGGGGTCATCGTTTTTCTTCAGAAAATTTATTTTTTGAACTTCACCAAAAATGATTAAAAATGTCATTTGGATCGGGCCTCATGTTAAATAACCACATTTTAAACCCCCACAGTGACCAAAATTGCCATTTTTACTGAGTTTTGCTAACTCAGAAGCTTCAATTTTGACCAATTTCAGGCACAGAAATGACTTTAAACACACTTATTTTAGTTGAAAAAGTAATAATTCACATCAAACCATAATTTAAAGTCAAGAGATTAAATGTTAAAATTTCATCAATATTGACCACTTTTTGGAACGTTCGACAGGTCCGGGTCATCGTTTTTCATCATAAAATTGATTTTTTGGACTCTACCAAAAATGATTCAAAATGTCATTTGGATCGGGCCTCATGTTGAATAACCACTTTTTAAACCCCCGCAGTCACCAAAATTGCCATTTTTACAGAGTTTTACTTACTCAAAAGCTTCAATTTTAACCAATTTCAGGCACAGAAATGACTTTAAACACACTTATTTCAGTTGAAAAAGTAATAATTCACATCCAACCATCATTTAAAGTCAAAAGATTAAATGTTAAAATGTTATCAATATTGACCACTTTTTTGAACGTTCGACATGTCCGGGTCATCGTTTTTCATCAGAAAATTGATTTTTTGGACTCTACTAAAAATGATTCAAAATGTCATTTGGATCGGGCCTCATGTTGAATAACCACTTTTTAAACCCTCATAGTGACCAAAATTGCCATTTTTATAGAGTTTTGCTTACTCAGAAGCTTCAATTTTGACCATTTTCAGGCACAGAAATGACTTTAAACACACTTATTTTAGTTTAAAAAGTAATAATTCACATCCAACAGTCCTTTAAAGTCAAAAGATTAAATGCTAAAATGTCATCAATATTGACAATTTTTTGAACGTTCAACTGGTCCGGGGTCATCGTTTTTCATCAGAAAATTGATTTTTTGAACTTCACCAAAAATGATTCAAAATGTCATTTGGATCGGGCCTCATGTTGAATAACCACATTTTAAACCCTCACAGTGACCAAAATTGCCATTTTTACTGAGTTTTACTAACTCAGAAGCTTCAATTTTGACCAATTTCAGGCACAGAAATGACTTTAAACACACTTATTTTAGTTGAAAAAGTAATAATTCACATCAAACCATAATTTAAAGTCAAAAGATTAAATGTTAAAATTTCATCAATATTGACCACTTTTTTGAACGTTCGACAGGTCCGGGTCATCGTTTTTCATCAGAAAATTGATTTTTTGGACTCTACCAAAAATGATTCAAAAAGTCATTTGGATCGGGCCTCATGTTGAATAACCACTTTTTAAACCCTCATAGTGACCAAAATTGCCATTTTTATAGAGTTTTGCTTACTCAGAAGCTTCAATTTTGACCATTTTCAGGCACAGAAATGACTTTAAACACACTTATTTTAGTTTAAAATGTAATAATTCACATCCAACAGTCATTTAAAGTCAAAAGATTAAATGTTAAAATGTCATCAATATTGACAATTTTTTGAACGTTCGACTGGTCCGGGGTCATCGTTTTTCATCAGAAAATTGATTTTTTGGACTTCACCAAAAATGATTCAAAATGTCATTTGGATTGGGCCTCATGTTGAATAACCACATTTTAAACCCTCACAGTGACCAAAATTGGCATTTTTACTGAATTTTGCTTACTCAGAAGCTTCAATTTTGACCAATTTCAGGCACAGAAATGACTTTAAACACACTTATTTTAGTAGAAAAAGTAATAATTCACATCGCACCATCATTTAAAGTCAAAAGATTAAATGTTAAAATTTCATCAATATTGACCACTTTTTTGAACGTTCGACTGGTCCGGGGTCATCGTTTTTCATCATAAAATAGATTTTTTGGACTCTACCAAAAATGATTCAAAATGTCATTTGGATCGGGCCTCATGTTGAATAACCACTTTTTAAACCCTCACAATGACCAAAATTGCCATTTTTACAGAGTTTTGCTTACTCAAAGCTTCAATTTTGACCAATTTCAGGCATAGAAATGACTTTAAACACACTTATTTTAGTAGAAAAAGTAATAATTCACATAGCACCTTCATTTAAAGTCAAAAGATTAAATGTTAAAATTTCATCAATATTGACCACTTTTTTGAACGTTCGACAGGTCCGGGGTCATCGTTTTTCATCATAAAATTGATTTTTTGGACTCTACCAAAAATGATTCAAAATGTCATTTGGATCGGGCCTCATGTTGAATAACCACTTTTTAAACCCCCGCAGTCACCAAAATTGCCATTTTAACAGAGTTTTACTTACTCAAAAGCTTCAATTTTAACCAATTTCAGGCACAGAAATGACTTTAAACACACTTATTTCAGTTGAAAAAGTAATAATTCACATCCAACCATCATTTAAAGTCAAAAGATTAAATGTTAAAATGTTATCAATATTGACCACTTTTTTGAACGTTCGACATGTCCGGGTCATCGTTTTTCATCAGAAAATTGATTTTTTGGACTCTACTAAAAATGATTCAAAATGTCATTTGGATCGGGCCTCATGTTGAATAACCACTTTTTAAACCCTCATAGTGACCAAAATTGCCATTTTTATAGAGTTTTGCTTACTCAGAAGCTTCAATTTTGACTATTTTCAGGCACAGAAATGACTTTAAACACACTTATTTTAGTTTAAAAAGTAATAATTCACATCCAACAGTCATTTAAAGTCAAAAGATTAAATGCTAAAATGTCATCAATATTGACAACTTTTTGAACGTTCAACTGGTCCGGGGTCATCGTTTTTCATCAGAAAATTGATTTTTTGAACTTCACCAAAAATGATTCAAAATGTCATTTGGATCGGGCCTCATGTTGAATAACCACATTTTAAACACTCACAGTGACCAAAATTGCCATTTTTCCTGAGTTTTACTAACTCAGAAGCTTCAATTTTGACCAATTTCAGGCACAGAAATGACTTTAAACACACTTATTTCAGTTGAAAAAGTAATAATTCACATCCAACCATCATTTAAAGTCAAAAGATTAAATGTTAAAATGTTATCAATATTGACCACTTTTTTGAACGTTCGACATGTCCGGGTCATCGTTTTTCATCAGAAAATTGATTTTTTGGACTCTACTAAAAATGATTCAAAATGTCATTTGGATCGGGCCTCATGTTGAATAACCACTTTTTAAACCCTCATAATGACCAAAATTGCCATTTTTATAGTTTTGCTTACTCAGAAGCTTCAATTTTGACCATTTTCAGGCACAGAAATGACTTTAAACACACTTATTTTAGTTTAAAAAGTAATAATTCACATCCAACAGTCATTTAAAGTCAAAAGATTAAATGCTAAAATGTCATCAATATTGACAATTTTTTGAACGTTCTACTGGTCCGGGGTCATCGTTTTTCATCAGAAAATTGATTCTTTGAACTTCACCAAAAATGATTCAAAATGTCATTTGGATCGGGCCTCATGTTGAATAACCACTTTTTAAACCCTCACAGTGACCAAAAATGCAATTTTTACAGAGTTTTGCTTACTCAAAAGATAGAATTTTGACCAATTTCAGGCACAGAAATGACTTTAAACACACTTATTTTAGTTGAAAAAGTAATAATTCACATCCAACCATCATTTAAAGTCAAAAGATTAAATGTTAAAATTTCATCAATATTAACCACTTTTTTGAACGTTCGACAGGTCCGGGGTCATCGTTTTTCATCAGAAAATTGATTTTTTTGGACTCTACCAAAAATGATTCAAAATGTCATTTGGATCGGGCCTCATGTTGAATAACCACTTTTTAAACCCTCACAGTGACCAAAATTGCCATTTTTACAGAGTTTTGCTTACTCAAAAGCTTCAATTTTGACCAATTTCAGGCACAGAAATGACTTTAAACACACTTATTTTAGTTGAAAAAGTAATAATTCACATCCAACAGTCATTTAAAGTCATAAGATTAAACGTTAAATTTTCATCAATATTGACCACTTTTTTGAACGTTCTACAGTTCCGGGGTCATCGTTTTTCATCAGAAAATTGATTATTTGGACTCTACCAAAAATGATTCAAAATGTCATTTGGATCGGGCCTCATGTTGAATAACCACTTTTTAAACCCTCACAGTCACCAAAATTGCCATTTTTACAGAGTTTTGCTTACTCAAAAGCTTCAATTTTAACCAATTTCAGGCACAGAAATGACTTTAAACACACTTATTTTAGTTGAAAAAGTAATAATTCACATCCAACCATCATTTAAAGTCAAAAGATTAAATGTTAAAATTTCATCAATATTGACCACTTTTTTGAACGTTCGACAGGTCCGGGGTCATCGTTTTTCATCAGAAAATTGATTTTTTGGACTCTACCAAAAATGATTCAAAATGTCATTTGGATCGGGCCTCATGTTGAATAACCACTTTTTAAACCCTCACAATGACCAAAATTGCCATTTTTACAGAGTTTTACTTACTCAAAAGCTTCAATTTTGACCAATTTCAGGCACAGAAATGACTTTAAACACACTTGTTTTAGTTGAAAAAGTAATATTTCACTTCCAACAGTCATTTAAAGTCTAAAGATTAAATGTTAAAATGTCATTAATATTGACCATTTTTTGAACGTTCGACAGGTCCGGGGTCATCGTTTTTCATCAGAAAACTGATTTTTTGGACTCTACCAAAAATGATTCAAAATGTCATTTGGATCGGGCCTCACGTTGAATAACCACTTTTTAAACCCTCACAATGACCAAAATTGCCATTTTTACAGAGTTTTACTAACTCAGAAGCTTCAATTTTGACCAATTTCAGGCACAGAAATGACTTTAAACACACTTATTTTAGTTGAAAAAGTAATAATTCACATCAAACCATAATTTAAAGTCAAAAGATTAAATGTTAAAATTTCATCAATATTGACCACTTTTTTGAACGTTCGACAGGTCCGGGTCATCGTTTTTCATCAGAAAATTGATTTTTTGGACTCTACCAAAAATGATTCAAAAAGTCATTTGGATCGGGCCTCATGTTGAATAACCACTTTTTAAACCCTCATAGTGACCAAAATTGCCATTTTTATAGAGTTTTGCTTACTCAGAAGCTTCAATTTTGACCATTTTCAGGCACAGAAATGACTTTAAACACACTTATTTTAGTTTAAAATGTAATAATTCACATCCAACAGTCATTTAAAGTCAAAAGATTAAATGTTAAAATGTCATCAATATTGACAATTTTTTGAACGTTCGACTGGTCCGGGGTCATCGTTTTTCATCAGAAAATTGATTTTTTGGACTTCACCAAAAATGATTCAAAATGTCATTTGGATCGGGCCTCATGTTGAATAACCACATTTTAAACCCTCACAGTGACCAAAATTGGCATTTTTACTGAGTTTTGCTTACTCAGAAGCTTCAATTTTGACCAATTTCAGGCACAGAAATGACTTTAAACACACTTATTTTAGTAGAAAAAGTAATAAGTCACATCGCACCATCATTTAAAGTCAAAAGATTAAATGTTAAAATTTCATCAATATTGACCACTTTTTTGAACGTTCGACTGGTCCGGGGTCATCGTTTTTCATCATAAAATAGATTTTTTGGACTCTACCAAAAATGATTCAAAATGTCATTTGGATCGGGCCTCATGTTGAATAACCACTTTTTAAACCCTCACAATGACCAAAATTGCCATTTTTACAGAGTTTTGCTTACTCAAAGCTTCAATTTTGACCAATTTCAGGCACAGAAATGACTTTAAACACACTTATTTTAGTAGAAAAAGTAATAATTCACATCCAACCATCATTTAAAGTCAAAAGATTAAATGTTAAAATGTTATCAATATTGACCACTTTTTTGAACGTTCGACAGGTCCGGGTCATCGTTTTTCATCAGAAAATTGATTTTTTGGACTCTACTAAAAATGATTCAAAATGTAATTTGGATCGGGCCTCATGTTGAATAACCACTTTTTAAACCCTCATAGTGACCAAAATTGCCATTTTTATAGAGTTTTGCTTACTCAGAAGCTTCAATTTTGACCATTTTCAGGCACAGAAATGACTTTAAACACACTTATTTTAGTTTAAAAAGTAATAATTCACATCCAACAGTTATTTAAAGTCAAAAGATTAAATGCTAAAATGTCATCAATATTGACAATTTTTTGAACGTTCAACTGGTCCGGGGTCATCGTTTTTCATCAGAAAATTGATTTTTTGAACTTCACCAAAAATGATTCAAAATGTAATTTGGATCGGGCCTCATGTTGAATAACCACATTTTAAACACTCACAGTGACCAAAATTGCCATTTTTCCTGAGTTTTACTAACTCAGAAGCTTCAATTTTGACCAATTTCAGGCACAGAAATGACTTTAAACACACTTATTTCAGTTGAAAAAGTAATAATTCACATCCAACCATCATTTAAAGTCAAAAGATTAAATGTTAAAATGTTATCAATATTGACCACTTTTTTGAACGTTCGACATGTCCGGGTCATCGTTTTTCATCAGAAAATTGATTTTTTGGACTCTACTAAAAATGATTCAAAATGTCATTTGGATCGGGCCTCATGTTGAATAACCACTTTTTAAACCCTCATAGTGACCAGAATTGCCATTTTTATAGAGTTTTGCTTACTCAGAAGCTTCAATTTTGACTATTTTCAGGCACAGAAATGACTTTAAACACACTTATTTTAGTTTAAAAAGTAATAATTCACATCCAACAGTCATTTAAAGTCAAAAGATTAAATGCTAAAATGTCATCAATATTGACAACTTTTTGAACGTTCAACTGGTCCGGGGTCATCGTTTTTCATCAGAAAATTGATTTTTTGAACTTCACCAAAAATGATTCAAAATGTCATTTGGATCGGGCCTCATGTTGAATAACCACATTTTAAACACTCACAGTGACCAAAATTGCCATTTTTCCTGAGTTTTACTAACTCAGAAGCTTCAATTTTGACCAATTTCAGGCACAGAAATGACTTTAAACACACTTATTTCAGTTGAAAAAGTAATAATTCACATCCAACCATCATTTAAAGTCAAAAGATTAAATGTTAAAATGTTATCAATATTGACCACTTTTTTGAACGTTCGACATGTCCGGGTCATCGTTTTTCATCAGAAAATTGATTTTTTGGACTCTACTAAAAATGATTCAAAATGTCATTTGGATCGGGCCTCATGTTGAATAACCACTTTTTAAACCCTCATAATGACCAAAATTGCCATTTTTATAGTTTTGCTTACTCAGAAGCTTCAATTTTGACCATTTTCAGGCACAGAAATGACTTTAAACACACTTATTTTAGTTTAAAAAGTAATAATTCACATCCAACAGTCATTTAAAGTCAAAAGATTAAATGCTAAAATGTCATCAATATTGACAATTTTTTGAACGTTCTACTGGTCCGGGGTCATCGTTTTTCATCAGAAAATTTATTTTTTGAACTTCACCAAAAATGATTCAAAATGTCATTTGGATCGGGCCTCATGTTGAATAACCACATTTTAAACCCTCACAGTGACCAAAATTGCCATTTTTACTGAGTTTTGCTTACTCAGAAGCTTCAATTTTGACCAATTTCAGGCACAGAAATGACTTTAAACACACTTATTTTAGTTTAAAAAGTAATAATTCACATCCAACAGTCATTTAAAGTCAAAAGATTAAAATGTTAAAATTTCATCAATATTGACCACTTTTTTTAACGTTCGACAGGTCCAGGGTCTTCGTTTTTCATCATAAAATTGATTTTTTAGACTCTACCAAAAATGATTCAAAATGTCATTTGGATCGGGCCTCATGTTGAATAACCACTTTTTAAACCCTCACAGTGACCAAAAATGCAATTTTTACAGAGTTTTGCTTACTCAAAAGATAGAATTTTGACCAATTTCAGGCACAGAAATGACTTTAAACACACTTATTTTAGTTGAAAAAGTAATAATTCACATCCAACCATCATTTAAAGTCAAAAGATTAAATGTTAAAATTTCATCAATATTACCCACTTTTTTGAACGTTCGACAGGTCCGGGGTCATCGTTTTTCATCAGAAAATTGATTTTTTTGGACTCTACCAAAAATGATTCAAAATGTCATTTGGATCGGGCCTCATGTTGAATAACCACTTTTTAAACCCTCACAGTGACCAAAATTGCCATTTTTACAGAGTTTTGCTTACTCAAAAGCTTCAATTTTGACCAATTTCAGGCACAGAAATGACTTTAAACACACTTATTTTAGTTGAAAAAGTAATAATTCACATCCAACAGTCATTTAAAGTCATAGGATTAAACGTTAAATTTTCATCAATATTGACCACTTTTTTGAACGTTCTACAGTTCCGGGGTCATCGTTTTTCATCAGAAAATTGATTATTTGGACTCTACCAAAAATGATTCAAAATGTCATTTGGATCGGGCCTCATGTTGAATAACCACTTTTTAAACCCTCACAGTCACCAAAATTGCCATTTTTACAGAGTTTTGCTTACTCAAAAGCTTCAATTTTAACCAATTTCAGGCACAGAAATGACTTTAAACACACTTATTTTAGTTGAAAAAGTAATAATTCACATCCAACCATCATTTAAAGTCAAAAGATTAAATGTTAAAATTTCATCAATATTGACCACTTTTTTGAACGTTCGACAGGTCCGGGGTCATCGTTTTTCATCAGAAAATTGATTTTTTGGACTCTACCAAAAATGATTCAAAATGTCATTTGGATCGGGCCTCATGTTGAATAACCACTTTTTAAACCCTCACAATGACCAAAATTGCCATTTTTACAGAGTTTTACTTACTCAAAAGCTTCAATTTTGACCAATTTCAGGCACAGAAATGACTTTAAACACACTTGTTTTAGTTGAAAAAGTAATATTTCACTTCCAACAGTCATTTAAAGTCTAAAGATTAAATGTTAAAATGTCATTAATATTGACCATTTTTTGAACGTTCGACAGGTCCGGGGTCATCGTTTTTCATCAGAAAACTGATTTTTTGGACTCTACCAAAAATGATTCAAAATGTCATTTGGATCGGGCCTCATGTTGAATAACCACTTTTTAAACCCTCATAGTGACCAAAATTGCCATTTTTATAGAGTTTTACTAACTCAGAAGCTTCAATTTTGACCATTTTCAGGCACAGAAATGACTTTAAACACACTTATTTTAGTTTAAAATGTAATAATTCACATCCAACAGTCATTTAAAGTCAAAAGATTAAATGTTAAAATGTCATCAATATTGACAATTTTTTGAACGTTCGACTGGTCCGGGGTCATCGTTTTTCAGCAGAAAATTGATTTTTTGGACTTCACCAAAAATGATTCAAAATGTCATTTGGATCGGGCCTCATGTTGAATAACCACATTTTAAACCCTCACAGTGACCAAAATTGGCATTTTTACTGAGTTTTGCTTACTCAGAAGCTTCAATTTTGACCAATTTCAGGCACAGAAATGACTTTAAACACACTTATTTTAGTAGAAAAAGTAATAATTCACATCGCACCATCATTTAAAGTCAAAAGATTAAATGTTAAAATTTCATCAATATTGACCACTTTTTTGAACGTTCGACTGGTCCGGGGTCATCGTTTTTCATCATAAAATAGATTTTTTGGACTCTACCAAAAATGATTCAAAATGTCATTTGGATCGGGCCTCATGTTGAATAACCACTTTTTAAACCCTCACAATGACCAAAATTGCCATTTTTACAGAGTTTTGCTTACTCAAAGCTTCAATTTTGACCAATTTCAGGCACAGAAATGACTTTAAACACACTTATTTTAGTAGAAAAAGTAATAATTCACATCCAACCATCATTTAAAGTCAAAAGATTAAATGTTAAAATGTTATCAATATTGACCACTTTTTTGAACGTTCGACAGGTCCGGGTCATCGATTTTCATCAGAAAATTGATTTTTTGGACTCTACTAAAAATGATTCAAAATGTCATTTGGATCGGGCCTCATGTTGAATAACCACTTTTTAAACCCTCATAGTGACCAAAATTGCCATTTTTATAGAGTTTTGCTTACTCAGAAGCTTCAATTTTGACCATTTTCAGGCACAGAAATGACTTTAAACACACTTATTTTAGTTTAAAAAGTAATAATTCACATCCAACAGTTATTTAAAGTCAAAAGATTAAATGCTAAAATGTCATCAATATTGACAATTTTTTGAACGTTCAACTGGTCCGGGGTCATCGTTTTTCATCAGAAAATTGATTTTTTGAACTTCACCAAAAATGATTCAAAATGTAATTTGGATCGGGCCTCATGTTGAATAACCACATTTTAAACACTCACAGTGACCAAAATTGCCATTTTTCCTGAGTTTTACTAACTCAGAAGCTTCAATTTTGACCAATTTCAGGCACAGAAATGACTTTAAACACACTTATTTCAGTTGAAAAAGTAATAATTCACATCCAACCATCATTTAAAGTCAAAAGATTAAATGTTAAAATGTTATCAATATTGACCACTTTTTTGAACGTTCGACATGTCCGGGTCATCGTTTTTCATCAGAAAATTGATTTTTTGGACTCTACTAAAAATGATTCAAAATGTCATTTGGATCGGGCCTCATGTTGAATAACCACTTTTTAAACCCTCATAATGACCAAAATTGCCATTTTTATAGAGTTTTGCTTACTCAGAAGCTTCAATTTTGACCATTTTCAGGCACAGAAATGACTTTAAACACACTTATTTTAGTTTAAAAAGTAATAATTCACATCCAACAGTCATTTAAAGTCAAAAGATTAAATGCTAAAATGTCATCAATATTGACAATTTTTTGAACGTTCAACTGGTCCGGGGTCATCGTTTTTCATCAGAAAATTGATTTTTTGAACTTCACCAAAAATGATTCAAAATGTCATTTGGATCGGGCCTCATGTTGAATAACCACATTTTAAACACTCACAGTGACCAAAATTGCCATTTTTCCTGAGTTTTACTAACTCAGAAGCTTCAATTTTGACCAATTTCAGGCACAGAAATGACTTTAAACACACTTATTTCAGTTGAAAAAGTAATAATTCACATCCAACCATCATTTAAAGTCAAAAGATTAAATGTTAAAATGTTATCAATATTGACCACTTTTTTGAACGTTCGACATGTCCGGGTCATCGTTTTTCATCAGAAAATTGATTTTTTGGACTCTACTAAAAATGATTCAAAATGTCATTTGGATCGGGCCTCATGTTGAATAACCACTTTTTAAACCCTCATAATGACCAAAATTGCCATTTTTATAGTTTTGCTTACTCAGAAGCTTCAATTTTGACCAATTTCAGGCACAGAAATGACTTTAAACACACTTATTTTAGTTGAAAAAGTAATAATTCACATCCAACAGTCATTTAAAGTCATAAGATTAAACGTTAAATTTTCATCAATATTGACCACTTTTTTGAACGTTCTACAGGTCCGGGGTCATCGTTTTTCATCAGAAAATTGATTATTTGGACTCTACCAAAAATTATTCAAAATGTCATTTGGATCGGGCCTCATGTTGAATAACCACTTTTTAAACCCTCACAGTCACCAAAATTGCCATTTTTACAGAGTTTTGCTTACTCAAAAGCTTCAATTTTAACCAATTTCAGGCACAGAAATGACTTTAAACACACTTATTTTAGTTGAAAAAGTAATAATTCACATCCAACCATCATTTAAAGTCAAAAGATTAAATGTTAAAATTTCATCAATATTGACCACTTTTTTGAACGTTCGACAGGTCCGGGGTCATCGTTTTTCATCAGAAAATTGATTTTTTGGACTCTACCAAAAATGATTCAAAATGTCATTTGGATCGGGCCTCATGTTGAATAACCACTTTTTAAACCCTCACAATGACCAAAATTGCCATTTTTACAGAGTTTTACTTACTCAAAAGCTTCAATTTTGACCAATTTCAGGCACAGAAATGACTTTAAACACACTTGTTTTAGTTGAAAAAGTAATATTTCACTTCCAACAGTCATTTAAAGTCTAAAGATTAAATGTTAAAATGTCATTAATATTGACCATTTTTTGAACGTTCGACAGGTCCGGGATCATCGTTTTTCATCAGAAAATTGATTTTTTGGACTTTACCAAAAATGATTCAAAATGTCATTTGGATCGGGCCTCATGTTGAATAACCACTTTTTAAACCCTCACAATGACCAAAATTGCCATTTTTACAGAGTTTTACTAACTCAGAAGCTTCAATTTTGACCAATTTCAGGCACAGAAATGACTTTAAACACACTTATTTTAGTTGAAAAAGTAATAATTCACATTAAACCATCATTTAAAGTCAAAAGATTAAATGTTAAAATTTCATCAATATTGACCACTTTTTTTAACGTTCGACTGGTCCGGGGTCATAGTTTTTCATCATAAAATTGATTTTTTGGACTCTACCAAAAGTGATTCAAAATGTCATTTGGATCGGGCCTCATGTTGAATAACCACTTTTTAAACCCTCACAATGACCAAAATTGACATTTTTACAGAGTTTTGCTTACTCAAAGCTTCAATTTTGACCAATTTCAGGCACAGAAATGACTTTAAACACACTTATTTTAGTAGAAAAAGTAATAATTCACATCGCACCATCATTTAAAGTCAAAAGATTAAATGTTAAAATTTCATCAATATTGACCACTTTTTTGAACGTTCGACAGGTCCGGGTCATCGTTTTTCATCAGAAAATTGATTTTTTGGACTCTACCAAAAATGATTCAAAAAGTCATTTGGATCGGGCCTCATGTTGAATAACCACTTTTTAAACCCTCATAGTGACCAAAATTGCCATTTTTATAGAGTTTTGCTTACTCGGAAGCTTCAATTTTGACCATTTTCAGGCACAGAAATTACTTTAAACACACTTATTTTAGTTTAAAAAGTAATAATTCACATCCAACAGTCATTTAAAGTCAAAAGATTAAATGCTAAAATGTCATCAATATTGACAATTTTTTGAACGTTCGACTGGTGCGGGGTCATCGTTTTTCATCAGAAAATTGATTTTTTGAACTTCACCAAAAATGATTAAAAATGTCATTTGGATCGGGCCTCATGTTAAATAACCACATTTTAAACCCTCACAGTGACCAAAATTGCCATTTTTACTGAGTTTTGCTAACTCAGAAGCTTCAATTTTGACCAATTTCAGGCACAGAAATGACTTTAAACACACTTATTTTAGTTGAAAAAGTTATAATTCACATCAAACCATAATTTAAAGTCAAAAGATTAAATGTTAAAATTTCATCAATATTGACCACTTTTTTTAACGTTCGACTGGTCCGGGGTGATCGTTTTTCATCATAAAATTGATTTTTTGGACTCTACCAAAAATGATTCAAAATGTCATTTGGATCGGGCCTCATGTTGAATAACCACTTTTTAAACCCCCGCAGTCACCAAAATTGCCATTTTTACAGAGTTTTACTTACTCAAAAGCTTCAATTTTAACCAATTTCAGGCAAGGAAATGACTTTAAACACACTTATTTTAGTTGAAAAAGTAATAATTCACATCCAACAGTCATTTAAAGTCATAAGATTAAACGTTAAATTTTCATCAATATTGACCACTTTTTTGAACGTTCTACAGGTCCGGGGTCATCGTTTTTCATCAGAAAATTGATTATTTGGACTCTACCAAAAATGATTCAAAATGTCATTTGGATCGGGCCTCATGTTGAATAACCACTTTTTAAACCCTCACAGTCACCAAAATTGCCATTTTTACAGAGTTTTGCTTACTCAAAAGCTTCAATTTCAACCAATTTCAGGCACAGAAATGACTTTAAACACACTTATTTTAGTTGAAAAAGTAATAATTCACATCCAACCATCATTTAAAGTCAAAAGATTAAATGTTAAAATTTCATCAATATTGACCACTTTTTTGAACGTTCGACAGGTCCGGGGTCATCGTTTTTCATCAGAAAATTGATTTTTTGGACTCTACCAAAAATGATTCAAAATGTCATTCGGATCGGGCCTCATGTTGAATAACCACTTTTTAAACCCTCACAATGACCAAAATTGCCATTTTTACAGAGTTTTACTTACTCAAAAGCTTCAATTTTGACCAATTTCAGGCACAGAAATGACTTTAAACACACTTGTTTTAGTTGAAAAAGTAATATTTCACTTCCAACAGTCATTTAAAGTCTAAAGATTAAATGTTAAAATGTCATTAATATTGACCATTTTTTGAACGTTCGACAGGTCCGGGGTCATCGTTTTTCATCAGAAAATTGATTTTTTGGACTCTACCAAAAATGATTCAAAATGTCATTTGGATCGGGCCTCATGTTGAATAACCACTTTTTAAACCCTCACAATGACCAAAATTGCCATTTTTACAGAGTTTTACTTACTCAAAAGCTTCAATTTTGACCAATTTCAGGCACAGAAATGACTTTAAACACACTTATTTTAGTTGAAAAAGTAATAATTCACATCAAACCATCATTTAAAGTCAAAAGATTAAATGTTAAAATTTCATCAATATTGACCACTTTTTTAACGTTCGACTGGTCCGGGGTCATCGTTTTTCATCAGAAAATTGATTTTTTGGACTCTACCAAAAATGATTCAAAAAGTCATTTGGATCGGGCCTCATGTTGAATAACCACTTTTTAAACCCTCATAGTGACCAAAATTGCCATTTTTATAGAGTTTTGCTTACTCAGAAGCTTCAATTTTGACCATTTTCAGGCACAGAAATGACTTTAAACACACTTATTTTAGTTTAAAAAGTAATAATTCACATCCAACAGTCATTTAAAGTCAAAAGATTAAATGCTAAAATGTCATCAATATTGACAATTTTTTGAACGTTCGACTGGTCCGGGGTCATCGTTTTTCATCAGAAAATTGATTTTTTGAACTTCACCAAAAATGATTAAAAATGTCATTTGGATCGGGCCTCATGTTAAATAACCACATTTTAAACCCTCACAGTGACCAAAATTGCCATTTTTACTGAGTTTTGCTAACTCAGAAGCTTCAATTTTGACCAATTTCAGGCACAGAAATGACTTTAAACACACTTATTTTAGTTGAAAAAGTTATAATTCACATCAAACCATAATTTAAAGTCAAAAGATTAAATGTTAAAATTTCATCAATATTGACCACTTTTTTGAACGTTCGACAGGTCCGGGGTCATCGTTTTTCATCATAAAATTGATTTTTTGGACTCTACCAAAAATGATTCAAAATGTCATTTGGATCGGGCCTCATGTTGAATAACCTCTATTTAAACCCCCGCAGTCACCAAAATTGCCATTTTTACAGAGTTTTACTTACTCAAAAGCTTCAATTTTAACCAATTTCAGGCACAGAAATGACTTTAAACACACTTATTTTAGTTGAAAAAGTAATAATTCACATCCAACCATCATTTAAAGTCAAAAGATTAAATGTTAAAATGTTATCAATATTGACCACTTTTTTGAACGTTCGACATGTCCGGGTCATCGTTTTTCATCAGAAAATTGATTTTTTGGACTCTACTAAAAATGATTCAAAATGTCATTTGGATCGGGCCTCATGTTGAATAACCACTTTTTAAACCCTCATAGTGACCAAAATTGCCATTTTTATAGAGTTTTGCTTACTCAGAAGCTTCAATTTTGACCATTTTCAGGCACAGAAATGACTTTAAACACACTTATTTTAGTTTAAAAAGTAATAATTCACATCCAACAGTCATTTAAAGTCAAAAGAATAAATGCTAAAATGTCATCAATATTGACAATTTTTTGAACGTTCAACTGGTCCGGGGTCATCGTTTTTCATCAGAAAATTGATTTTTTGAACTTCACCAAAAATGATTCAAAATGTCATTTGGATCGGGCCTCACGTTGAATAACCACATTTTAAACCCTCACAGTGACTAAAATTGCCATTTTTACTGAGTTTTACTAACTCAGAAGCTTCAATTTTGACCAATTTCAGGCACAGAAATGACTTTAAACACACTTATTTTAGTTGAAAAAGTAATAATTCACATCAAACCATAATTTAAAGTCAAAAGATTAAATGTTAAAATTTCATCAATATTGACCACTTTTTTGAACATTCGACTGGTCCGGGGTCATCGTTTTTCATCAGAAAATTGATTTTTTGGACTCTACCAAAAATGATTCAAAAAGTCATTTGGATCGGGCCTCATGTTGAATAACCACTTTTTAAACAATCATAGTGACCAAAATTGCCATTTTTATAGAGTTTTGCTTACTCAGAAGCTTCAATTTTGACCATTTTCAGGCACAGAAATGACTTTAAACACACTTATTTTAGTTTAAAATGTAATAATTCACATCCAACAGTCATTTAAAGTCAAAAGATTAAATGTTAAAATGTCATCAATATTGACAATTTTTTGAACGTTCGACTGGTCCGGGGTCTTCGTTTTTCATCATAAAATTGATTTTATGGACTCTACCAAAAATGATTCAAAATGTCATTTGGATCGGGCCTCATGTTGAATAACCACTTTTTAAACCCTCACAGTGACCAAAAATGCAATTTTTACAGAGTTTTGCTTACTCAAAAGATAGAATTTTGACCAATTTCAGGCACAGAAATGACTTTAAACACACTTATTTTAGTTGAAAAAGTAATAATTCACATCCAACCATCATTTAAAGTCAAAAGATTAAATGTTAAAATTTCATCAATATTAACCACTTTTTTGAACGTTCGACAGGTCCGGGGTCATCGTTTTTCATCATAAAATTGATTTTTTGGACTCTACCAAAAATGATTCAAAATGTCATTTGGATCGGGCCTCATGTTGAACAACCACTTTTTAAACCCTCACAGTGACCAAAATTGCCATTTTTACAGAGTTTTGCTTACTCAAAAGCTTCAATTTTGACCAATTTCAGGCACAGAAATGACTTTAAACACACTTATTTTAGTTGAAAAAGTAATAATTCACATCCAACAGTCATTTAAAGTCATAAGATTAAACGTTAAAATTTCATCAATATTGACCACTTTTTTGAACGTTCTACAGGTCCGGGGTCATCGTTTTTCATCAGAAAATTGATTTTTTGGACTCTACCAAAAATGATTCAAAATGTCATTTGGATCGGGCCTCATGTTGAATAACCACTTTTTAAACCCTCACAGTCACCAAAATTGCCATTTTTACAGAGTTTTGCTTACTCAAAAGCTTCAATTTTAACCAATTTCAGGCACAGAAATGACTTTAAACACACTTATTTTAGTTGAAAAAGTAATAATTCACATCAAACCATCATTTAAAGTCAAAAGATTAAATGTTAAAATGTCATCAATATTGACCACTTTTTTTAACGTTCGACAGGTCCGGGGTCATCGTTTTTCATCATAAAATTGATTTTTTTTGGACTCTACCAAAAATGATTCAAAATGTCATTTGGATCGGGCCTCATGTTGAATAACCACTTTTTAAACCCTCACATTGACCAAAATTGCCATTTTTACAGAGTTTTGCTTACTCAAAAGCTTCAATTTTGACCAATTTCAGGCACAGAAATGACTTTAAACACACTTATTTTAGTAGAAAAAGTAATAATTCACATCGCACCATCATTTAAAGTCAAAAGATTAAATGTTAAAATTTCATCAATATTGACCACTTTTTTGAACGTTCGACAGGTCCGGGTCATCGTTTTTCATCAGAAAATTGATTTTTTGGACTCTACCAAAAATGATTCAAAAAGTCATTTGGATCGGGCCTCATGTTGAATAACCACTTTTTAAACCCTCATAGTGACCAAAATTGCCATTTTTATAGAATTTTGCTTACTCAGAAGCTTCAATTTTGACCATTTTCAGGCACAGAAATGACTTTAAACACACTTATTTTAGTTTAAAATGTAATAATTCACATCCAACAGTTATTTAAAGTCAAAAGATTAAATGTTAAAATGTCATCAATATTGACAATTTTTTGAACATTCGACTGGTCCAGGGTCATCGTTTTTCATCAGAAAATTGATTTTTTGCACTTCACTAAAAATGATTCAAAATGCCATTTGGATCGGGCCTCATGTTGAATAACCACATTTTAAACCCTCACAGTGACCAAAATTGCAATTTTTACTGAGTTTTGCTTACTCAGAAGCTTCAATTTTGACCGATTTCAGGCACAGAAATGACTTTAAACGCACTTATTTTAGTTTAAAAAGTAATAATTCACATCCAACAGTCATTTAAAGTCAAAAGATTAAATGTTTTATTTTCATCAATATTGACCACTTTTTTAACGTTTGACAGGTCCGGGGTCTTCGTTTTTCATCATAAAATTGATTTTTTGGACTCTACCAAAAATGATTCAAAATGTCATTTGGATCGGGCCTCATGTTGAATAACCACTTTTTAAACCCTCACAGTGACCAAAAATGCAATTTTTACAGAGTTTTGCTTACTCAGAAGCTTCAATTTTGACCAATTTCAGGCACAGAAATGACTTTAAACACACTTGTTTTAGTTGAAAAAGTAATAATTCACATCCAACAGTCATTTAAAGTCTAAAGATTAAATGTTAAAATTTCATCAATATTGACCACTTTTTTGAACTTTCGACAGGTCCAAGGTCATCGTTTTTCATCATAAAATTGATTTTTTGGACTCTACCAAAAATGATTCAAAATGTCATTTGGATCGGGCCTCATGTTGAATAACCACTTTTTAAACCCTCACAGTGACCAAAATTGCCATTTTTACAGAGTTTTGCTTACTCAGAAGCTTCAATTTTGACCAATTTCAGGCACAGAAATGACTTTAAACACACTTATTTTAGTTGAAAAAGTAATAATTCACATCAAACCATCATTTAAAGTCAAAAGATTAAATGTTAAAATTTCATCAATATTGACCACTTTTTTTAACGTTCGACTGGTCCGGGGTCATAGTTTTTCATCATAAAATTGATTTTTTGGACTCTACCAAAAGTGATTCAAAATGTCATTTGGATCGGGCCTCATGTTGAATAACCACTTTTTAAACCCTCACAATGACCAAAATTGCCATTTTTACAGAGTTTTGCTTACTCAAAGCTTCAATTTTGACCAATTTCAGGCACAGAAATGACTTTAAACACACTTATTTTAGTAGAAAAAGTAATAATTCACATCGCACCATCATTTAAAGTCAAAAGATTAAATGTTAAAATTTCATCAATATTGACCACTTTTTTGAACGTTCGACAGGTCCGGGTCATCGTTTTTCATCAGAAAATTGATTTTTTGGACTCTACCAAAAATGATTCAAAAAGTCATTTGGATCGGGCCTCATGTTGAATAACCACTTTTTAAACCCTCATAGTGACCAAAATTGCCATTTTTATAGAGTTTTGCTTACTCAGAAGCTTCAATTTTGACCATTTTCAGGCACAGAAATGACTTTAAACACACTTATTTTAGTTTAAAAAGTAATAATTCACATCCAACAGTCATTTAAAGTCAAAAGATTAAATGCTAAAATGTCATCAATACTGACAATTTTTTGAACGTTCGACTGGTCCGGGGTCATCGTTTTTCATCAGAAAATTGATTTTTTGAACTTCACCAAAAATGATTAAAAATGTCATTTGGATCGGGCCTCATGTTAAATAACCACATTTTAAACCCTCACAGTGACCAAAATTGCCATTTTTACTGAGTTTTGCTAACTCAGAAGCTTCAATTTTGACCAATTTCAGGCACAGAAATGACTTTAAACACACTTATTTTAGTTGAAAAAGTTATAATTCACAGCAAACCATAATTTAAAGTCAAAAGATTAAATGTTAAAATTTCATCAATATTGACCACTTTTTTGAACGTTCGACAGGCCCGGGGTCATCGTTTTTCATCATAAAATTGATTTTTTGGACTCTACCAAAAATGATTCAAAATGTCATTTGGATCGGGCCTCATGTTGAATAACCACTTTTTAAACCCCCGCAGTCACCAAAATTGCCATTTTTACAGAGTTTTACTTACTCAAAAGCTTCAATTTTAACCAATTTCAGGCACAGAAATGACTTTAAACACACTTATTTTAGTTGAAAAAGTAATAATTCACATCCAACAGTCATTTAAAGTCATAAGATTAAACGTTAAATTTTCATCAATATTGACCACTTTTTTGAACGTTCTACAGGTCCGGGGTCATCGTTTTTCATCAGAAAATTGATTATTTGGACTCTACCAAAAATGATTCAAAATGTCATTTGGATCGGGCCTCATGTTGAATAACCACTTTTTAAACCCTCACAGTCACCAAAATTGCCATTTTTACAGAGTTTTGCTTACTCAAAAGCTTCAATTTCAACCAATTTCAGGCACAGAAATGACTTTAAACACACTTATTTTAGTTGAAAAAGTAATAATTCACATCCAACCATCATTTAAAGTCAAAAGATTAAATGTTAAAATTTCATCAATATTGACCACTTTTTTGAACGTTCGACAGGTCCGGGGTCATCGTTTTTCATCAGAAAATTGATTTTTTGGACTCTACCAAAAATGATTCAAAATGTCATTCGGATCGGGCCTCATGTTGAATAACCACTTTTTAAACCCTCACAATGACCAAAATTGCCATTTTTACAGAGTTTTACTTACTCAAAAGCTTCAATTTTGACCAATTTCAGGCACAGAAATGACTTTAAACACACTTGTTTTAGTTGAAAAAGTAATATTTCACTTCCAACAGTCATTTAAAGTCTAAAGATTAAATGTTAAAATGTCATTAATATTGACCATTTTTTGAACGTTCGACAGGTCCGGGGTCATCGTTTTTCATCAGAAAATTGATTTTTTGGACTCTACCAAAAATGATTCAAAATGTCATTTGGATCGGGCCTCATGTTGAATAACCACTTTTTAAACCCTCACAATGACCAAAATTGCCATTTTTACAGAGTTTTACTTACTCAAAAGCTTCAATTTTGACCAATTTCAGGCACAGAAATGACTTTAAACACACTTATTTTAGTTGAAAAAGTAATAATTCACATCAAACCATCATTTAAAGTCAAAAGATTAAATGTTAAAATTTCATCAATATTGACCACTTTTTTTAACGTTCGACTGGTCCGGGGTCATCGTTTTTCATCAGAAAATTGATTTTTTGGACTCTACCAAAAATGATTCAAAAGTCATTTGGATCGGGCCTCATGTTGAATAACCACTTTTTAAACCCTCATAGTGACCAAAATTGCCATTTTTATAGAGTTTTGCTTACTCAGAAGCTTCAATTTTGACCATTTTCAGGCACAGAAATGACTTTAAACACACTTATTTTAGTTTAAAAAGTAATAATTCACATCCAACAGTCATTTAAAGTCAAAAGATGAAATGCTAAAATGTCATCAATATTGACAATTTTTTGAACGTTCGACTGGTCCGGGGTCATCGTTTTTCATCAGAAAATTGATTTTTTGAACTTCACCAAAAATGATTAAAAATGTCATTTGGATCGGGCCTCATGTTAAATAACCACATTTTAAACCCTCACAGTGACCAAAATTGCCATTTTTACTGAGTTTTGCTAACTCAGAAGCTTCAATTTTGACCAATTTCAGGCACAGAAATGACTTTAAACACACTTATTTTAGTTGAAAAAGTTATAATTCACATCAAACCATAATTTAAAGTCAAAAGATTAAATGTTAAAATTTCATCAATATTGACCACTTTTTTGAACGTTCGACAGGTCCGGGGTCATCGTTTTTCATCATAAAATTGATTTTTTGGACTCTTCCAAAAATGATTCAAAATGTCATTTGGATCGGGCCTCATGTTGAATAACCTCTTTTTAAACCCCCGCAGTCACCAAAATTGCCATTTTTACAGAGTTTTACTTACTCAAAAGCTTCAATTTTAACCAATTTCAGGCACAGAAATGACTTTAAACACACTTATTTTAGTTGAAAAAGTAATAATTCACATCCAACCATCATTTAAAGTCAAAAGATTAAATGTTAAAATGTTATCAATATTGACCACTTTTTTGAACGTTCGACATGTCCGGGTCATCGTTTTTCATCAGAAAATTGATTTTTTGGACTCTACTAAAAATGATTCAAAATGTCATTTGGATCGGGCCTCATGTTGAATAACCACTTTTTAAACCCTCATAGTGACCAAAATTGCCATTTTTATAGAGTTTTGCTTACTCAGAAGCTTCAATTTTGACCATTTTCAGGCACAGAAATGACTTTAAACACACTTATTTTAGTTTAAAAAGTAATAATTCACATCCAACAGTCATTTAAAGTCAAAAGAATAAATGCTAAAATGTCATCAATATTGACAATTTTTTGAACGTTCAACTGGTCCGGGGTCATCGTTTTTCATCAGAAAATTGATTTTTTGGACTCTACCAAAAATGATTCAAAAAGTCATTTGGATCGGGCCTCATGTTGAATAACCACTTTTTAAACAATCATAGTGACCAAAATTGCCATTTTTATAGAGTTTTGCTTACTCAGAAGCTTCAATTTTGACCATTTTCAGGCACAGAAATGACTTTAAACACACTTATTTTAGTTTAAAATGTAATAATTCACATCCAACAGTCATTTAAAGTCAAAAGATTAAATGTTAAAATGTCATCAATATTGACAATTTTTTGAACGTTCGACTGGTCCGGGGTCATCGTTTTTCATCAGAAAATTGATTTTTTGGACTTCACCAAAAATGATTCAAAATGTCATTTGGATCGGGCCTCATGTTGAATAACCACATTTTAAACCCTCACAGTGACCAAAATTGCCATTTTTACTGAGTTTTGCTTACTCAGAAGCATCAATTTTGACCAATTTCAGGCACAGAAATGACTTTAAACACACTTATTTTAGTTTAAAAAGTAATAATTCACATCCAACAGTCATTTAAAGTCAAAAGATTAAATGTTAAAATTTCATCAATATTGACCACTTTTTTTAACGTTCGACAGGTCCGGGGTCTTCGTTTTTCATCATAAAATTGATTTTTTGGACTCTACCAAAAATGATTCAAAATGTCATTTGGATCGGGCCTCATGTTGAATAACCACTTTTTAAACCCTCACAGTGACCAAAAATGCAATTTTTACAGAGTTTTGCTTACTCAAAAGATAGAATTTTGACCAATTTCAGGCACAGAAATGACTTTAAACACACTTATTTTAGTTGAAAAAGTAATAATTCACATCCAACCATCATTTAAAGTCAAAAGATTAAATGTTAAAATTTCATCAATATTAACCACTTTTTTGAACGTTCGACAGGTCCGGGGTCATCGTTTTTCATCATAAAATTGATTTTTTGGACTCTACCAAAAATGATTCAAAATGTCATTTGGATCGGGCCTCATGTTGAACAACCACTTTTTAAACCCTCACAGTGCCCAAAATTGCCATTTTTACAGAGTTTTGCTTACTCAAAAGCTTCAATTTTGACCAATTTCAGGCACAGAAATGACTTTAAACACACTTATTTTAGTTGAAAAAGTAATAATTCACATCCAACAGTCATTTAAAGTCATAAGATTAAACGTTAAAATTTCATCAATATTGACCACTTTTTTGAACGTTCTACAGGTCCGGGGTCATCGTTTTTCATCAGAAAATTGATTTTTTGGACTCTACCAAAAATGATTCAAAATGTCATTTGGATCGGGCCTCATGTTGAATAACCACTTTTTAAACCCTCACAGTCACCAAAATTGCCATTTTTACAGAGTTTTGCTTACTCAAAAGCTTCAATTTTAACCAATTTCAGGCACAGAAATGACTTTAAACACACTTATTTTAGTTGAAAAAGTAATAATTCACATCAAACCATCATTTAAAGTCAAAAGATTAAATGTTAAAATGTCATCAATATTGACCACTTTTTTTAACGTTCGACAGGTCCGGGGTCATCGTTTTTCATCATAAAATTGATTTTTTTTGGACTCTACCAAAAATGATTCAAAATGTCATTTGGATCGGGCCTCATGTTGAATAACCACTTTTTAAACCCTCACATTGACCAAAATTGCCATTTTTACAGAGTTTTGCTTACTCAAAAGCTTCAATTTTGACCAATTTCAGGCACAGAAATGACTTTAAACACACTTATTTTAGTAGAAAAAGTAATAATTCACATCGCACCATCATTTAAAGTCAAAAGATTAAATGTTAAAATTTCATCAATATTGACCACTTTTTTGAACGTTCGACAGGTCCGGGTCATCGTTTTTCATCAGAAAATTGATTTTTTGGACTCTACCAAAAATGATTCAAAAAGTCATTTGGATCGGGCCTCATGTTGAATAACCACTTTTTAAACCCTCATAGTGACCAAAATTGCCATTTTTATAGAATTTTGCTTACTCAGAAGCTTCAATTTTGACCATTTTCAGGCACAGAAATGACTTTAAACACACTTATTTTAGTTTAAAATGTAATAATTCACATCCAACAGTTATTTAAAGTCAAAAGATTAAATGTTAAAATGTCATCAATATTGACATTTTTTTGAACATTCGACTGGTCCGGGGTCATCGTTTTTCATCAGAAAATTGATTTTTTGCACTTCACCAAAAATGATTCAAAATGCCATTTGGATCGGGCCTCATGTTGAATAACCACATTTTAAACCCTCACAGTGACCAAAATTGCAATTTTTACTGAGTTTTGCTTACTCAGAAGCTTCAATTTTGACCGATTTCAGGCACAGAAATGACTTTAAACGCACTTATTTTAGTTTAAAAAGTAATAATTCACATCCAACAGTCATTTAAAGTCAAAAGATTAAATGTTTTATTTTGATCAATATTGACCACTTTTTTAACGTTTGACAGGTCCGGGGTCTTCGTTTTTCATCATAAAATTGATTTTTTGGACTCTACCAAAAATGATTCAAAATGTCATTTGGATCGGGCCTCATGTTGAATAACCACTTTTTAAACCCTCACAGTGACCAAAAATGCAATTTTTACAGAGTTTTGCTTACTCAGAAGCTTCAATTTTGACCAATTTCAGGCACAGAAATGACTTTAAACACACTTGTTTTAGTTGAAAAAGTAATAATTCACATCCAACAGTCATTTAAAGTCTAAAGATTAAATGTTAAAATTTCATCAATATTGACCACTTTTTTGAACTTTCGACAGGTCCAAGGTCATCGTTTTTCATCAAAAAATTGATTTTTTGGACTCTACCAAAAATGATTCAAAATGTCATTTGGATCGGGCCTCATGTTGAATAACCACTTTTTAAACCCTCACAGTGACCAAAATTGCCATTTTTACAGAGTTTTGCTTACTCAGAAGCTTCAATTTTGACCAATTTCAGGCACAGAAATGACTTTAAACACACTTATTTTAGTTGAAAAAGTAATAATTCACATCAAACCATCATTTAAAGTCAAAAGATTAAATGTTAAAATTTCATCAATATTGACCACTTTTTTTAACGTTCGACTGGTCCGGGGTCATAGTTTTTCATCATAAAATTGATTTTTTGGACTCTACCAAAAGTGATTCAAAATGTCATTTGGATCGGGCCTCATGTTGAATAACCACTTTTTAAACCCTCACAATGACCAAAATTGCCATTTTTACAGAGTTTTGCTTACTCAAAGCTTCAATTTTGACCAATTTCAGGCACAGAAATGACTTTAAACACACTTATTTTAGTAGAAAAAGTAATAATTCACATCGCACCATCATTTAAAGTCAAAAGATTAAATGTTAAAATTTCATCAATATTGACCACTTTTTTGAACGTTCGACAGGTCCGGGTCATCGTTTTTCATCAGAAAATTGAGTTTTTGGACTCTACCAAAAATGATTCAAAAAGTCATTTGGATCGGGCCTCATGTTGAATAACCACTTTTTAAACCCTCATAGTGACCAAAATTGCCATTTTTATAGAGTTTTGCTTACTCAGAAGCTTCAATTTTGACCATTTTCAGGCACAGAAATGACTTTAAACACACTTATTTTAGTTTAAAAAGTAATAATTCACATCCAACAGTCATTTAAAGTCAAAAGATTAAATGCTAAAATGTCATCAATACTGACAATTTTTTGAACGTTCGACTGGTCCGGGGTCATCGTTTTTCATCAGAAAATTGATTTTTTGAACTTCACCAAAAATGATTAAAAATGTCATTTTGATCGGGCCTCATGTTAAATAACCACATTTTAAACCCTCACAGTGACCAAAATTGCCATTTTTACTGAGTTTTGCTAACTCAGAAGCTTCAATTTTGACCAATTTCAGGCACAGAAATGACTTTAAACACACTTATTTTAGTTGAAAAAGTTATAATTCACAGCAAACCATAATTTAAAGTCAAAAGATTAAATGTTAAAATTTCATCAATATTGACCACTTTTTTGAACGTTCGACAGGTCCGGGGTCATCGTTTTTCATCATAAAATTGATTTTTTGGACTCTACCAAAAATGATTCAAAATGTCATTTGGATCGGGCCTCATGTTGAATAACCACTTTTTAAACCCCCGCAGTCACCAAAATTGCCATTTTTACAGAGTTTTACTTACTCAAAAGCTTCAATTTTAACCAATTTCAGGCACAGAAATGACTTTAAACACACTTATTTTAGTTGAAAAAGTAATAATTCACATCCAACAGTCATTTAAAGTCATAAGATTAAACGTTAAATTTTCATCAATATTGACCACTTTTTTGAACGTTCTACAGGTCCGGGGTCATCGTTTTTCATCAGAAAATTGATTATTTGGACTCTACCAAAAATGATTCAAAATGTCATTTGGATCGGGCCTCATGTTGAATAACCACTTTTTAAACCCTCACAGTCACCAAAATTGCCATTTTTACAGAGTTTTGCTTACTCAAAAGCTTCAATTTCAACCAATTTCAGGCACAGAAATGACTTTAAACACACTTGTTTTAGTTGAAAAAGTAATATTTCACTTCCAACAGTCATTTAAAGTCTAAAGATTAAATGTTAAAATGTCATTAATATTGACCATTTTTTGAACGTTCGACAGGTCCGGGGTCATCGTTTTTCATCAGAAAATTGATTTTTTGGACTCTACCAAAAATGATTCAAAATGTCATTTGGATCGGGCCTCATGTTGAATAACCACTTTTTAAACCCTCACAATGACCAAAATTGCCATTTTTACAGAGTTTTACTTACTCAAAAGCTTCAATTTTGACCAATTTCAGGCACAGAAATGACTTTAAACACACTTATTTTAGTTGAAAAAGTAATAATTCACATCAAACCATCATTTAAAGTCAAAAGATTAAATGTTAAAATTTCATCAATATTGACCACTTTTTTTAACGTTCGACTGGTCCGGGGTCATCGTTTTTCATCAGAAAATTGATTTTTTGGACTCTACCAAAAATGATTCAAAAAGTCATTTGGATCGGGCCTCATGTTGAATAACCACTTTTTAAACCCTCATAGTGACCAAAATTGCCATTTTTATAGAGTTTTGCTTACTCAGAAGCTTCAATTTTGACCATTTTCAGGCACAGAAATGACTTTAAACACACTTATTTTAGTTTAAAAAGTAATAATTCACATCCAACAGTCATTTAAAGTCAAAAGATGAAATGCTAAAATGTCATCAATATTGACAATTTTTTGAACGTTCGACTGGTCCGGGGTCATCGTTTTTCATCAGAAAATTGATTTTTTGAACTTCACCAAAAATGATTAAAAATGTCATTTGGATCGGGCCTCATGTTAAATAACCACATTTTAAACCCTCACAGTGACCAAAATTGCCATTTTTACTGAGTTTTGCTAACTCAGAAGCTTCAATTTTGACCAATTTCAGGCACAGAAATGACTTTAAACACACTTATTTTAGTTGAAAAAGTTATAATTCACATCAAACCATAATTTAAAGTCAAAAGATTAAATGTTAAAATTTCATCAATATTGACCACTTTTTTGAACGTTCGACAGGTCCGGGGTCATCGTTTTTCATCATAAAATTGATTTTTTGGACTCTTCCAAAAATGATTCAAAATGTCATTTGGATCGGGCCTCATGTTGAATAACCTCTTTTTAAACCCCCGCAGTCACCAAAATTGCCATTTTTACAGAGTTTTACTTACTCAAAAGCTTCAATTTTAACCAATTTCAGGCACAGAAATGACTTTAAACACACTTATTTTAGTTGAAAAAGTAATAATTCACATCCAACCATCATTTAAAGTCAAAAGATTAAATGTTAAAATGTTATCAATATTGACCACTTTTTTGAACGTTCGACATGTCCGGGTCATCGTTTTTCATCAGAAAATTGATTTTTTGGACTCTACTAAAAATGATTCAAAATGTCATTTGGATCGGGCCTCATGTTGAATAACCACTTTTTAAACCCTCATAGTGACCAAAATTGCCATTTTTATAGAGTTTTGCTTACTCAGAAGCTTCAATTTTGACCATTTTCAGGCACAGAAATGACTTTAAACACACTTATTTTAGTTTAAAAAGTAATAATTCACATCCAACAGTCATTTAAAGTCAAAAGAATAAATGCTAAAATGTCATCAATATTGACAATTTTTTGAACGTTCAACTGGTCCGGGGTCATCGTTTTTCATCAGAAAATTGATTTTTTGAACTTCACCAAAAATGATTCAAAATGTCATTTGGATCGGGCCTCACGTTGAATAACCACATTTTAAACCCTCACAGTGACCAAAATTGCCATTTTTACTGAGTTTTACTAACTCAGAAGCTTCAATTTTGACCAATTTCAGGCACAGAAATGACTTTAAACACACTTATTTTAGTTGAAAAAGTAATAATTCCCATCAAACCATAATTTAAAGTCAAAAGATTAAATGTTAAAATTTCATCAATATTGACCACTTTTTTGAACATTCGACTGGTCCGGGGTCATCGTTTTTCATCAGAAAATTGATTTTTTGGACTCTACCAAAAATGATTCAAAAAGTCATTTGGATCGGGCCTCATGTTGAATAACCACTTTTTAAACAATCATAGTGACCAAAATTGCCATTTTTATAGAGTTTTGCTTACTCAGAAGCTTCAATTTTGACCATTTTCAGGTACAGAAATGACTTTAAACACACTTATTTTAGTTTAAAATGTAATAATTCACATCCAACAGTCATTTAAAGTCAAAAGATTAAATGTTAAAATGTCATCAATATTGACAATTTTTTGAACGTTCGACTGGTCCGGGGTCATCGTTTTTCATCAGAAAATTGATTTTTTGGACTTCACCAAAAATGATTCAAAATGTTATTTGGATCGGGCCTCATGTTGAATAACCACATTTTAAACCCTCACAGTGACCAAAATTGCCATTTTTACTGAGTTTTGCTTACTCAGAAGCTTCAATTTTGACCAATTTCAGGCACAGAAATGACTTTAAACACACTTATTTTAGTTTAAAAAGTAATAATTCACATCCAACAGTCATTTAAAGTCAAAAGATTAAATGTTAAAATTTCATCAATATTGACCACTTTTTTTAACGTTCGACAGGTCCGGGGTCTTCGTTTTTCATCATAAAATTGATTTTTTGGACTCTACCAAAAATGATTCAAAATGTCATTTGGATCGGGCCTCATGTTGAATAACCACTTTTTAAACCCTCACAGTGACCAAAAATGCAATTTTTACAGAGTTTTGCTTACTCAAAAGATAGAATTTTGACCAATTTCAGGCACAGAAATGACTTTAAACACACTTATTTTAGTTGAAAAAGTAATAATTCACATCCAACCATCATTTAAAGTCAAAAGATTAAATGTTAAAATTTCATCAATATTGACCACTTTTTTAACGTTTGACAGGTCCGGGGTCTTCGTTTTTCATCATAAAATTGATTTTTTGGACTCTACCAAAAATGATTCAAAATGTCATTTGGATCGGGCCTCATGTTGAATAACCACTTTTTAAACCCTCACAGTGACCAAAAATGCAATTTTTACAGAGTTTTGCTTACTCAGAAGCTTCAATTTTGACCAATTTCAGGCACAGAAATGACTTTAAACACACTTGTTTTAGTTGAAAAAGTAATAATTCACATCCAACAGTCATTTAAAGTCTAAAGATTAAATGTTAAAATTTCATCAATATTGACCACTTTTTTGAACTTTCGACAGGTCCAAGGTCATCGTTTTTCATCATAAAATTGATTTTTTGGACTCTACCAAAAATGATTCAAAATGTCATTTGGATCGGGCCTCATGTTGAATAACCACTTTTTAAACCCTCATAGTGACCAAAATTGCCATTTTTATAGAGTTTTGCTTACTCAGAAGCTTCAATTTTGACCATTTTCAGGCACAGAAATGACTTTAAACACACTTATTTTAGTTTAAAATGTAATAATTCACATCCAACAGTCATTTAAAGTCATAAGATTAAATGTTAAAATGTCATCAATATTGACAATTTTTTGAACATTCGACTGGTCCGGGGTCATCGTTTTTCATCAGAAAATTGATTTTTTGGACTTCACCAAAAATGATTCAAAATGCCATTTGGATCGGGCCTTATGTTGAATAACCACATTTTAAACCCTCACAGTGACCAAAATTGCAATTTTTACTGAGTTTTGCTTACTCAGAAGCTTCAATTTTGACCAATTTCAGGCACAGAAATGACTTTAAACGCACTTATTTTAGTTTAAAAAGTAATAATTCACATCCAACAGTCATTTAAAGTCAAAAGATTAAATGTTAAATTTTCATCAATATTGACCACTTTTTTAACGTTTGACAGGTCCGGGGTCATCGTTTTTCATCATAAAATTGATTTTTTGGACTCTACCAAAAATGATTCAAAATGTCATTTGGATCGGGCCTCATGTTGAATAACCACTTTTTAAACCCTCACAGTGACCAAAAATAAAATTTTTACAGAGTTTTGCTTACTCAAAAGCTTCAATTTTGACCAATTTCAGGCACAGAAATGACTTTAAACACACTTGTTTTAGTTGAAAAAGTAATAATTCACATCCAACAGTCATTTAAAGTCAAAAGATTTAATGTTAAAATTTCATCAATATTGACCACTTTTTTGAACTTTCGACAGGTCCGGAGTCATCGTTTTTCATCATAAAATTGATTTTTTGGACTCTACCAAAAATGATTCAACATGTCATTTGGATCGGGCCTCATGTTGAATAACCACTTTTTAAACCCTCACAGTGACCAAAATTGCCATTTTTACAGAGTTTTACTTACTCAGAAGCTTCAATTTTGACCAATTTCGGGCACAGAAATGACTTTAAACACACTTATTTTAGTTGAAAAAGTAATAATTCACATCCAACAGTCATTTAAAGTCAAAAGATTAAATGTTAAAATGTCATTAATATTGACCATTTTTTGAACGTTGGACAGGTCCGGGGTCTTCGTTTTTCATCATAAAATTGATTTTTTGGACTCTACCAAAAATGATTCAAAATGTCATTTGGATCGGGCCTCATGTTGAATAACCACTTTTTAAACCCTCACAGTGACCAAAAATGCAATTTTTACAGAGTTTTGCTTACTCAAAAGATAGAATTTTGACCAATTTCAGGCACAGAAATGACTTTAAACACACTTATTTTAGTTGAAAAAGTAATAATTCACAACCAACCATCATTTAAAGTCATAAGATTAAACGTTAAAATTTCATCAATATTGACCACTTTTTTGAACGTTCTACAGGTCCGGGGTCATCGTTTTTCATCAGAAAATTGATTTTTTGGACTCTACCAAAAATGATTCAAGATGTCATTTGGATCGGGCCTCATGTTGAATAACCACTTTTTAAACCCTCACAGTCACCAAAATTGCCATTTTTACAGAGTTTTGCTTACTCAAAAGCTTCAATTTTAACCAATTTCAGGCACAGAAATGACTTTAAACACACTTATTTTAGTTGAAAAAGTAATAATTCACATCAAACCATCATTTAAAGTCAAAAGATTAAATGTTAAAATGTCATCAATATTGACCACTTTTTTTAACGTTCGACAGGTCCGGGGTCATCGTTTTTCATCATAAAATTGATTTTTTTGGACTCTACCAAAAATGATTCAAAATGTCATTTGGATCGGGCCTCATGTTGAATAACCACTTTTTAAACCCTCACAATGACCAAAATTGCCATTTTTACAGAGTTTTGCTTACTCAAAAGCTTCAATTTTGACCAATTTCAGGCACAGAAATGACTTTAAACACACTTATTTTAGTAGAAAAAGTAATAATTCACATCGCACCATCATTTAAAGTCAAAAGATTAAATGTTAAAATTTCATCAATATTGACCACTTTTTTGAACGTTCGACAGGTCCGGGTCATCGTTTTTCATCAGAAAATTGATTTTTTGGACTCTACCAAAAATGATTCAAAAAGTCATTTGGATCGGGCCTCATGTTGAATAACCACTTTTTAAACCCTCATAGTGACCAAAATTGCCATTTTTATAGAGTTTTGCTTACTCAGAAGCTTCAATTTTGACCATTTTCAGGCACAGAAATGACTTTAAACACACTTATTTTAGTTTAAAATGTAATAATTCACATCCAACAGTCATTTAAAGTCAAAAGATTAAATGTTAAAATGTCATCAATATTGACAATTTTTTGAACATTCGACTGGTCCGGGGTCATCGTTTTTCATCAGAAAATTGATTTTTTGGACTTCACCAAAAATCATTCAAAATGCCATTTGGATCGGGCCTCATGTTGAATAACCACATTTTAAACCCTCACAGTGACCAAAATTGCAATTTTTACTGAGTTTTGCTTACTCAGAAGCTTCAATTTTGACCAATTTCAGGCACAGAAATGACTTTAAACGCACTTTTTTTAGTTTAAAAAGTAATAATTCCCATCAAACCATAATTTAAAGTCAAAAGATTAAATGTTAAAATTTCATCAATATTGACCACTTTTTTGAACATTCGACTGGTCCGGGGTCATCGTTTTTCATCAGAAAATTGATTTTTTGGACTCTACCAAAAATGATTCAAAAAGTCATTTGGATCGGGCCTCATGTTGAATAACCACTTTTTAAACAATCATAGTGACCAAAACTGCCATTTTTATAGAGTTTTGCTTACTCAGAAGCTTAAATTTTGACCATTTTCAGGCACAGAAATGACTTTAAACACACTTGTTTTAGTTGAAAAAGTAATAATTCACATCCAACAGTCATTTAAAGTCAAAAGATTTAATGTTAAAATTTCATCAATATTGACCACTTTTTTGAACTTTCGACAGGTCCGGGGTCATCGTTTTTCATCATAAAATTGATTTTTTGGACTCTACCAAAAATGATTCAACATGTCATTTGGATCGGGCCTCATGTTGAATAACCACTTTTTAAACCCTCACAGTGACCAAAATTGCCATTTTTACAGAGTTTTACTTACTCAGAAGCTTCAATTTTGACCAATTTCAGGCACAGAAATGACTTTAAACACACTTATTTTAGTTGAATAAGTAATAATTCACATCCAACAGTCATTTAAAATCAAAAGATTAAATGTTAAAATGTCATTAATATTGACCATTTTTTGAACGTTGGACAGGTCCGGGGTCTTCGTTTTTCATCATAAAATTGATTTTTTGGACTCTACCAAAAATGATTCAAAATGTCATTTGGATCGGGCCTCATGTTGAATAACCACTTTTTAAACCCTCACAGTGACCAAAAATGCAATTTTTACAGAGTTTTGCTTACTCAAAAGATAGAATTTTGACCAATTTCAGGCACAGAAATGACTTTAAACACACTTATTTTAGTTGAAAAAGTAATAATTCACATCCAACCATCATTTAAAGTCATAAGATTAAACGTTAAAATTTCATCAATATTGACCACTTTTTTGAACGTTCTACAGGTCCGGGGTCATCGTTTTTCATCAGAAAATTGATTTTTTGGACTCTACCAAAAATGATTCAAAATGTCATTTGGATCGGGCCTCATGTTGAATAACCACTTTTTAAACCCTCACAGTCACCAAAATTGCCATTTTTACAGAGTTTTGCTTACTCAAAAGCTTCAATTTTAACCAATTTCAGGCACAGAAATGACTTTAAACACACTTATTTTAGTTGAAAAAGTAATAATTCACATCAAACCATCATTTAAAGTCAAAAGATTAAATGTTAAAATGTCATCAATATTGACCACTTTTTTTAACGTTCGACAGGTCCGGGGTCATCGTTTTTCATCATAAAATTGATTTTTTTGGACTCTACCAAAAATGATTCAAAATGTCATTTGGATCGGGCCTCATGTTGAATAACCACTTTTTAAACCCTCACAATGACCAAAATTGCCATTTTTACAGAGTTTTGCTTACTCAAAAGCTTCAATTTTGACCAATTTCAGGCACAGAAATGACTTTAAACACACTTATTTTAGTAGAAAAAGTAATAATTCACATCGCACCATCATTTAAAGTCAAAAGATTAAATGTTAAAATGTCATCAATATTGACCACTTTTTTGAACGTTCGACAGGTCCGGGTCATCGTTTTTCATCAGAAAATTGATTTTTTGGACTCTACCAAAAATGATTCAAAAAGTCATTTGGATCGGGCCTCATGTTGAATAACCACTTTTTAAACCCTCATAGTGACCAAAATTGCCATTTTTATAGAGTTTTGCTTACTCAGAAGCTTCAATTTTGACCATTTTCAGGCACAGAAATGACTTTAAACACACTTATTTTAGTTTAAAATGTAATAATTCACATCCAACAGTCATTTAAAGTCAAAAGATTAAATGTTAAAATGTCATCAATATTGACAATTTTTTGAACATTCGACTGGTCCGGGGTCATCGTTTTTCATCAGAAAATTGATTTTTTGGACTTCACCAAAAATCATTCAAAATGCCATTTGGATCGGGCCTCATGTTGAATAACCACATTTTAAACCCTCACAGTGACCAAAATTGCAATTTTTACTGAGTTTTGCTTACTCAGAAGCTTCAATTTTGACCAATTTCAGGCACAGAAATGACTTTAAACGCACTTTTTTTAGTTTAAAATGTAATAATTCACATCCAACAGTCATTTAAAGTCAAAAGATTAAATGTTAAAATGTCATCAATATTGACAAATTTTTGAACATTCGACTGGTCCGGGGTCATCGTTTTTCATCAGAAAATTGATTTTTTGGACTTCACCAAAAATCATTCAAAATGCCATTTGGATCGGGCCTCATGTTGAATAACCACATTTTAAACCCTCACAGTGACCAAAATTGCAATTTTTACTGAGTTTTGCTTACTCAGAAGCTTCAATTTTGACCAATTTCAGGCACAGAAATGACTTTAAACGCACTTATTTTAGTTTAAAAAGTAATAATTCACATCCAACAGTCATTTAAAGTCAAAAGATTAAATGTTAAATTTTCATCAATATTGACCACTTTTTTAACGTTTGACAGGTCCGGGGTCTTCGTTTTTCATCATAAAATTGATTTTTTGGACTCTACCAAAAATGATTCAAAATGTCATTTGGATCGGGCCTCATGTTGAATAACCACTTTTTAAACCCTCACAGTGACCAAAATTGCCATTTTTACAGAGTTTTGCTTACTCAGAAGCTTCAATTTTGACCAATTTCAGGCACAGAAATGACTTTAAACACACTTGTTTTAGTTGAAAAAGTAATATTTCACTTCCAACAGTCATTTAAAGTCTAAAGATTAAATGTTAAAATGTCATTAATATTGACCACTTTTTTGAACGTTCGACAGGTCCGGGGTCATCGTTTTTCATCAGAAAATTGATTTTTTGGACTCTACCAAAAATGATTCAAAATGTCATTTGGATCGGGCCTCATGTTGAATAACCACTTTTTAAACCCTCACAATGACCAAAATTGCCATTTTTACAGAGTTTTACTTACTCAAAAGCTTCAATTTTGACCAATTTCAGGCACAGAAATGACTTTAAACACACTTATTTTAGTTGAAAAAGTAATAATTCACATCAAACCATCATTTAAAGTCAAAAGATTAAATGTTAAAATTTCATCAATATTGACCACTTTTTTGAACGTTCGACAGGTCCGGGTCATCGTTTTTCATCAGAAAATTGATTTTTTGGACTCTACCAAAAATGATTCAAAAAGTCATTTGTATCGAGCCTCATGTTGAATAACCACTTTTTAAACCCTCATAGTGACCAAAACTGCCATTTTATAGAGTTTTGCTTACTCAGAAGCTTAAATTTTGACCATTTTCAGGCACAGAAATGACTTTAAACACACTTATTTTAGTTTAAAATGTAATAATTCACATCCAACAGTCATTTAAAGTCAAAAGGTTAAATGTTAAAATGTCATCAATATTGACAATTTTTTGAACATTCGACTGGTCCGGGATCATCGTTTTTCATCAGAAAATTGATTTTTTGGACTTCACCAAAAATGATTCAAAATGCCATTTGGATCGGGCCTCATGTTGAATAACCACATTTTAAACCCTCACAGTGACCAAAATTGCAATTTTTACTGAGTTTTGCTTACTCAGAAGCTTCAATTTTGACCAATTTCAGGCACAGAAATGACTTTAAACGCACTTATTTTAGTTTAAAAAGTAATAATTCACATCCAACAGTCATTTAAAGTCAAAAGATTAAATGTTAAATTTTCATCAATATTGACCACTTTTTTAACGTTTGACAGGTCCGGGGTCTTCGTTTTTCATCATAAAATTGATTTTTTGGACTCTACCAAAAATGATTCAAAATGTCATTTGGATCGGGCCTCATGTTGAATAACCACTTTTTAAACCCTCACAGTGACCAAAAATGCAATTTTTACAGAGTTTTGCTTACTCAGAAGCTTCAATTTTGACCAATTTCAGGCACAGAAATGACTTTAAACACACTTGTTTTAGTTGAAAAAGTAATAATTCACATCCAACAGTCATTTAAAGTCTAAAGATTAAATGTTAGAATCAATATTGACCACTTTTTTGAACTTTCGACAGGTCCGGGGTCATCGTTTTTCATCATAAAATTGATTTTTTGGACTCTACCAAAAATGATTCAAAATGTCATTTGGATCGGGCCTCATGTTGAATAACCACTTTTTAAACCCTCACAGTGACCAAAATTGCCATTTTAACAGAGTTTTGCTTACTCAGAAGCTTCAATTTTGATCAATTTCAGGCACAGAAATGACTTTAAACACACTTGTTTTAGTTGAAAAAGTAATATTTCACTTCCAACAGTCATTTAAAGTCTAAAGATTAAATGTTAAAATGTCATTAATATTGACCATTTTTTGAACGTTCGACAGGTCCGGGTTCTTCGTTTTTCATCATAAAATTGATTTTTTGGACTCTACCAAAAATGATTCAAAATGTCATTTGGATCGGGCCTCATGTTGAATAACCACTTTTTAAACCCTCACAGTGACCAAAAATGCAATTTTTACAGAGTTTTGCTTACTCAGAAGATAGAATTTTGACCAATTTCAGGCACAGAAATGTCTTTAAACACACTAATTTTAGTTGAAAAAGTAATAATTCACATCCAACCATCATTTAAAGTCAAAAGATTTAATGTTAAAATTTCATCAATATTGACCACTTTTTTGAACGTTCGACAGGTCCGGGGTCATCGTTTTTCATCAGAAAATTGATTTTTTGGACTCTACCAAAAATGATTCAAAATGTCATTTGGATCGGGCCTCATGTTGAATAACCACTTTTTAAACCCTCACAATGACCAAAATTGCCATTTTTACAGAGTTTTGCTTACTCAAAAGCTTCAATTTTAACCAATTTCAGGCACAGAAATGACTTTAAACACACTTATTTTAGTTGAAAAAGTAATAATTCACATCAAACCATCATTTAAAGTCAAAAGATTAAATGTTAAAATGTCATCAATATTGACCACTTTTTTTAACGTTCGACAGGTCCGGGGTCATCGTTTTTCATCATAAAATTGATTTTTTTGGACTCTACCAAAAATGATTCAAAATGTCATTTGGATCGGGCCTCATGTTGAATAACCACTTTTTAAACCCTCACAATGACCAAAATTGACATTTTTACAGAGTTTTGCTTACTCAAAAGCTTCAATTTTGACCAATTTCAGGCACAGAAATGACTTTAAACACACTTATTTTAGTAGAAAAAGTAATAATTCACATCGCACCATCATTTAAAGTCAAAAGATTAAATGTTAAAATTTCATCAATATTGACCACTTTTTTGAACGTTCGACAGGTCCGGGTCATCGTTTTTCATCAGAAAATTGATTTTTTGGACTCTACCAAAAATGATTCAAAAAGTCATTTGGATCGGGCCTCATGTTGAATAACCACTTTTTAAACCCTCATAGTGACCAAAATTGCCATTTTTATAGAGTTTTGCTTACTCAGAAGCATCAATTTTGACCATTTTCAGGCACAGAAATGACTTTAAACACACTTATTTTAGTTTAAAATGTAATAATTCACATCCAACAGTCATTTAAAGTCAAAAGATTAAATGTTAAAATGTCATCAATATTGACAATTTTTTGAACATTCGACTGGTCCGGGGTCATCGTTTTTCATCAGTAAATTGATTTTTTGGACTTCACCAAAAATGATTCAAAATGCCATTTGGATCGGGCCTCATGTTGAATAACCACATTTTAAACCCTCACAGTGACCAAAATTGCAATTTTTACTGAGTTTTGCTTACTCAGAAGCTTCAATTTTGACCAATTTCAGGCACAGAAATGACTTTAAACGCACTTATTTTAGTTTAAAAAGTAATAATTCACATCCAACAGTCATTTAAAGTCAAAAGATTAAATGTTCAATTTTCATCAATATTTATCACTTTTTTAACGTTTGACAGGTCCGGGGTCTTCGTTTTTCATCATAAAATTGATTTTTTGGACTCTACCAAAAATTATTCAAAATGTCATTTGGATCGGGCCTCATGTTGAATAACCACTTTTTAAACCCTCACAGTGACCAAAAATGCAATTTTTACAGAGTTTTGCTTACTCAGAAGCTTCAATTTTGACCAATTTCAGGCACAGAAATGACTTCAAACACACTTGTTTTAGTTGAAAAAGTAATAATTCACATCTAACAGTCATTTAAAGTCTAAAGATTAAATGTTAAAATTTCATCAATATTGACCACTTTTTTGAACTTTCGACAGGTCCGGGGTCATCGTTTTTCATCATAAAATTGATTTTTTGGACTCTACCAAAAATGATTCAAAATGTCATTTAAATCGGGCCTCATGTTGAATAACCATTTCTTAAACCCTCACAGTGACCAAAATTGCCATTTTTACAGAGTTTTGCTTACTCAGAAGCTTCAATTTTGACCAATTTCAGGCACAGAAATGACTTTAAACACACTTGTTTTAGTTGAAAAGGTAATATTTCACTTCCAACAGTCATTTAAAGTCTAAAGATTAAATGTTAAAATTTCATCAATATTGACCACTTTTTTGAACTTTCGACAGGTCCGGGGTCATCGTTTTTCATCATAAAATTGATTTTTTGGACTCTACCAAAAATGATTCAAAAGGTCATTTGGATCGGGCCTCATGTTGAATAACCACTTTTTAAACCCTCACAGTGATCAAAATTGCCATTTTTACAGAGTTTTGCTTACTCAAAAGCTACAATTTTGACCAATTTCAGGCACAGAAATGACTTTAAACACACTTATTTTAGTAGAAAAAGTAATAATTCACATCCAACCATAATTTAAAGTCAAAAGATTTAATGTTAAAATTTCATCAATATTGACCACTTTTTTGAACGTTCGACAGGTCCGGGGTCATCGTTTTTCATCAGAAAATTGATTTTTTGGACTCTACCAAAAATGATTCAAAATGTCATTTGGATCGGGCCTCATGTTGAATAACCACTTTTTAAACCCTCACAATGACCAAATTTGCCATTTTTACAGAGTTTTACTTACTCAAAAGCTTCAATTTTGACCAATTTCAGGCACAGAAATGACTTTAAACACACTTATTGTAGTTGAAAAAGTAATAATTCACATCAAACCATCATTTAAAGTCAAAAGATTAAATGTTAAAATTTCATCAATATTGACCACTTTTTTTAACGTTCGACAGGTCCGGGGTCATCGTTTTTCATCATAAAATTGATTTTTTTGGACTCTACCAAAAATGATTCAAAATGTCATTTGGATCGGGCCTCATGTTGAATAACCACTTTTTAAACCCAAACAATGACCAAAATTGCCATTTTTACAGAGTTTTGCTTACTCAAAAGCTTCAATTTTGACCAATTTCAGGCACAGAAATGACTTTAAACACACTTATTTTAGTAGAAAAAGTAATAATTCACATCGCACCATCATTTAAAGTCAAAAGATTAAATGTTAAAATTTCATCAATATTGACCACTTTTTTGAACGTTCGACAGGTCCGGGGTCATCGTTTTTCATCAGAAAATTGATTTTTTGGACTTCACCGAAAATGATTCAAAATGCCATTTGGATCGGGCCTCATGTTGAATAACCACTTTTTAAACCCTCACAATGACCAAAATTGCCATTTTTACAGAGTTTTGCTTACTCAAAAGCTTCAATTTTGACCAATTTCAGGCACAGAAATGACTTTAAACACACTTATTTTAGTTTAAAATGTAATAATTCACATCCAACAGTCATTTAAAGTCAAAAGATTAAATGTTAAAATGTCATCAATATTGACAATTTTTTGAACATTCGACTGGTCCGGGGTCATCGTTTTTCATCAGAAAATTGATTTTTCGGACTTCACCGAAAATGATTCAAAATGCCATTTGGATCCGGCCTCATGTTGAATAACCACATTTTAAACCCTCACAGTGACCAAAATTGCAATTTTTACTGAGTTTTGCTTACTCAGAAGCTTCAATTTTGACCAATTTCAGGCACAGAAATGACTTTAAACGCACTTATTTTAGTTTAAAAAGTAATAATTCACATCCAACAGTCATTTAAAGTCAAAAGATTAAATGTTAAATTTTCATCAATATTGACCACTTTTTTAACGTTTGACAGGTCCGGGGTCTTCGTTTTTCATCATAAAATTGATTTTTTGGACTCTACCAAAAATGATTCAAAATGTCATTTGGATCGGGCCTCATGTTGAATAACCACTTTTTAAACCCTCACAGTGACCAAAATTGCCATTTTTACAGAGTTTTGCTTACTCAGAAGCTTCAATTTTGACCAATTTCAGGCACAGAAATGACTTTAAACACACTTGTTTTAGTTGAAAAAGTAATATTTCACTTCCAACAGTCATTTAAAGTCTAAAGATTAAATGTTAAAATGTCATTAATATTGACCATTTTTTGAACGTTCGACTGGTCCGGGGTCATCGTTTTTCATCATAAAATTGATTTTTTGGACTCTACCAAAAATGATTCAAAAGGTCATTTGGATCGGGCCTCATGTTGAATAACCACTTTTTAAACCCTCACAGTGATCAAAATTGCCATTTTTACAGAGTTTTGCTTACTCAAAAGCTACAATTTTGACCAATTTCAGACACAGAAATGACTTTAAACACACTTATTTTAGTAGAAAAAGTAATAATTCACATCCAACCATAATTTAAAGTCAAAAGATTTAATGTTAAAATTTCATCAATATTGACCACTTTTTTGAACGTTCGACAGGTCCGGGGTCATCGTTTTTCATCAGAAAATTGATTTTTTGGACTCTACCAAAAATGATTCAAAATGTCATTTGGATCGGGCCTCATGTTGAATAACCACTTTTTAAACCCTCACAATGACCAAAATTGCCATTTTTACAGAGTTTTACTTACTCAAAAGCTTCAATTTTGACCAATTTCAGGCACAGAAATGACTTTAAACACACTTATTTTAGTTGAAAAAGTAATAATTCACATCAAACCATCATTTAAAGTCAAAAGATTAAATGTTAAAATTTCATCAATATTGACCACTTTTTTTAACGTTCGACTGGTCCGGGGTCATCGTTTTTCATCATAAAATTGATTTTTTGGACTCTACCAAAAATGATTCAAAATGTCATTTGGATCGGGCCTCATGTTGAATAACCACTTTTTAAACCCTCACAGTGACCAAAATTGCCATTTTTACAGAGTTTTGCTTACTCAGAAGCTTCAATTTTGACCAATTTCAGGCACAGAAATGACTTTAAACACACTTGTTTTAGTTGAAAAAGTAATATTTCACTTCCAACAGTCATTTAAAGTCTAAAGATTAAATGTTAAAATGTCATTAATATTGACAATTTTTTGAACGTTCGACTGGTCCGGGGTCATCGTTTTTCATCATAAAATTGATTTTTTGGACTCTACCAAAAATGATTCAAAAGGTCATTTGGATCGGGCCTCATGTTGAATAACCACTTTTTAAACCCTCACAGTGATCAAAATTGCCATTTTTACAGAGTTTTGCTTACTCAAAAGCTACAATTTTGACCAATTTCAGGCACAGAAATGACTTTAAACACACTTATTTTAGTAGAAAAAGTAATAATTCACATCCAACCATAATTTAAAGTCAAAAGATTTAATGTTAAAATTTCATCAATATTGACCACTTTTTTGAACGTTCGACAGGTCCGGGGTCATCGTTTTTCATCAGAAAATTGATTTTTTGGACTCTACCAAAAATGATTCAAAATGTCATTTGGATCGAGCCTCATGTTGAATAACCACTTTTTAAACCCTCACAATGACCAAATTTGCCATTTTTACAGAGTTTTACTTACTCAAAAGCTTCAATTTTGACCAATTTCAGGCACAGAAATGACTTTAAACACACTTATTTTAGTTGAAAAAGTAATAATTCACATCAAACCATCATTTAAAGTCAAAAGATTAAATGTTAAAATTTCATCAATATTGACCACTTTTTTTAACGTTCGACAGGTCCGGGGTCATCGTTTTTCATCATAAAATTGATTTTTTGGACTCTACCAAAAATGATTCAAAAGGTCATTTGGATCGGGCCTCATGTTGAATAACCACTTTTTAATCCCTCACAGTGATCAAAATTGCCATTTTTACAGAGTTTTGCTTACTCAAAAGCTACAATTTTGACCAATTTCAGGCACAGAAATGACTTTAAACACACTTATTTTAGTAGAAAAAGTAATAATTCACATCCAACCATAATTTAAAGTCAAAAGATTTAATGTTAAAATTTCATCAATATTGACCACTTTTTTGAACGTTCGACAGGTCCGGGGTCATCGTTTTTCATCAGAAAATTGATTTTTTGGACTCTACCAAAAATGATTCAAAATGTCATTTGGATCGGGCCTCATGTTGAATAACCACTTTTTAAACCCTCACAATGACCAAAATTGCCATTTTTACAGAGTTTTGCTTACTCAAAAGCTTCAATTTTGACCAATTTCAGGCACAGAAATGACTTTAAACACACTTATTTTAGTAGAAAAAGTAATAATTCACATCGCACCATCATTTAAAGTCAAAAGATTAAATGTTAAAATTTCATCAATATTGACCACTTTTTTGAACGTTCGACAGGTCCGGGTCATCGTTTTTCATCAGAAAATTGATTTTTTGGACTCTACCAAAAATGATTCAAAAAGTCATTTGGATCGGGCTTCATGTTGAATAACCACTTTTTAAACCCTCATAGTGACCAAAACTGCCATTTTTATAGAGTTTTGCTTACTCAGAAGCTTAAATTTTGACCATTTTCAGGCACAGAAATGACTTTAAACACACTTATTTTAGTTTAAAATGTAATAATTCACACCCAACAGTCATTTAAAGTCAAAAGATTAAATGTTAAAATGTCATCAATATTGACAATTTTTTGAACATGCGACTGGTCCGGGGTCATCGTTTTTCATCAGGAAATTGATTTTTTGGACTTCACCAAAAATGATTCAAAATGCTATTTGGATTGGGCCTCATGTTGAATAACCACATTTTAAACCCTCACAGTGACCAAAATTGCAATTTTTACTGAGTTTTGCTTACTCAGAAGCTTCAATTTTGACCAATTTCAGGCACAGAAATGACTTTAAACGCATTTATTTTAGTTTAAAAAGTAATAATTCACATCCAACAGTCATTTAAAGTCAAAAGATTAAATGTTAAATTTGATCAATATAGACCACTTTTTTAACGTTTGACAGGTCCGGGGTCTTCGTTTTTCATCATAAAATTGATTTTTTGGACTCTACCAAAAATGATTCAAAATGTCATTTGGATCGGGCCTCATGTTGAATAACCACTTTTTAAACCCTCACAGTGACCAAAATTGCCATTTTTACAGAGTTTGCTTACTCAGAAGCTTCAATTTTGACCAATTTCAGGCACAGAAATGACTTTAAACACACTTGTTTTAGTTGAAAAAGTAATATTTCACTTCCAACAGTCATTTAAAGTCTAAAGATTAAATGTTAAAATGTCATTTTGACCATTTTTTGAACGTTCGACTGGTCCGGGGTCATCGTTTTTCATCATAAAATAGATTTTTTGGACTCTACCAAAAATGATTCAAAAGGTCATTTGGATCGGGCCTCATGTTGAATAACCACTTTTTAAACCCTCACAGTGATCAAAATTGCCATTGTTACAGAGTTTTGCTTACTCAAAAGCTACAATTTTGACCAATTTCAGACACAGAAATGACTTTAAACACACTTATTTTAGTAGAAAAAGTAATAATTCACATCCAACCATAATTTAAAGTCAAAAGATTTAATGTTAAAATTTCATCAATATTGACCACTTTTTTGAACGTTCGACAGGTCCGGGGTCATCGTTTTTCATCAGAAAATGGATTTTTTGGACTCTACCAAAAATGATTCAAAATGTCATTTGGATCGGGCCTCATGTTGAATAACCACTTTTTAAACCCTCACAATGACCAAAATTGCCATTTTTACAGAGTTTTACTTACTCAAAAGCTTCAATTTTGACCAATTTCAGGCACAGAAATGACTTTAAACACACTTATTTTAGTTGAAAAAGTAATAATTCACATCAAACCATCATTTAAAGTCAAAAGATTAAATGTTAAAATTTCATCAATATTGACCACTTTTTTTAACGTTCGACTGGTCCGGGGTCATCGTTTTTCATCATAAAATTGATTTTTTGGACTCTACCAAAAATGATTCAAAATGTCATTTGGATCGGGCCTCATGTTGAATAACCACTTTTTAAACCCTCACAATGACCAAAATTGCCATTTTTACAGAGTTTTGCTTACTCAAAGCTTCAATTTTGACCAATTTCAGGCACAGAAATGACTTTAAACACACTTATTTTAGTAGAAAAAGTAATAATTCACATCGCACCATCATTTAAAGTCAAAAGATTAAATGTTAAAATTTCATCAATATTGACCACTTTTTTGAACGTTCGACAGGTCCGGGTCATCGTTTTTCATCAGAAAATGGATTTTTTGGACTCTACCAAAAATGATTCAAAAAGTCATTTGGATCGGGCCTCATGTTGAATAACCACTTTTTAAACCCTCATAGTGACCAAAATTGCCATTTTTATAGAGTTTTGCTTACTCAGAAGCTTCAATTTTGACCATTTTCAGGCACAGAAATGACTTTAAACACACTTATTTTAGTTTAAAATGTAATAATTCACATCCAACAGTCATTTAAAGTCAAAAGATTAAATGTTAAAATGTCATCAATATTGACAATTTTTTGAACATTCGACTGGTCCGGGGTCATCGTTTTTCATCAGAAAATTGATTTTTTGGACTTCACCAAAAATGATTCAAAATGCCATTTGGATCGGGCCTCATGTTGAATAACCACATTTTAAACCCTTACAGTGACCAAAATTTCAATTTTTACTGAGTTTTGCTTACTCAGAAGCTTCAATTTTGACCAATTTCAGGCACAGAAATGACTTTAAACGCACTTATTTTAGTTTAAAAAGTAATAATTCACATCCAACAGTCATTTAAAGTCAAAAGATTAAATGTTAAATTTTCATCAATATTGACCACTTTTTTAACGTTTGACAGGTCCGGGGTCTTCGTTTTTCATCATAAAATTGATTTTTTGGACTCTACCAAAAATGATTCAAAATGTCATTTGGATCGGGCCTCATGTTGAATAACCACTTTTTAAACCCTCACAGTGACCAAAAATGCAATTTTTATAGAGTTTTGCTTACTCAGAAGCTTCAATTTTGACCAATTTCAAGCACAGAAATGACTTTAAACACACTTGCTTTAGTTGAAAAAGTAATAATTCACATCCAACAGTCATTTAAAGTCTAAAGATTAAATGTTAAAATTTCATCAATATTGACCACTTTTTTGAACTTTCGACAGGTCCGGGGTCATCGTTTTTCATCATTAAATTGATTTTTTGGACTCTACCAAAAATGATTCAAAATGTCATTTGGATCGGGCCTCATGTTGAATAACCACTTTTTAAACCCTCACAGTGACCAAAATTGCCATTTTTACAGAGTTTTGCTTACTCAGAAGCTTCAATTTTGACCAATTTCAGGCACAGAAATGACTTTAAACACACTTGTTTTAGTTGAAAAAGTAATATTTCACTTCCAACAGTCATTTAAAGTCTAAAGATTAAATGTTAAAATGTCATTAATATTGACCATTTTTTGAACGTTCGACTGGTCCGGGGTCATCGTTTTTCATCATAAAATTGATTTTTTGGACTCTACCAAAAATGATTCAAAAGGTCATTTGGATCGGGCCTCATGTTGAATAACCACTTTTTAAACCCTCACAGTGATCAAAATTGCCATTTTTACAGAGTTTTACTTACTCAAAAGCTTCAATTTTGACCAATTTCAGGCACAGAAATGACTTTAAACACACTTATTTTAGTTGAAAAAGTAATAATTCACATCAAACCATCATTTAAAGTCAAAAGATTTAATACTAAAATTTCATCAATATTGACCACTTTTTTGAACGTTCGACAGGTCCGGGGTCTTCGTTTTTCATCATAAAATTGATTTTTTGGACTCTACCAAAAATGATTCAAAATGTCATTTGGATCGGGCCTCATGTTGAATAACTACTTTTTAAACCCTCACAGTGACCAAAAATGCAATTTTTACAGAGTTTTGCTTACTCAAAAGATAGAATTTTGACCAATTTCAGGCACAGAAATGACTTTAAACACACTTATTTTAGTTGAAAAAGTAATAATTCACATCCAACCATCATTTAAAGTCAAAAGATTAAATGTTAAAATTTCATCAATATTAACCACTTTTTTGAACGTTCGACAGGTCCGGGGTCATCGTTTTTCATCAGAACATTGATTTTTTGGACTCTACCAAAAATGATTCAAAATGTCATTTGGATCGGGCCTCATGTTGAATAACCACTTTTTAAACCCTCACAGTGACCAAAATTGCCATTTTTACAGAGTTTTGCTTACTCAAAAGCTTCAATTTTGACCAATTTCAGGCACAGAAATGACTTTAAACACACTTATTTTAGTTGAAAAAGTAAAAATTCACATCCAACAGTCATTTAAAGTCATAAGATTAAACGTTAAAATTTCATCAATATTGACCACTTTTTTGAACGTTCTACAGGTCCGGGGTCATCGTTTATCATCAGAAAATTGATTTTTTGGACTCTACCAAAAATGATTCAAAATGTCATTTGGATCGGGCCTCATGTTGAATAACCACTTTTTAAACCCTCACAGTCACCAAAATTGCCATTTTTACAGAGTTTTGCTTACTCAAAAGCTTCAATTTTAACAAATTTCAGGCACAGAAATGACTTTAAACACACTTATTTTAGTTGAAAAAGTAATAATTCACATCAAACCATCATTTAAAGTCAAAAGATTAAATGTTAAAATGTCATCAATATTGACCACTTTTTTTAACGTTCGACAGGTCCGGGGTCATCGTTTTTCATCATAAAATTGATCTTTTTGGACTCTACCAAAAATGATTCAAAATGTCATTTGGATCGGGCCTCATGTTGAATAACCACTTTTTAAACCCTCACAATGACCAAAATTGCCATTTTTACAGAGTTTTGCTTACTCAAAAGCTTCAATTTTGACCAATTTCAGGCACAGAAATGACTTTAAACACACTTATTTTAGTAGAAAAAGTAATAATTCACATCGCACCATCATTTAAAGTCAAAAGATTAAATGTTAAAATGTCATCAATATTGACCACTTTTTTGAACGTTCGACAGGTCCGGGTCATCGTTTTTCATCAGAAAATTGATTTTTTGGACTCTACCAAAAATGATTCAAAATGTCATTTGGATCGGGCCTCATGTTGAATAACCACTTTTTAAACCCTCACAGTGACCAAAAATGCAATTTTTACAGAGTTTTGCTTACTCAGAAGCTTCAATTTTGACCAATTTCAGGCACAGAAATGACTTTAAACACACTTGTTTTAGTTGAAAAAGTAATAATTCACATCCAACAGTCATTTAAAGTCTAAAGATTAAATGTTAAAATTTCATCAATATTGACCACTTTTTTGAACTTTCGACAGGTCCGGGGTCATCGTTTTTCATCATAAAATTGATTTTTTGGACTCTACCAAAAATGATTCAAAATGTCATTTGGATCGGGCCTCATGTTGAATAACCACTTTTTAAACCCTCACAATGACCAAAATTGCCATTTTTACAGAGTTTTACTTACTCAAAAGCTTCAATTTTGACCAATTTCAGGCACAGAAATGACTTTAAACACACTTATTTTAGTTGAAAAAGTAATAATTCACATCAAACCATCATTTAAAGTCAAAAGATTAAATGTTAAAATTTCATCAATATTGACCACTTTTTTTAACGTTCGACTGGTCCGGGGTCATCGTTTTTCATCATAAAATTGATTTTTTGGACTCTACCAAAAATGATTCAAAATGTCATTTGGATCGGGCCTCATGTTGAATAACCACTTTTTAAACCCTCACAGTGACCAAAATTGCCATTTTTACAGAGTTTTGCTTACTCAGAAGCTTCAATTTTGACCAATTTCAGGCACAGAAATGACTTTAAACACACTTGTTTTAGTTGAAAAAGTAATATTTCACTTCCAACAGTCATTTAAAGTCTAAAGATTAAATGTTAAAATGTCATTAATATTGACCATTTTTTGAACGTTCGACTGGTCCGGGGTCATCGTTTTTCATCATAAAATTGATTTTTTGGACTCTACCAAAAATGATTCAAAAGGTCATTTGGATCGGGCCTCATGTTGAATAACCACTTTTTAAACCCTCACAGTGATCAAAATTGCCATTTTTACAGAGTTTTGCTTACTCAAAAGCTACAATTTTGACCAATTTCAGGCACAGAAATGACTTTAAACACACTTATTTTAGTAGAAAAAGTAATAATTCACATCCAACCATAATTTAAAGTCAAAAGATTTAATGTTAAAATTTCATCAATATTGACCACTTTTTTGAACGTTCGACAGGTCCGGGGTCATCGTTTTTCATCAGAAAATTGATTTTTTGGACTCTACCAAAAATGATTCAAAATGTCATTTGGATCGAGCCTCATGTTGAATAACCACTTTTTAAACCCTCACAATGACCAAATTTGCCATTTTTACAGAGTTTTACTTACTCAAAAGCTTCAATTTTGACCAATTTCAGGCACAGAAATGACTTTAAACACACTTATTTTAGTTGAAAAAGTAATAATTCACATCAAACCATCATTTAAAGTCAAAAGATTAAATGTTAAAATTTCATCAATATTGACCACTTTTTTTAACGTTCGACAGGTCCGGGGTAATCGTTTTTCATCATAAAATTGATTTTTTGGACTCTACCAAAAATGATTCAAAAGGTCATTTGGATCGGGCCTCATGTTGAATAACCACTTTTTAATCCCTCACAGTGATCAAAATTGCCATTTTTACAGAGTTTTGCTTACTCAAAAGCTACAATTTTGACCAATTTCAGGCACAGAAATGACTTTAAACACACTTATTTTAGTAGAAAAAGTAATAATTCACATCCAACCATAATTTAAAGTCAAAAGATTTAACGTTAAAATTTCATCAATATTGACCACTTTTTTGAACGTTCGACAGGTCCGGGGTCATCGTTTTTCATCAGAAAATTGATTTTTTGGACTCTACCAAAAATGATTCAAAATGTCATTTGGATCGGGCCTCATGTTGAATAACCACTTTTTAAACCCTCACAATGACCAAAATTGCCATTTTTACAGAGTTTTGCTTACTCAAAAGCTTCAATTTTGACCAATTTCAGGCACAGAAATGACTTTAAACACACTTATTTTAGTAGAAAAAGTAATAATTCACATCGCACCATCATTTAAAGTCAAAAGATTAAATGTTAAAATTTCATCAATATTGACCACTTTTTTGAACGTTCGACAGGTCCGGGTCATCGTTTTTCATCAGAAAATTGATTTTTTGGACTCTACCAAAAATGATTCAAAAAGTCATTTGGATCGGGCTTCATGTTGAATAACCACTTTTTAAACCCTCATAGTGACCAAAACTGCCATTTTTATAGAGTTTTGCTTACTCAGAAGCTTAAATTTTGACCATTTTCAGGCACAGAAATGACTTTAAACACACTTATTTTAGTTTAAAATGTAATAATTCACATCCAACAGTCATTTAAAGTCAAAAGATTAAATGTTAAAATGTCATCAATATTGACAATTTTTTTAACATTCGACTGGTCCGGGGTCATCGTTTTTCATCAGGAAATTGATTTTTTGGACTTCACCAAAAATGATTCAAAATGCCATTTGGATCGGGCCTCATGTTGAATAACCACATTTTAAACCCTCACAGTGACCAAAATTGCAATTTTTACTGAGTTTTGCTTACTCAGAAGCTTCAATTTTGACCAATTTCAGGCACAGAAATGACTTTAAACGCACTTATTTTAGTTTAAAAAGTAATAATTCACATCCAACAGTCATTTAAAGTCAAAAGATTAAATGTTAAATTTGATCAATATAGACCACTTTTTTAACGTTTGACAGGTCCGGGGTCTTCGTTTTTCATCATAAAATTGATTTTTTGGACTCTACCAAAAATGATTCAAAATGTCATTTGGATCGGGCCTCATGTTGAATAACCACTTTTTAAACCCTCACAGTGACCAAAATTGCCATTTTTACAGAGTTTGCTTACTCAGAAGCTTCAATTTTGACCAATTTCAGGCACAGAAATGACTTTAAACACACTTGTTTTAGTTGAAAAAGTAATATTTCACTTCCAACAGTCATTTAAAGTCTAAAGATTAAATGTTAAAATGTCATTAATATTGACCATTTTTTGAACGTTCGACTGGTCCGGGGTCATCGTTTTTCATCATAAAATAGATTTTTTGGACTCTACCAAAAATGATTCAAAAGGTCATTTGGATCGGGCCTCATGTTGAATAACCACTTTTTAAACCCTCACAGTGATCAAAATTGCCATTTTTACAGAGTTTTGCTTACTCAAAAGCTACAATTTTGACCAATTTCAGACACAGAAATGACTTTAAACACACTTATTTTAGTAGAAAAAGTAATAATTCACATCCAACCATAATTTAAAGTCAAAAGATTTAATGTTAAAATTTCATCAATATTGACCACTTTTTTGAACGTTCGACAGGTCCGGGGTCATCGTTTTTCATCAGAAAATTGATTTTTTGGACTCTACCAAAAATGATTCAAAATGTCATTTGGATCGGGCCTCATGTTGAATAACCACTTTTTAAACCCTCACAATGACCAAAATTGCCATTTTTACAGAGTTTTACTTACTCAAAAGCTTCAATTTTGACCAATTTCAGGCACAGAAATGACTTTAAACACACTTATTTTAGTTGAAAAAGTAATAATTCACATCAAACCATCATTTAAAGTCAAAAGATTAAATGTTAAAATTTCATCAATATTGACCACTTTTTTTAACGTTCGACTGGTCCGGGGTCATCGTTTTTCATCATAAAATTGATTTTTTGGACTCTACCAAAAATGATTCAAAATGTCATTTGGATCGGGCCTCATGTTGAATAACCACTTTTTAAACCCTCACAATGACCAAAATTGCCATTTTTACAGAGTTTTGCTTACTCAAAGCTTCAATTTTGACCAATTTCAGGCACAGAAATGACTTTAAACACACTTATTTTAGTAGAAAAAGTAATAATTCACATCGCACCATCATTTAAAGTCAAAAGATTAAATGTTAAAATTTCATCAATATTGACCACTTTTTTGAACGTTCGACAGGTCCGGGTCATCGTTTTTCATCAGAAAATGGATTTTTTGGACTCTACCAAAAATGATTCAAAAAGTCATTTGGATCGGGCCTCATGTTGAATAACCACTTTTTAAACCCTCATAGTGACCAAAATTGCCATTTTTATAGAGTTTTGCTTACTCAGAAGCTTCAATTTTGACCATTTTCAGGCACAGAAATGACTTTAAACACACTTATTTTAGTTTAAAATGTAATAATTCACATCCAACAGTCATTTAAAGTCAAAAGATTAAATGTTAAAATGTCATCAATATTGACAATTTTTTGAACATTCGACTGGTCCGGGGTCATCGTTTTTCATCAGAAAATTGATTTTTTGGACTTCACCAAAAATGATTCAAAATGCCATTTGGATCGGGCCTCATGTTGAATAACCACATTTTAAACCCTTACAGTGACCAAAATTTCAATTTTTACTGAGTTTTGCTTACTCAGAAGCTTCAATTTTGACCAATTTCAGGCACAGAAATGACTTTAAACGCACTTATTTTAGTTTAAAAAGTAATAATTCACATCCAACAGTCATTTAAAGTCAAAAGATTAAATGTTAAATTTTCATCAATATTGACCACTTTTTTAACGTTTGACAGGTCCGGGGTCTTCGTTTTTCATCATAAAATTGATTTTTTGGACTCTACCAAAAATGATTCAAAATGTCATTTGGATCGGGCCTCATGTTGAATAACCACTTTTTAAACCCTCACAGTGACCAAAAATGCAATTTTTATAGAGTTTTGCTTACTCAGAAGCTTCAATTTTGACCAATTTCAAGCACAGAAATGACTTTAAACACACTTGCTTTAGTTGAAAAAGTAATATTTCACATCCAACAGTCATTTAAAGTCTAAAGATTAAATGTTAAAATTTCATCAATATTGACCACTTTTTTGAACTTTCGACAGGTCCGGGGTCATCGTTTTTCATCATTAAATTGATTTTTTGGACTCTACCAAAAATGATTCAAAATGTCATTTGGATCGGGCCTCATGTTGAATAACCACTTTTTAAACCCTCACAGTGACCAAAATTGCCATTTTTACAGAGTTTTGCTTACTCAGAAGCTTCAATTTTGACCAATTTCAGGCACAGAAATGACTTTAAACACACTTATTTTAGTTGAAAAAGTAATAATTCACATCAAACCATCATTTAAAGTCAAAAGATTTAATGTTAAAATTTCATCAATATTGACCACTTTTTTGAACGTTCGACAGGTCCGGGGTCATCGTTTTTCATCAGAACATTGATTTTTTGGACTCTACCAAAAATGATTCAAAATGTCATTTGGATCGGGCCTCATGTTGAATAACTACTTTTTAAACCCTCACAGTGACCAAAAATGCAATTTTTACAGAGTTTTGCTTACTCAAAAGATAGAATTTTGACCAATTTCAGGCACAGAAATGACTTTAAACACACTTATTTTAGTTGAAAAAGTAATAATTCACATCCAACCATCATTTAAAGTCAAAAGATTAAATGTTAAAATTTCATCAATATTAACCACTTTTTTGAACGTTCAACAGGTCCGGGGTCATCGTTTTTCATCAGAACATTGATTTTTTGGACTCTACCAAAAATGATTCAAAATGTCATTTGGATCGGGCCTCATGTTGAATAACCACTTTTTAAACCCTCACAGTGACCAAAATTGCCATTTTTACAGAGTTTTGCTTACTCAAAAGCTTCAATTTTGACCAATTTCAGGCACAGAAATGACTTTAAATACACTTATTTTAGTTGAAAAAGTAAAAATTCACATCCAACAGTCATTTAAAGTCATAAGATTAAACGTTAAAATTTCATCAATATTGACCACTTTTTTGAACGTTCTACAGGTCCGGGGTCATCGTTTATCATCAGAAAATTGATTTTTTGGACTCTACCAAAAATGATTCAAAATGTCATTTGGATCGGGCCTCATGTTGAATAACCACTTTTTAAACCCTCACAGTCACCAAAATTGCCATTTTTACAGAGTTTTGCTTACTCAAAAGCTTCAATTTTGACCAATTTCAGGCACAGAAATGACTTTAAACACACTTATTTTAGTAGAAAAAGTAATAATTCACATCGCACCATCATTTAAAGTCAAAAGATTAAATGTTAAAATTTCATTAATATTGACCACTTTTTTGAACGTTCGACAGGTCCGGGTCATCGTTTTTCATCAGAAAATAGATTTTTTGGACTCTACCAAAAATGATTCAAAATGTCATTTGGATCGGGCCTCATGTTGAATAACCACTTTTTAAACCCTCACAGTGACCAAAAATGCAATTTTTACAGAGTTTTGCTTACTCAGAAGCTTCAATTTTGTCCAATTTCAGGCACAGAAATGACTTTAAACACACTTGTTTTAGTTGAAAAAGTAATAATTCACATCCAACAGTCATTTAAAGTCTAAAGATTAAATGTTAAAATTTCATCAATATTGACCACTTTTTTGAACTTTCGACAGGTCCGGGGTCATCGTTTTTCATCATAAAATTGATTTTTTGGACTCTACCAAAAATGATTCAAAATGTCATTTGGATCGGGCCTCATGTTGAATAACCACTTTTTAAACCCTCACAGTGACCAAAATTGCCATTTTTACAGAGTTTTGCTTACTCAGAAGCTTCAATTTTGACCAATTTCAGGCACAGAAATGACTTTAAACACACTTGTTTTAGTTGAAAAAGTAATATTTCACTTCCAACAGTCATTTAAAGTCTAAAGATTAAATGTTAAAATGTCATTAATATTGACCATTTTTTGAAAGTTCGACTGGTCCGGGGTCATCGTTTTTCATCATAAAATTGATTTTTTGGACTCTACCAAAAATGATTCAAAAGGTCATTTGGATCGGGCCTCATGTTGAATAACCACTTTTTAAACCCTCACAGTGATCAAAATTGCCATTTTTACAGAGTTTTGCTTACTCAAAAGCTACAATTTTGACCAATTTCAGGCACAGAAATGACTTTAAACACACTTATTTTAGTAGAAAAAGTAATAATTCACATCCAACCATAATTTAAAGTCAAAAGATTTAATGTTAAAATTTCATCAATATTGACCACTTTTTTGAACGTTCGACAGGTCCGGGGTCATCGTTTTTCATCAGAAAATTGATTTTTTGGACTCTACCAAAAATGATTCAAAATGTCATTTGGATCGGGCCTCATGTTGAATAACCACTTTTTAAACCCTCACAATGACCAAAATTGCCATTTTTACAGAGTTTTACTTACTCAAAAGCTTCAATTTTGACCAATTTCAGGCACAGAAATGACTTTAAACACACTTATTTTAGTTGAAAAAGTAATAATTCACATCAAACCATCATTTAAAGTCAAAAGATTAAATGTTAAAATTTCATCAATATTGACCACTTTTTTTTAACGTTCGACAGGTCCGGGGTCTTCGTTTTTCATCATAAAATTGATTTTTTGGACTCTACCAAAAATGATTCAAAATGTCATTTGGATCGGGCCTCATGTTGAATAACCACTTTTTAAACCCTCACAGTGACCAAAAATGCAATTTTTACAGAGTTTTGCTTACTCAAAAGATAGAATTTTGACCAATTTCAGGCACAGAAATGACTTTAAACACACTTATTTTAGTTGAAAAAGTAATAATTCACATCCAACCATCATTTAAAGTCAAAAGTTTAAATGTTAAAATTTCATCAATATTAACCACTTTTTTGAACGTTCGACAGGTCCGGGGTCATCGTTTTTCATCAGAACATTGATTTTTTGGACTCTACCAAAAATGATTCAAAATGTCATTTGGATCGGGCCTCATGTTGAATAACCACTTTTTAAACCCTCACAGTCACCAAAATTGCCATTTTTACAGAGTTTTGCTTACTCAAAAGCTTCAATTTTGACCAATTTCAGGCACAGAAATGACTTTAAACACACTTATTTTAGTTGAAAAAGTAATAATTCACATCCAACCATCATTTAAAGTCAAAAGTTTAAATGTTAAAATTTCATCAATATTAACCACTTTTTTTAACGTTCGACAGGTCCGGGGTCATCGTTTTTCATCATAAAATTGATTTTTTTGGACTCTACCAAAAATGATTCAAAATGTCATTTGTATCGGGCCTCATGTTGAATAACTACTTTTTAAACCCTCACAGTGACCAAAAATGCAATTTTTACAGAGTTTTGCTTACTCAAAAGCTTCAATTTTGACCAATTTCAGGCACAGAAATGACTTTAAACACACTTATTTTAGTTGAAAAAGTAAAAATTCACATCCAACAGTCATTTAAAGTCATAAGATTAAACGTTAAAATTTCATCAATATTGACCACTTTTTTGAACGTTCTACAGGTCCGGGGTCATCGTTTATCATCAGAAAATTGATTTTTTGGACTCTACCAAAAATGATTCAAAATGTCATTTGGATCGGGCCTCATGTTGAATAACCACTTTTTAAACCCTCACAGTCACCAAAATTGCCATTTTTACAGAGTTTTGCTTACTCAAAAGCTTCAATTTTAACAAATTTCAGGCACAGAAATGACTTTAAACACACTTATTTTAGTTGAAAAAGTAATAATTCACATCAAACCATCATTTAAAGTCAAAAGATTAAATGTTAAAATGTCATCAATATTGACCACTTTTTTTAACGTTCGACAGGTCCGGGGTCATCGTTTTTCATCATAAAATTGATCTTTTTGGACTCTACCAAAAATGATTCAAAATGTCATTTGGATCGGGCCTCATGTTGAATAACCACTTTTTAAACCCTCACAATGACCAAAATTGCCATTTTTACAGAGTTTTGCTTACTCAAAAGCTTCAATTTTGACCAATTTCAGGCACAGAAATGACTTTAAACACACTTATTTTAGTAGAAAAAGTAATAATTCACATCGCACCATCATTTAAAGTCAAAAGATTAAATGTTAAAATTTCATCAATATTGACCACTTTTTTGAACGTTCGACAGGTCCGGGTCATCGTTTTTCATCAGAAAATTGATTTTTTGGACTCTACCAAAAATGATTCAAAATGTCATTTGGATCGGGCCTCATGTTGAATAACCACTTTTTAAACCCTCACAGTGACCAAAAATGCAATTTTTACAGAGTTTTGCTTACTCAGAAGCTTCAATTTTGACCAATTTCAGGCACAGAAATGACTTTAAACACACTTGTTTTAGTTGAAAAAGTAATAATTCACATCCAACAGTCATTTAAAGTCTAAAGATTAAATGTTAAAATTTCATCAATATTGACCACTTTTTTGAACTTTCGACAGGTCCGGGGTCATCGTTTTTCATCATAAAATTGATTTTTTGGACTCTACCAAAAATGATTCAAAATGTCATTTGGATCGGGCCTCATGTTGAATAACCACTTTTTAAACCCTCACAGTGACCAAAATTGCCATTTTTACAGAGTTTTGCTTACTCAGAAGCTTCAATTTTGACCAATTTCAGGCACAGAAATGACTTTAAACACACTTGTTTTAGTTGAAAAAGTAATATTTCACTTCCAACAGTCATTTAAAGTCTAAAGATTAAATGTTAAAATGTCATTAATATTGACCATTTTTTGAAAGTTCGACTGGTCCGGGGTCATCGTTTTTCATCATAAAATTGATTTTTTGGACTCTACCAAAAATGATTCAAAAGGTCATTTGGATCGGGCCTCATGTTGAATAACCACTTTTTAAACCCTCACAGTGATCAAAATTGCCATTTTTACAGAGTTTTGCTTACTCAAAAGCTACAATTTTGACCAATTTCAGGCACAGAAATGACTTTAAACACACTTATTTTAGTAGAAAAAGTAATAATTCACATCCAACCATAATTTAAAGTCAAAAGATTTAATGTTAAAATTTCATCAATATTGACCACTTTTTTGAACGTTCGACAGGTCCGGGGTCATCGTTTTTCATCAGAAAATTGATTTTTTGGACTCTACCAAAAATGATTCAAAATGTCATTTGGATCGGGCCTCATGTTGAATAACCACTTTTTAAACCCTCACAATGACCAAAATTGCCATTTTTACAGAGTTTTACTTACTCAAAAGCTTCAATTTTGACCAATTTCAGGCACAGAAATGACTTTAAACACACTTATTTTAGTTGAAAAAGTAATAATTCACATCAAACCATCATTTAAAGTCAAAAGATTAAATGTTAAAATTTCATCAATATTGACCACTTTTTTTTTAACGTTCGACAGGTCCGGGGTCTTCGTTTTTCATCATAAAATAGATTTTTTGGACTCTACCAAAAATGATTCAAAATGTCATTTGGATCGGGCCTCATGTTGAATAACCACTTTTTAAACCCTCACAGTGACCAAAAATGCAATTTTTACAGAGTTTTGCTTACTCAAAAGATAGAATTTTGACCAATTTCAGGCACAGAAATGACTTTAAACACACTTATTTTAGTTGAAAAAGTAATAATTCACATCCAACCATCATTTAAAGTCAAAAGTTTAAATGTTAAAATTTCATCAATATTAACCACTTTTTTGAACGTTCGACAGGTCCGGGGTCATCGTTTTTCATCAGAACATTGATTTTTTGGACTCTACCAAAAATGATTCAAAATGTCATTTGGATCGGGCCTCATGTTGAATAACCACTTTTTAAACCCTCACAGTCACCAAAATTGCCATTTTTACAGAGTTTTGCTTACTCAAAAGCTTCAATTTTAACCAATTTCAGGCACAGAAATGACTTTAAACACACTTATTTTAGTTGAAAAAGTAATAATTCACATCAAACCATCTTTTAAAGTCAAAAGATTAAATGTTAAAATGTCATCAATATTGACCACTTTTTTTTAACGTTCGACAGGTCCGGGGTCATCGTTTTTCATCATAAAATTGATTTTTTTGGACTCTACCAAAAATGATTCAAAATGTCATTTGGATCGGGCCTCATGTTGAATAACTACTTTTTAAACCCTCACAGTGACCAAAAATGCAATTTTTACAGAGTTTTGCTTACTCAAAAGATAGAATTTTGACCAATTTCAGGCACAGAAATGACTTTAAACACACTTATTTTAGTTGAAAAAGTAATAATTCACATCCAACCATCATTTAAAGTCAAAAGATTAAATGTTAAAATTTCATCAATATTAACCACTTTTTTGAACGTTCGACAGGTCCGGGGTCATCGTTTTTCATCAGAACATTGATTTTTTGGACTCTACCAAAAATGATTCAAAATGTCATTTGGATCGGGCCTCATGTTGAATAACCACTTTTTAAACCCTCACAGTGACCAAAATTGCCATTTTTACAGAGTTTTGCTTACTCAAAAGCTTCTATTTTGACCAATTTCAGGCACAGAAATGACTTTAAACACACTTATTTTAGTTGAAAAAGTAAAAATTCACATCCAACAGTCATTTAAAGTCATAAGATTAAACGTTAAAATTTCATCAATATTGACCACTTTTTTGAACGTTCTACAGGTCCGGGGTCATCGTTTATCATCAGAAAATTGATTTTTTGGACTCTACCAAAAATGATTCAAAATGTCATTTGGATCGGGCCTCATGTTGAATAACCACTTTTTAAACCCTCACAGTCACCAAAATTGCCATTTTTACAGAGTTTTGCTTACTCAAAAGCTTCAATTTTAACAAATTTCAGGCACAGAAATGACTTTAAACACACTTATTTTAGTTGAAAAAGTAATAATTCACATCAAACCATCATTTAAAGTCAAAAGATTAAATGTTAAAATGTCATCAATATTGACCACTTTTTTTAACGTTCGACAGGTCCGGGGTCATCGTTTTTCATCATAAAATTGATCTTTTTGGACTCTACCAAAAATGATTCAAAATGTCATTTGGATCGGGCCTCATGTTGAATAACCACTTTTTAAACCCTCACAATGACCAAAATTGCCATTTTTACAGAGTTTTGCTTACTCAAAAGCTTCAATTTTGACCAATTTCAGGCACAGAAATGACTTTAAACACACTTATTTTAGTAGAAAAAGTAATAATTCACATCGCACCATCATTTAAAGTCAAAAGATTAAATGTTAAAATTTCATCAATATTGACCACTTTTTTGAACGTTCGACAGGTCCGGGTCATCGTTTTTCATCAGAAAATTGATTTTTTGGACTCTACCAAAAATGATTCAAAATGTCATTTGGATCGGGCCTCATGTTGAATAACCACTTTTTAAACCCTCACAGTGACCAAAAATGCAATTTTTACAGAGTTTTGCTTACTCAGAAGCTTCAATTTTGACCAATTTCAGGCACAGAAATGACTTTAAACACACTTGTTTTAGTTGAAAAAGTAATAATTCACATCCAACAGTCATTTAAAGTTTAAAGATTAAATGTTAAAATTTCATCAATATTGACCACTTTTTTTAACTTTCGACAGGTCCGGGGTCATCGTTTTTCATCATAAAATTGATTTTTTGGACTCTACCAAAAATGATTCAAAATGTCATTTGGATCGGGCCTCATGTTGAATAACCACTTTTTAAACCCTCACAGTGACCAAAATTGCCATTTTTACAGAGTTTTGCTTACTCAGAAGCTTCAATTTTGACCAATTTCAGGCACAGAAATGACTTTAAACACACTTGTTTTAGTTGAAAAAGTAATATTTCACTTCCAACAGTCATTTAAAGTCTAAAGATTAAATGTTAAAATGTCATTAATATTGACCATTTTTTGAAAGTTCGACTGGTCCGGGGTCATCGTTTTTCATCATAAAATTGATTTTTTTGGACTCTACCAAAAATGATTCAAAATGTCATTTGGATCGGGCCTCATGTTGAATAACGACTTTATAAACCCTCACAATGACCAAAATTGCCATTTTTACAGAGTTTTGCTTACTCAAAAGCTACAATTTTGACCAATTTCAGGCACAGAAATGACTTTAAACACACTTATTTTAGTAGAAAAAGTAATAATTCACATCCAACCATCATTTAAAGTCAAAAGATTAAAAGTTAAAATTTCATCAATATTGACCACTTTTTTGAACGTTCGACAGGTCCGGGTCATCGTTTTTCATCAGAAAATTGATTTTTTGGACTCTACCAAAAATGATTCAAAAAGTCATTTGGATCGGGCCTCATGTTGAATAACCACTTTTTAAACCCTCATAGTGACCAAAATTGCCATTTTTATAGAGTTTTGCTTACTCAGAAGCTTCAATTTTGACCATTTTCAGGCACAGAAATGACTTTAAACACACTTATTTTAGCTTAAAATGTAATAATTCACATCCAACAGTCATTTAAAGTCAAAAGATTAAATGTTAAAATGTCATCAATATTGACAATTTTTTGAACATTCGACTGGTCCGGGGTCATCGTTTTTCATCAGAAAATTGATTTTTTGGACTTCACCAAAAATGATTCAAAATGCCATTTGGATCGGGCCTCATTGAATAACCACATTTTAAACCCTCACAGTGACCAAAATTGCAATTTTTACTGAGTTTTGCTTACTCAGAAGCTTCAATTTTGACCAATTTCAGGCACAGAAATGACTTTAAACGCACTTATTTTAGTTTAAAAAGTAATAATTCACATCCAACAGTCATTTAAAGTCAAAAGATTAAATGTTAAATTTTCATCAATATTGACCACTTTTTTAACGTTTGACAGGTCCGGGGTCTTCGTTTTTCATCATAAAATTGATTTTTTGGACTCTACCAAAAATGATTCAAAATGTCATTTGGATCGGGCCTCATGTTGAATAACCACTTTTTAAACCCTCACAGTGACCAAAAATGCAATTTTTACAGAGTTTTGCTTACTCAGAAGCTTCAATTTTGACCAATTTCAGGCACAGAAATGACTTTAAACACACTTGTTTTAGTTGAAAAAGTAATATTTCACTTCCAACAGTCATTTAAAGTCTAAAGATTAAATGTCAAAATGTCATTAATATTGACCATTTTTTGAAAGTTCGACTGGTCCGGGGTCATCGTTTTTCATCATAAAATGGATTTTTTGGACTCTACCAAAAATGATTCAAAAGGTCATTTGGATCGGGCCTCATGTTGAATAACAACTTTTTAAACCCTCACAGTGATCAAAATTGCCATTTTTACAGAGTTTTGCTTACTCAAAAGCTACAATTTTGACCAATTTCAGGCACAGAAATGACTTTAAACACACTTATTTTAGTAGAAAAAGTAATAATTCACATCCAACCATAATTTAAAGTCAAAAGATTTAATGTTAAAATTTCATCAATATTGACCACTTTTTTGAACGTTCGACAGGTCCGGGGTCATCGTTTTTCATCAGAAAATTGATTTTTTGGACTCTACCAAAAATGATTCAAAATGTCATTTGGATCGGGCCTCATGTTGAATAACCACTTTTTAAACCCTCACAGTGATCAAAATTGCCATTTTTACAGAGTTTTGCTTACTCAAAAGCTACAATTTTGACCAATTTCAGGCACAGAAATGACTTTAAACACACTTATTTTAGTAGAAAAAGTAATAATTCACATCCAACCATAATTTAAAGTCAAAAGATTTAATGTTAAAATTTCATCAATATTGACCACTTTTTTGAACGTTCGACAGGTCCGGGGTCATCGTTTTTCATCAGAAAATTGATTTTTTGGACTCTACCAAAAATGATTCAAAATGTCATTTGGATCGGGCCTCATGTTGAATAACCACTTTTTAAACCCTCACAATGACCAAAATTGCCATTTTTACAGAGTTTTACTTACTCAAAAGCTTCAATTTTGACCAATTTCAGGCACAGAAATGACTTTAAACACACTTATTTTAGTTGAAAAAGTAATAATTCACATCAAACCATCATTTAAAGTCAAAAGATTAAATGTTAAAATTTCATCAATATTGACCACTTTTTTTTAACGTTCGACAGGTCCGGGGTCTTCGTTTTTCATCATAAAATTGATTTTTTGGACTCTACCAAAAATGATTCAAAATGTCATTTGGATCGGGCCTCATGTTGAATAACCACTTTTTAAACCCTCACAGTGACCAAAAATGCAATTTTTACAGAGTTTTGCTTACTCAAAAGATAGAATTTTGACCAATTTCAGGCACAGAAATGACTTTAAACACACTTATTTTAGTTGAAAAAGTAATAATTCACATCCAACCATCATTTAAAGTCAAAAGTTTAAATGTTAAAATTTCATCAATATTAACCACTTTTTTGAACGTTCGACAGGTCCGGGGTCATCGTTTTTCATCAGAACATTGATTTTTTGGACTCTACCAAAAATGATTCAAAATGTCATTTGGATCGGGCCTCATGTTGAATAACCACTTTTTAAACCCTCACAGTCACCAAAATTGCCATTTTTACAGAGTTTTGCTTACTCAAAAGCTTCACTTTTAACCAATTTCAGGCACAGAAATTACTTTAAACACACTTATTTTAGTTGAAAAAGTAATAATTCACATCAAACCATCATTTAAAGTCAAAAGATTAAATGTTAAAATGTCATCAATATTGACCACTTTTTTTAACGTTCAACAGGTCCGGGGTCATCGTTTTTCATCATAAAATTGATTTTTTTGGACTCTACCAAAAATGATTCAAAATGTCATTTGGATCGGGCCTCATGTTGAATAACGACTTTATAAACCCTCACAATGACCAAAATTGCCATTTTTACAGAGTTTTGCTTACTCAAAAGCTTCAATTTTGACCAATTTCAGGCACAGAAATGACTTTAAACACACTTATTTTAGTAGAAAAAGTAATAATTCACATCGCACCATCATTTAAAGTCAAAAGATTAAATGTTAAAATTTCATCAATATTGACCACTTTTTTGAACGTTCGACAGGTCCGGGTCATCGTTTTTCATCAGAAAATTGATTTTTTGGACTCTACCAAAAATGATTCAAAAAGTCATTTGGATCGGGCCTCATGTTGAATAACCACTTTTTAAACCCTCATAGTGACCAAAATTGCCATTTTTATAGAGTTTTGCTTACTCAGAAGCTTCAATTTTGACCATTTTCAGGCACAGAAATGACTTTAAACACACTTATTTTAGTTTAAAATGTAATAATTCACATCCAACAGTCATTTAAAGTCAAAAGATTAAATGTTAAAATGTCATCAATATTGACAATTTTTTGAACATTCGACTGGTCCGGGGTCATCGTTTTTCATCAGAAAATTGATTTTTTGGACTTCACCAAAAATGATTCAAAATGCCATTTGGATCGGGCCTCATGTTGAATAACCACATTTTAAACCCTCACAGTGACCAAAATTGCAATTTTTACTGAGTTTTGCTTACTCAGAAGCTTCAATTTTGACCAATTTCAGGCACAGAAATGACTTTAAACGCACTTATTTTAGTTTAAAAAGTAATAATTCACATCCAACAGTCATTTAAAGTCAAAAGATTAAATGTTAAATTTTCATCAATATTGACCACTTTTTTAACGTTTGACAGGTCCGGGGTCTTCGTTTTTCATCATAAAATTGATTTTTTGGACTCTACCAAAAATGATTCAAAATGTCATTTGGATCGGGCCTCATGTTGAATAACCACTTTTTAAACCCTCACAGTGACCAAAAATGCAATTTTTACAGAGTTTTGCTTACTCAGAAGCTTCAATTTTGACCAATTTCAGGCACAGAAATGACTTTAAACACACTTGTTTTAGTTGAAAAAGTAATAATTCACATCCAACAGTCATTTAAAGTCTAAAGATTAAATGTAAAAATGTCATCAATATTGACCACTTTTTTGAACTTTCGACAGGTCCGGGGTCATCGTTTTTCATCATAAAATTGATTTTTTGGACTCTACCAAAAATGATTCAAAATGTCATTTGGATCGGGCCTCATGTTGAATAACCACTTTTTAAACCCTCACAGTGACCAAAATTGCCATTTTTACAGAGTTTTGCTTACTCAGAAGCTTCAATTTTGACCAATTTCAGGCACAGAAATGACTTTAAACACACTTGTTTTAGTTGAAAAAGTAATATTTCACTTCCAACAGTCATTTAAAGTCTAAAGATTAAATGTCAAAATGTCATTAATATTGACCATTTTTTGAAAGTTCGACTGGTCCGGGGTCATCGTTTTTCATCATAAAATGGATTTTTTGGACTCTACCAAAAATGATTCAAAAGGTCATTTGGATCGGGCCTCATGTTGAATAACCACTTTTTAAACCCTCACAGTGATCAAAATTGCCATTTTTACAGAGTTTTGCTTACTCAAAAGCTACAATTTTGACCAATTTCAGGCACAGAAATGACTTTAAACACACTTATTTTAGTAGAAAAAGTAATAATTCACATCCAACCATAATTTAAAGTCAAAAGATTTAATGTTAAAATTTCATCAATATTGACCACTTTTTTGAACGTTCGACAGGTCCGGGGTCATCGTTTTTCATCAGAAAATTGATTTTTTGGACTCTACCAAAAATGATTCAAAATGTCATTTGGATCGGGCCTCATGTTGAATAACCACTTTTTAAACCCTCACAATGACCAAAATTGCCATTTTTACAGAGTTTTGCTTACTCAAAAGCTTCAATTTTGACCAATTTCAGGCACAGAAATGACTTTAAACACACTTATTTTATTTGAAAAAGTAATAATTCACATCAAACCATCATTTAAAGTCAAAAGATTAAATGTTAAAATTTCATCAATATTGACCACTTTTTTTAACGTTCGACAGGTCCGGGTCATCGTTTTTCATCAGAAAATTGATTTTTTGGACTCTACCAAAAATGATTCAAAAAGTCATTTGGATCGGGCCTCATGTTGAATAACCACTTTTTAAACCCTCATAGTGACCAAAATTGCCATTTTTATAGAGTTTTGCTTACTCAGAAGCTTAAATTTTGACCATTTTCAGGCACAGAAATGACTTTAAACACACTTATTTTAGTTTAAAATGTAATAATTCACATCCAACAGTCATTTAAAGTCAAAAGATTAAATGTTAAAATGTCATCAATATTGACAATTTTTTGAACATTCGACTGGTCCGGGGTCATCGTTTTTCATCAGAAAATTGATTTTTTGGACTTCACCAAAAATGATTCAAAATGCCATTTGGATCGGGCCTCATGTTGAATAACCACATTTTAAACCCTCACAGTGACCAAAATTGCAATTTTTACTGAGTTTTGCTTACTCAGAAGCTTCAATTTTGACCAATTTCAGGCACAGAAATGACTTTAAACGCACTTATTTTAGTTTAAAAAGTAATAATTCACACCCAACAGTCATTTAAAGTCAAAAGATTAAATGTTAAATTTTCATCAATATTGACCACTTTTTTAACGTTTGACAGGTCCGGGGTCTTCGTTTTTCATCATAAAATTGATTTTTTGGACTCTACCAAAAATGATTCAAAATGTCATTTGGATCGGGCCTCATGTTGAATAACCACTTTTTAAACCCTCACAGTGACCAAAAATGCAATTTTTACAGAGTTTTGCTTACTCAGAAGCTTCAATTTTGACCAATTTCAGGCACAGAAATGACTTTAAACACACTTGTTTTAGTTGAAAAAGTAATAATTTACATCCAACAGTCATTTAAAGTCTAAAGATTAAATGTTAAAATTTCATCAATATTGACCACTTTTTTGAACTTTCGACAGGTCCGGGGTCATCGTTTTTCATCATAAAATTGATTTTTTGGACTCTACCAAAAATGAATCAAAATGTCATTTGGATCGGGCCTCATGTTGAATAACCACTTTTTAAACCCTCACAGTGACCAAAATTGCCATTTTTACAGAGTTTTGCTTACTCAGAAGCTTCAATTTTGACCAATTTCAGGCACAGAAATGACTTTAAACACACTTGTTTTAGTTGAAAAAGTAATATTTCACTTCCAACAGTCATTTAAAGTCTAAAGATTAAATGTTAAAATGTCATTAATATTGACCATTTTTTGAACGTTCGACTGGTCCGGGGTCATCGTTTTTCAACATAAAATTGATTTTTTGGACTCTACCAAAAATGATTCAAAAGGTCATTTGGATCGGGCCTCATGTTGAATAACCACTTTTTAAACCCTCACAGTGATCAAAATTGCCATTTTTACAGAGTTTTGCTTACTCAAAAGCTACAATTTTGACCAATTTCAGGCACAGAAATGACTTTAAACACACTTATTTTAGTAGAAAAAGTAATAATTCACATCCAACCATAATTTAAAGTCAAAAGATTTAATGTTAAAATTTCATCAATATTGACCACTTTTTTGAACGTTCGACAGGTCCGGGGTCATCGTTTTTCATCAGAAAATTGATTTTTTGGACTCTACCAAAAATGATTCAAAATGTCATTTGGATCGGGCCTCATGTTGAATAACCACTTTTTAAACCCTCACAATGACCAAAATTGCCATTTTTACAGAGTTTTACTTACTCAAAAGCTTCAATTTTGACCAATTTCAGGCACAGAAATGACTTTAAACACACTTATTTTAGTTGAAAAAGTAATAATTCACATCAAACCATCATTTAAAGTCAAAAGATTAAATGTTAAAATTTCATCAATATTAACCACTTTTTTGAACGTTCGACAGGTCCGGGGTCATCGTTTTTCATCAGAACATTGATTTTTTGGACTCTACCAAAAATGATTCAAAATGTCATTTGGATCGGGCCTCATGTTGAATAACCACTTTTTAAACCCTCACAGTGACCAAAATTGCCATTTTTACAGAGTTTTGCTTACTCAAAAGATAGAATTTTGACCAATTTCAGGCACAGAAATGACTTTAAACACACTTATTTTAGTTGAAAAAGTAATAATTCACATCCAACCATCATTTAAAGTCAAAAGATTAAATGTTAAAATTTCATCAATATTAACCACTTTTTTGAACGTTCGACAGGTCCGGGGTCATCGTTTTTCATCAGAACATTGATTTTTTGGACTCTACCAAAAATGATTCAAAATGTCATTTGGATCGGGCCTCATGTTGAATAACCACTTTTTAAACCCTCACAGTGACCAAAATTGCCATTTTTACAGAGTTTTGCTTACTCAAAAGCTTCAATTTTGACCAATTTCAGGCACAGAAATGACTTTAAACACACTTATTTTAGTTGAAAAAGTAATAATTCACATCCAACAGTCATTTAAAGTCATAAGATTAAACGTTAAAATTTCATCAATATTGACCACTTTTTTTAACGTTCTACAGGTCCGGGGTCATCGTTTTTCATCAGAAAATTGAATTTTTTGGACTCTACCAAAAATGATTCAAAATGTCATTTGGATCGGGCCTCATGTTGAATAACCTCTTTTTAAACCCTCACAGTCACCAAAATTGCCATTTTTACAGAGTTTTGCTTACTCAAAAGCTTCAATTTTAACCAATTTCAGGCACAGAAATGACTTTAAACACACTTATTTTAGTTGAAAAAGTAATAATTCACATCAAACCATCATTTAAAGTCAAAAGATTAAATGTTAAAATGTCATCAATATTGACCACTTTTTTTAACGTTCGACAGGTCCGGGGTCATCGTTTTTCATCATAAAATTGATTTTTTTGGACTCTACCAAAAATGATTCAAAATGTCATTTGGATCGGGCCTCATGATGAATAACCACTTTTTAAACCCTCACAATGACCAAAATTGCCATTTTTACAGAGTTTTGCTTACTCAAAAGCTACAATTTTGACCAATTTCAGGCACAGAAATGACTTTAAACACACTTATTTTAGTTGAAAAAGTAATAATTCACATCAAACCATCATTTAAAGTCAAAAGATTAAATGTTAAAATGTCATCAATATTGACCACTTTTTTTAACGTTCGACAGGTCCGGGGTCATCGTTTTTCATCATAAAATTGATTTTTTTGGACTCTACCAAAAATGATTCAAAATGTCATTTGGATCGGGCCTCATGTTGAATAACCACTTTTTAAACCCTTACAATGACCAAAATTGCCATTTTTACAGAGTTTTGCTTACTCAAAAGCTTCAATTTTGACCAATTTCAGGCACAGAAATGACTTTAAACACACTTATTTTAGTAGAAAAAGTAATAATTCACATCGCACCATCATTTAAAGTCAAAAGATTAAATGTTAAAATGTCATCAATATTGACAATTTTTTGAACATTCGACTGGTCCGGGGTCATCGTTTTTCATCAGAAAATTGATTTTTTGGACTTCACCAAAAATGATTCAAAATGCCATTTGGATCGGGCCTCATGTTGAATAACCACATTTTAAACCCTCACAGTGACCAAAATTGCAATTTTTATTGAGTTTTGCTTACTCAGAAGCTTCAATTTTGACCAATTTCAGGCACAGAAATGACTTTAAACGCACTTATTTTAGTTTAAAAAGTAATAATTCACATCCAACAGTCATTTAAAGTCAAAAGAATAAATGTTAAATTTTCATCAATATTGACTACTTTTTTAACGTTTGACAGGTCCGGGGTCTTCGTTTTTCATCATAAAATTGATTTTTTGGACTCTACCAAAAATGATTCAAAATGTCATTTGGATCGGGCCTCATGTTGAATAACCACTTTTTAAACCCTCACAGTGACCAAAAATGCAATTTTTACAGAGTTTTGCTTACTCAGAAGCTTCAATTTTGACCAATTTCAGGCACAGAAATGACTTTAAACACACTTGTTTTAGTTGAAAAAGTAATAATTCACATCCAACAGTCATTTAAAGTCTAAAGATTAAATGTTAAAATTTCATCAATATTGACCACTTTTTTGAACTTTCGACAGGTCCGGGGTCTTCGTTTTTCATCATAAAATTGATTTTTTGGACTCTACCAAAAATGATTCAAAATGTTATTTGGATCGGGCCTCATGTTGAATAACCACTTTTTAAACCCTCACAATGACCAAAATTGCAATTTTTACAGAGTTTTACTTACTCAAAAGCTTCAATTTTGACCAATTTCAGGCACAGAAATGACTTTAAACACACTTATTTTAGTTGAAAAAGTAATAATTCACATCAAACCATCATTTAAAGTCAAAAGATTAAATGTTAAAATTTCATAAATATTGACCACTTTTTTTAACGTTCGACAGGTCCGGGGTCATCGTTTTTCATCATAAAATTGATTTTTTTGGACTCTACCAAAAATGATTCAAAATGTCATTTGGATCGGGCCTCATGTTGAATAACCACTTTTTAAACCCTCACAATGACCAAAATTGCCATTTTTACAGAGTTTTGCTTACTCAAAAGCTTCAATTTTGACCAATTTCAGGCACAGAAATGACTTTAAACACACTTATTTTAGTAGAAAAAGTAATAATTCACATCGCACCATCATTTAAAGTCAAAAGATTAAATGTTAAAATTTCATCAATATTGACCACTTTTTTGAACGTTCGACAGGTCCGGGTCATCGTTTTTCATCAGAAAATTGATTTTTTGGACTCTACCAAAAATGATTCAAAAAGTCATTTGGATCGGGCCTCATGTTGAATAACCACTTTTTAAACCCTCATAGTGACCAAAATTGCCATTTTTATAGAGTTTTGCTTACTCAGAAGGTTAAATTTTGACCATTTTCAGGCACAGAAATGACTTTAAACACACTTATTTTGGTTTAAAATGTAATAATTCACATCCAACAGTCATTTAAAGTCAAAAGATTAAATGTTAAAATGTCATCAATATTGACAATTTTTTGAACATTCGACTGGTCCGGGGTCATCGTTTTTCATCAGAAAATTGATTTTTTGGACTTCACCAAAAATGATTCAAAATGCCATTTGGATCGGGCCTCATGTTGAATAACCACATTTTAAACCCTCACAGTGACCAAAATTGCAATTTTTACTGAGTTTTGCTTACTCAGAAGCTTCAATTTTGACCAATTTCAGGCACAGAAATGACTTTAAACGCACTTATTTTAGTTTAAAAAGTAATAATTCACATCCAACAGTCATTTAAAGTCAAAAGATTAAATGTTAAATTTTCATCAATATTGACCACTTTTTTAACGTTTGACAGGTCCGGGGTCTTCGTTTTTCATCATAAAATTGATTTTTTGGACTCTACCAAAAATGATTCAAAATGTCATTTGGATCGGGCCTCATGTTGAATAACCACTTTTTAAACCCTCACAGTGACCAAAAATGCAATTTTTACGGAGTTTTGCTTACTCAGAAGCTTCAATTTTGACCAATTTCAGGCACAGAAATGACTTTAAACACACTTGTTTTAGTTGAAAAATTAATAATTCACATCCAACAGTCATTTAAAGTCTAAAGATTAAATGTTAAAATTTCATCAATATTGACCACTTTTTTGAACTTTCGACAGGTCCGGGGTCATCGTTTTTCATCATAAAATTGATTTTTTGGACTCTACCAAAAATGATTCAAAATGTCATTTGGATCGGGCCTCATGTTGAATAACCACTTTTTAAACCCTCACAGTTACCAAAATTGCAACTTTTACAGAGTTTTGCTTACTCAGAAGCTTCAATTTTGACCAATTTCAGGCAAAGAAATGACTTTAAACACACTTGTTTTAGTTGAAAAAGTAATATTTCACTTCCAACAGTCATTTAAAGTCTAAAGATTAAATGTTAAAATGTCATTAATATTGACCATTTTTTGAACGTTCGACTGGTCCGGGGTCATCGTTTTTCATCATAAAATTGATTTTTTGGACTCTACCAAAAATGATTCAAAAGGTCATTTGGATCGGGCCTCATGTTGAATAACCACTTTTTAAACCCTCACAGTGATCAAAATTGCCATTTTTACAGAGTTTTGCTTACTCAAAAGCTACAATTTTGACCAATTTCAGGCACAGAAATGACTTTAAACACACTTATTTTAGTAGAAAAAGTAATAATTCACATCGCACCATCATTTAAAGTCAAAAGATTAAATGTTAAAATTTCATCAATATTGACCACTTTTTTGAACGTTCGACAGGTCCGGGTCATCGTTTTTCATCAGAAAATTGATTTTTTGGACTCTACCAAAAATGATTCAAAAAGTCATTTGGATCGGGCCTCATGTTGAATAACCACTTTTTAAACCCTCATAGTGACCAAAATTGCCATTTTTATAGAGTTTTGCTTACTCAGAAGGTTAAATTTTGACCATTTTCAGGCACAGAAATGACTTTAAACACACTTATTTTGGTTTAAAATGTAATAATTCACATCCAACAGTCATTTAAAGTCAAAAGATTAAATGTTAAAATGTCATCAATATTGACAATTTTTTGAACATTCGACTGGTCCGGGGTCATCGTTTTTCATCAGAAAATTGATTTTTTGGACTTCACCAAAAATGATTCAAAATGCCATTTGGATCGGGCCTCATGTTGAATAACCACATTTTAAACCCTCACAGTGACCAAAATTGCAATTTTTACTGAGTTTTGCTTACTCAGAAGCTTCAATTTTGACCAATTTCAGGCACAGAAATGACTTTAAACGCACTTATTTTAGTTTAAAAAGTAATAATTCACATCCAACAGTCATTTAAAGTCAAAAGATTAAATGTTAAATTTTCATCAATATTGACCACTTTTTTAACGTTTGACAGGTCCGGGGTCTTCGTTTTTCATCATAAAATTGATTTTTTGGACTCTACCAAAAATGATTCAAAATGTCATTTGGATCGGGCCTCATGTTGAATAACCACTTTTTAAACCCTCACAGTGACCAAAAATGCAATTTTTACTGAGTTTTGCTTACTCAGAAGCTTCAATTTTGACCAATTTCAGGCACAGAAATGACTTTAAACACACTTGTTTTAGTTGAAAAATTAATAATTCACATCCAACAGTCATTTAAAGTCTAAAGATTAAATGTTAAAATTTCATCAATATTGACCACTTTTTTGAACTTTCGACAGGTCCGGGGTCATCGTTTTTCATCATAAAATTGATTTTTTGGACTCTACCAAAAATGATTCAAAATGTCATTTGGATCGGGCCTCATGTTGAATAACCACTTTTTAAACCCTCACAGTTACCAAAATTGCAACTTTTACAGAGTTTTGCTTACTCAGAAGCTTCAATTTTGACCAATTTCAGGCAAAGAAATGACTTTAAACACACTTGTTTTAGTTGAAAAAGTAATATTTCACTTCCAACAGTCATTTAAAGTCTAAAGATTAAATGTTAAAATGTCATTAATATTGACCATTTTTTGAACGTTCGACTGGTCCGGGGTCATCGTTTTTCATCATAAAATTGATTTTTTGGACTCTACCAAAAATGATTCAAAAGGTCATTTGGATCGGGCCTCATGTTGAATAACCACTTTTTAAACCCTCACAGTGATCAAAATTGCCATTTTTACAGAGTTTTGCTTACTCAAAAGCTACAATTTTGACCAATTTCAGGCACAGAAATGACTTTAAACACACTTATTTTAGTAGAAAAAGTAATAATTCACATCCAACCATAATTTAAAGTCAAAAGATTTAATGTTAAAATTTCATCAATATTGACCACTTTTTTGAACGTTCGACAGGTCCGGGGTCATCGTTTTTCATCAGAAAATTGATTTTTTGGACTCTACCAAAAATGATTCAAAATGTCATTTGGATCGGGCCTCATGTTGAATAACCACTTTTTAAACCCTCACAATGACCAAAATTGCCATTTTTACAGAGTTTTACTTACTCAAAAGCTTCAATTTTGACCAATTTCAGGCACAGAAATGACTTTAAACACACTTATTTTAGTTGAAAAAGTAATAATTCACATCAAACCATCATTTAAAGTCAAAAGATTAAATGTTAAAATTTCATCAATATTGACCACTTTTTTTAACGTTCGACTGGTTCGGGGTCATCGTTTTTCATCATAAAATTGATTTTTTGGACTCTACCAAAAATGATTCAAAATGTCATTTGGATCGGGCCTCATGTTGAATAACCACTTTTTAAACCCTCACAATGACCAAAATTGCCATTTTTACAGAGTTTTGCTTACTCAAAGCTTCAATTTTGACCAATTTCAGGCACAGAAATGACTTTAAACACACTTATTTTAGTAGAAAAAGTAATAATTCACATTGCACCATCATTTAAAGTCAAAAGATTAAATGTTAAAATTTCATCAATATTGACCACTTTTTTGAACGTTCGACAGGTCCGGGTCATCGTTTTTCATCAGAAAATTGATTTTTTGGACTCTACCAAAAATGATTCAAAAAGTCATTTGGATCGGGCCTCATGTTGAATAACCACTTTTTAAACCCTCATAGTGACCAAAATTGCCATTTTTATAGAGTTTTGCTTACTCAGAAGCTTCAATTTTGACCATTTTCAGGCACAGAAATGACTTTAAACACACTTATTTTAGTTTAAAATGTAATAATTCACATCCAACAGTCATTTAAAGTCAAAAGATTAAATGTTAAAATGTCATCAATGTTGACAATTTTTTGAACGTTCGACTGGTCCGGGTCATCGTTTTTCATCAGAAAATTAATTTTTTGGACTCTACCAAAAATGATTCAAGAGGTCATTTGGATCGGGCCTCATGTTGAATAACCACTTTTTAAACCCTCACAGTGATCAAAATTGCCATTTTTACAGAGTTTTACTTACTCAAAAGCTTCAATTTTAACCAATTTCAGGCACAGAAATGACTTTAAACACACTTATTTTAGTTGAAAAAGTAATAATTCACATCAAACCATCATTTAAAGTCAAAAGATTAAATGTTAAAATTTCATCAATATTGACCACTTTTTTGAACGTTCGACAGGTCCGGGGTCATCGTTTTTCATCAGAAAATTGATTTTTTGGACTCTACCAAAAATGATTCAAAATGTCATTTGGATCGGGCCTCATGTTGAATAACGACTTTTTAAACCCTCACAATGACCAAAATTGCCATTTTTACAGAGTTTTACCTACTCAAAAGCTTCAATTTTGACCAATTTCAGGCACAGAAATGACTTTAAACACACTTATTTTAGTTGAAAAAGTAATAATTCACATCAAACCATCATTTAAAGTCAAAAGATTAAATGTTAAAATTTCATCAATATTGACCACTTTTTTTAACGTTCGACTGGTTCGGGGTCATCGTTTTTCATCATAAAATTGATTTTTTGGACTCTACCAAAAATGATTCAAAATGTCATTTGGATCGGGCCTCATGTTGAATAACCACTTTTTAAACCCTCACAATGACCAAAATTGCCATTTTTACAGAGTTTTGCTTACTCAAAGCTTCAATATTGACCAATTTCAGGGACAGAAATGACTTTAAACACACTTATTTTAGTAGAAAAAGTAATAATTCACATTGCACCATCATTTAAAGTCAAAAGATTAAATGTTAAAATTTCATCAATATTGACCACTTTTTTGAACGTTCGACAGGTCCGGGGTCTTCGTTTTTCATCATAAAATTGATTTTTTGGACTCTACCAAAAATGATTCAAAATGTCATTTGGATCGTGCCTCATGTTGAATAACCACTTTTTAAACCCTCACAGTGACCAAAAATGCAATTTTTACAGAGTTTTGCTTACTCAAAAGATAGAATTTTGACCAATTTCAGGCACAGAAATGACTTTAAACACACTTATTTTAGTTGAAAAAGTAATAATTCACATCCAACCATCATTTAAAGTCAAAAGATTAAATGTTAAAATTTCCTCAATATTAACCACTTTTTTGAACGTTCGACAGGTCCGGGGTCATCGTTTTTCATCAGAACATTGATTTTTTGGACTCTACCAAAAATGATTCAAAATGTCATTTGGATCGGGCCTCATGTTGAATAACCACTTTTTAAACCCTCACAGTGACCAAAAATGCAATTTTTACAGAGTTTTGCTTACTCAGAAGCTTCAATTTTGACCAATTTCAGGCACAGAAATGACTTTAAACACACTTGTTTTAGTTGAAAAATTAATAATTCACATCCAACAGTCATTTAAAGTCTAAAGATTAAATGTTAAAATTTCATCAATATTGACCACTTTTTTTAACTTTCGACAGGTCCGGGGTCATCGTTTTTCATCATAAAATTGATTTTTTGGACTCTACCAAAAATGATTCAAAATGTCATTTGGATCGGGCCTCATGTTGAATAACCACTTTTTAAACCCTCACAGTGACCAAAAATGCAATTTTTACAGAGTTTTGCTTACTCAGAAGCTTCAATTTTGACCAATTTCAGGCACAGAAATGACTTTAAACACACTTGTTTTAGTTGAAAAAGTAATAATTCACATCCAACAGTCATTTAAAGTCTAAAGATTAAATGTTAAAATTTCATCAATATTGACCACTTTTTTGAACTTTCGACAGGTCCGGGGGTCATCGTTTTTCATCATAAAATTGATTTTTTGGACTCTACCAAAAATGATTCAAAATGTCATTTGGATCGGGCCTCATGTTGAATAACCACTTTTTAAACCCTCACAGTGACCAAAATTGCCATTTTTACAGAGTTTTGCTTACTCAGAAGCTTCAATTTTGACCAATTTCAGGCACAGAAATGACTTTAAACACACTTGTTTTAGTTGAAAAAGTAATATTTCACTTCCAACAGTCATTTAAAGTCTAAAGATTAAATGTTAAAATGTCATTAATATTGACCATTTTTTGAACGTTCGACTGGTCCGGGGTCATCGTTTTTCATCATAAAATTGATTTTTTGGACTCTACCAAAAATGATTCAAAAGGTCATTTGGATCGGGCCTCATGTTGAATAACCACTTTTTAAACCCTCACAGTGATCAAAATTGCCATTTTTACAGAGTTTTGCTTACTCAAAAGCTACAATTTTGACCAATTTCAGGCACAGAAATGACTTTAAACACACTTATTTTAGTAGAAAAAGTAATAATTCACATCCAACCATAATTTAAAGTCAAAAGATTTAATGTTAAAATTTCATCAATATTGACCACTTTTTTGAATGTTCGACAGGTCCGGGGTCATCGTTTTTCAACAGAAAATTGATTTTTTGGACTCTACCAAAAATGATTCAAAATGTCATTTGGATCGGGCCTCATGTTGAATAACCACTTTTTAAACCCTCACAATGACCAAAATTGCCATTTTTACAGAGTTTTACCTACTCAAAAGCTTCAATTTTGACCAATTTCAGGCACAGAAATGACTTTAAACACACTTATTTTAGTTGAAAAAGTAATAATTCACATCAAACCATCATTTAAAGTCAAAAGATTAAATGTTAAATTTTCATCAATATTGACCACTTTTTTAACGTTTGACAGGTCCGGGGTCTTCGTTTTTCATCATAAAATTGATTTTTTGGACTCTACCAAAAATGATTCAAAATGTCATTTGGATCGGGCCTCATGTTGAATAACCACTTTTTAAACCCTCACAGTGACCAAAAATGCAATTTTTACAGAGTTTTGCTTACTCAAAAGCTTCAATTTTGACCAATTTCAGGCACAGAAATGACTTTAAACACACTTATTTTAGTAGAAAAAGTAATAATTCACATCGCACCATCATTTAAAGTCAAAAGATTAAATGTTAAAATTTCATCAATATTGACCACTTTTTTGAACGTTCGACAGGTCCGGGTCATCGTTTTTCATCAGAAAATTGATTTTTTGGACTCTACCAAAAATGATTCAAAATGTCATTTGGATCGGGCCTCATGTTGAATAACCACATTTTAAACCCTCACAGTGACCAAAATTGCAATTTTTACTGAGTTTTGCTTACTCAGAAGCTTCAATTTTGACCAATTTCAGGCACAGAAATGACTTTAAACGCACTTATTTTAGTTTAAAAAGTAATAATTCACATCCAACAGTCATTTAAAGTCAAAAGATTAAATGTTAAATTTTCATCAATATTGACCACTTTTTTAACGTTTGACAGGCCCGGGGTCTTCGTTTTTCATCATAAAATTGATTTTTTGGACTCTACCAAAAATGATTCAAAATGTCATTTGGATCGGGCCTCATGTTGAATAACCACTTTTTAAACCCTCACAGTGACCAAAAATGCAATTTTTACAGAGTTTTGCTTACTCAGAAGCTTCAATTTTGACCAATTTCAGGCACAGAAATGACTTTAAACACACTTGTTTTAGTTGAAAAATTAATAATTCACATCCAACAGTCATTTAAAGTCTAAAGATTAAATGTTAAAATTTCATCAATATTGACCACTTTTTTGAACTTTCGACAGGTCCGGGGTCATTGTTTTTCATCATAAAATTGATTTTTTGGACTCTACCAAAAATGATTCAAAATGTCATTTGGATCGGGCCTCATGTTGAATAACCACTTTTTAAACCCTCACAGTGACCAAAATTGCAATTTTTACAGAGTTTTGCTTACTCAAAAGCTTCAATTTTGACCAATTTCAGGCACAGAAATGACTTTAAACACACTTATTTTAGTTGAAAAAGTAATAATTCACATCAAACCATCATTTAAAGTCAAAAGATTAAATGTTAAAATTTCATCAATATTGACCACTTTTTTTAACGTTCGACTGGTTCGGGGTCATCGTTTTTCATCATAAAATTGATTTTTTGGACTCTACCAAAAATGATTCAAAAGGTCATTTGGATCGGGCCTCATGTTGAATAACCACTTTTTAAACCCTCACAGTTACCAAAATTGCAACTTTTACAGAGTTTTGCTTACTCAGAAGCTTCAATTTTGACCAATTTCAGGCAAAGAAATGACTTTAAACACACTTGTTTTAGTTGAAAAAGTAATATTTCACTTCCAACAGTCATTTAAAGTCTAAAGATTAAATGTTAAAATGTCATTAATATTGACCATTTTTTGAACGTTCGACTGGTCCGGGGTCATCGTTTTTCATCATAAAATTGATTTTTTGGACTCTACCAAAAATGATTCAAAAGGTCATTTGGATCGGGCCTCATGTTGAATAACCACTTTTTAAACCCTCACAGTGATCAAAATTGCCATTTTTACAGAGTTTTGCTTACTCAAAAGCTACAATTTTGACCAATTTCAGGCACAGAAATGACTTTAAACACACTTATTTTAGTAGAAAAAGTAATAATTCACATCCAACCATAATTTAAAGTCAAAAGATTTAATGTTAAAATTTCATCAATATTGACCACTTTTTTGAACGTTCGACAGGTCCGGGGTCATCGTTTTTCATCAGAAAATTGATTTTTTGGACTCTACCAAAAATGATTCAAAATGTCATTTGGATCGGGCCTCATGTTGAATAACCACTTTTTAAACCCTCACAATGACCAAAATTGCCATTTTTACAGAGTTTTACTTACTCAAAAGCTTCAATTTTGACCAATTTCAGGCACAGAAATGACTTTAAACACACTTATTTTAGTTGAAAAAGTAATAATTCACATCAAACCATCATTTAAAGTCAAAAGATTAAATGTTAAAATTTCATCAATATTGACCACTTTTTTTAACGTTCGACTGGTTCGGGGTCATCGTTTTTCATCATAAAATTGATTTTTTGGACTCTACCAAAAATGATTCAAAATGTCATTTGGATCGGGCCTCATGTTGAATAACCACTTTTTAAACCCTCACAATGACCAAAATTGCCATTTTTACAGAGTTTTGCTTACTCAAAGCTTCAATTTTGACCAATTTCAGGCACAGAAATGACTTTAAACACACTTATTTTAGTAGAAAAAGTAATAATTCACATTGCACCATCATTTAAAGTCAAAAGATTAAATGTTAAAATTTCATCAATATTGACCACTTTTTTGAACGTTCGACAGGTCCGGGTCATCGTTTTTCATCAGAAAATTGATTTTTTGGACTCTACCAAAAATGATTCAAAAAGTCATTTGGATCGGGCCTCATGTTGAATAACCACTTTTTAAACCCTCATAGTGACCAAAATTGCCATTTTTATAGAGTTTTGCTTACTCAGAAGCTTCAATTTTGACCATTTTCAGGCACAGAAATGACTTTAAACACACTTATTTTAGTTTAAAATGTAATAATTCACATCCAACAGTCATTTAAAGTCAAAAGATTAAATGTTAAAATGTCATCAATGTTGACAATTTTTTGAACGTTCGACTGGTCCGGGTCATCGTTTTTCATCAGAAAATTAATTTTTTGGACTCTACCAAAAATGATTCAAGAGGTCATTTGGATCGGGCCTCATGTTGAATAACCACTTTTTAAACCCTCACAGTGATCAAAATTGCCATTTTTACAGAGTTTTACTTACTCAAAAGCTTCAATTTTAACCAATTTCAGGCACAGAAATGACTTTAAACACACTTATTTTAGTTGAAAAAGTAATAATTCACATCAAACCATCATTTAAAGTCAAAAGATTAAATGTTAAAATTTCATCAATATTGACCACTTTTTTGAACGTTCGACAGGTCCGGGGTCATCGTTTTTCATCAGAAAATTGATTTTTTGGACTCTACCAAAAATGATTCAAAATGTCATTTGGATCGGGCCTCATGTTGAATAACGACTTTTTAAACCCTCACAATGACCAAAATTGCCATTTTTACAGAGTTTTACCTACTCAAAAGCTTCAATTTTGACCAATTTCAGGCACAGAAATGACTTTAAACACACTTATTTTAGTTGAAAAAGTAATAATTCACATCAAACCATCATTTAAAGTCAAAAGATTAAATGTTAAAATTTCATCAATATTGACCACTTTTTTTAACGTTCGACTGGTTCGGGGTCATCGTTTTTCATCATAAAATTGATTTTTTGGACTCTACCAAAAATGATTCAAAATGTCATTTGGATCGGGCCTCATGTTGAATAACCACTTTTTAAACCCTCACAATGACCAAAATTGCCATTTTTACAGAGTTTTGCTTACTCAAAGCTTCAATATTGACCAATTTCAGGGACAGAAATGACTTTAAACACACTTATTTTAGTAGAAAAAGTAATAATTCACATTGCACCATCATTTAAAGTCAAAAGATTAAATGTTAAAATTTCATCAATATTGACCACTTTTTTGAACGTTCGACAGGTCCGGGGTCTTCGTTTTTCATCATAAAATTGATTTTTTGGACTCTACCAAAAATGATTCAAAATGTCATTTGGATCGTGCCTCATGTTGAATAACCACTTTTTAAACCCTCACAGTGACCAAAAATGCAATTTTTACAGAGTTTTGCTTACTCAAAAGATAGAATTTTGACCAATTTCAGGCACAGAAATGACTTTAAACACACTTATTTTAGTTGAAAAAGTAATAATTCACATCCAACCATCATTTAAAGTCAAAAGATTAAATGTTAAAATTTCCTCAATATTAACCACTTTTTTGAACGTTCGACAGGTCCGGGGTCATCGTTTTTCATCATAAAATTGATTTTTTGGACTCTACCAAAAATGATTCAAAATGTCATTTGGATCGGGCCTCATGTTGAATAACCACTTTTTAAACCCTCACAGTGACCAAAAATGCAATTTTTACAGAGTTTTGCTTACTCAGAAGCTTCAATTTTGACCAATTTCAGGCACAGAAATGACTTTAAACACACTTGTTTTAGTTGAAAAAGTAATAATTCACATCCAACAGTCATTTAAAGTCTAAAGATTAAATGTTAAAATTTCATCAATATTGACCACTTTTTTGAACTTTCGACAGGTCCGGGGGTCATCGTTTTTCATCATAAAATTGATTTTTTGGACTCTACCAAAAATGATTCAAAATGTCATTTGGATCGGGCCTCATGTTGAATAACCACTTTTTAAACCCTCACAGTGACCAAAATTGCCATTTTTACAGAGTTTTGCTTACTCAGAAGCTTCAATTTTGACCAATTTCAGGCACAGAAATGACTTTAAACACACTTGTTTTAGTTGAAAAAGTAATATTTCACTTCCAACAGTCATTTAAAGTCTAAAGATTAAATGTTAAAATGTCATTAATATTGACCATTTTTTGAACGTTCGACTGGTCCGGGGTCATCGTTTTTCATCATAAAATTGATTTTTTGGACTCTACCAAAAATGATTCAAAAGGTCATTTGGATCGGGCCTCATGTTGAATAACCACTTTTTAAACCCTCACAGTGATCAAAATTGCCATTTTTACAGAGTTTTGCTTACTCAAAAGCTACAATTTTGACCAATTTCAGGCACAGAAATGACTTTAAACACACTTATTTTAGTAGAAAAAGTAATAATTCACATCCAACCATAATTTAAAGTCAAAAGATTTAATGTTAAAATTTCATCAATATTGACCACTTTTTTGAATGTTCGACAGGTCCGGGGTCATCGTTTTTCAACAGAAAATTGATTTTTTGGACTCTACCAAAAATGATTCAAAATGTCATTTGGATCGGGCCTCATGTTGAATAACCACTTTTTAAACCCTCACAATGACCAAAATTGCCATTTTTACAGAGTTTTACCTACTCAAAAGCTTCAATTTTGACCAATTTCAGGCACAGAAATGACTTTAAACACACTTATTTTAGTTGAAAAAGTAATAATTCACATCAAACCATCATTTAAAGTCAAAAGATTAAATGTTAAATTTTCATCAATATTGACCACTTTTTTAACGTTTGACAGGTCCGGGGTCTTCGTTTTTCATCATAAAATTGATTTTTTGGACTCTACCAAAAATGATTCAAAATGTCATTTGGATCGGGCCTCATGTTGAATAACCACTTTTTAAACCCTCACAGTGACCAAAAATGCAATTTTTACAGAGTTTTGCTTACTCAAAAGCTTCAATTTTGACCAATTTCAGGCACAGAAATGACTTTAAACACACTTATTTTAGTAGAAAAAGTAATAATTCACATCGCACCATCATTTAAAGTCAAAAGATTAAATGTTAAAATTTCATCAATATTGACCACTTTTTTGAACGTTCGACAGGTCCGGGTCATCGTTTTTCATCAGAAAATTGATTTTTTGGACTCTACCAAAAATGATTCAAAATGTCATTTGGATCGGGCCTCATGTTGAATAACCACATTTTAAACCCTCACAGTGACCAAAATTGCAATTTTTACTGAGTTTTGCTTACTCAGAAGCTTCAATTTTGACCAATTTCAGGCACAGAAATGACTTTAAACGCACTTATTTTAGTTTAAAAAGTAATAATTCACATCCAACAGTCATTTAAAGTCAAAAGATTAAATGTTAAATTTTCATCAATATTGACCACTTTTTTAACGTTTGACAGGCCCGGGGTCTTCGTTTTTCATCATAAAATTGATTTTTTGGACTCTACCAAAAATGATTCAAAATGTCATTTGGATCGGGCCTCATGTTGAATAACCACTTTTTAAACCCTCACAGTGACCAAAAATGCAATTTTTACAGAGTTTTGCTTACTCAGAAGCTTCAATTTTGACCAATTTCAGGCACAGAAATGACTTTAAACACACTTGTTTTAGTTGAAAAATTAATAATTCACATCCAACAGTCATTTAAAGTCTAAAGATTAAATGTTAAAATTTCATCAATATTGACCACTTTTTTGAACTTTCGACAGGTCCGGGGTCATCGTTTTTCATCATAAAATTGATTTTTTGGACTCTACCAAAAATGATTCAAAATGTCATTTGGATCGGGCCTCATGTTGAATAACCACTTTTTAAACCCTCACAGTGACCAAAATTGCAATTTTTACAGAGTTTTGCTTACTCAAAAGCTTCAATTTTGACCAATTTCAGGCACAGAAATGACTTTAAACACACTTATTTTAGTTGAAAAAGTAATAATTCACATCAAACCATCATTTAAAGTCAAAAGATTAAATGTTAAAATTTCATCAATATTGACCACTTTTTTTAACGTTCGACTGGTTCGGGGTCATCGTTTTTCATCATAAAATTGATTTTTTGGACTCTACCAAAAATGATTCAAAATGTCATTTGGATCGGGCCTCATGTTGAATAACCACTTTTTAAACCCTCACAATGACCAAAATTGCCATTTTTACAGAGTTTTGCTTACTCAAAGCTTCAATATTGACCAATTTCAGGGACAGAAATGACTTTAAACACACTTATTTTAGTAGAAAAAGTAATAATTCACATTGCACCATCATTTAAAGTCAAAAGATTAAATGTTAAAATTTCATCAATATTGACCACTTTTTTGAACGTTCGACAGGTCCGGGGTCTTCGTTTTTCATCATAAAATTGATTTTTTGGACTCTACCAAAAATGATTCAAAATGTCATTTGGATCGTGCCTCATGTTGAATAACCACTTTTTAAACCCTCACAGTGACCAAAAATGCAATTTTTACAGAGTTTTGCTTACTCAAAAGATAGAATTTTGACCAATTTCAGGCACAGAAATGACTTTAAACACACTTATTTTAGTTGAAAAAGTAATAATTCACATCCAACCATCATTTAAAGTCAAAAGATTAAATGTTAAAATTTCCTCAATATTAACCACTTTTTTGAACGTTCGACAGGTCCGGGGTCATCGTTTTTCATCAGAACATTGATTTTTTGGACTCTACCAAAAATGATTCAAAATGTCATTTGGATCGGGCCTCATGTTGAATAACCACTTTTTAAACCCTCACAGTGACCAAAAATGCAATTTTTACAGAGTTTTGCTTACTCAGAAGCTTCAATTTTGACCAATTTCAGGCACAGAAATGACTTTAAACACACTTGTTTTAGTTGAAAAATTAATAATTCACATCCAACAGTCATTTAAAGTCTAAAGATTAAATGTTAAAATTTCATCAATATTGACCACTTTTTTTAACTTTCGACAGGTCCGGGGTCATCGTTTTTCATCATAAAATTGATTTTTTGGACTCTACCAAAAATGATTCAAAATGTCATTTGGATCGGGCCTCATGTTGAATAACCACTTTTTAAACCCTCACAGTGACCAAAAATGCAATTTTTACAGAGTTTTGCTTACTCAGAAGCTTCAATTTTGACCAATTTCAGGCACAGAAATGACTTTAAACACACTTGTTTTAGTTGAAAAAATAAAAATAAACAACCAACAGTCATTTAAAGTCTAAAGATTAAATGTTAAAATTTCATCAATATTGACCACTTTTTTGAACTTTCGACAGGTCCGGGGGTCATCGTTTTTCATCATAAAATTGATTTTTTGGACTCTACCAAAAATGATTCAAAATGTCATTTGGATCGGGCCTCATGTTGAATAACCACTTTTTAAACCCTCACAATGACCAAAATTGCCATTTTTACAGAGTTTTACCTACTCAAAAGCTTCAATTTTGACCAATTTCAGGCACAGAAATGACTTTAAACACACTTATTTTAGTTGAAAAAGTAATAATTCACATCAAACCATCATTTAAAGTCAAAAGATTAAATGTTAAATTTTCATCAATATTGACCACTTTTTTAACGTTTGACAGGTCCGGGGTCTTCATTTTTCATCATAAAATTGATTTTTTGGACTCTACCAAAAATGATTCAAAATGTCATTTGGATCGGGCCTCATGTTGAATAACCACTTTTTAAACCCTCACAGTGACCAAAAATGCAATTTTTACAGAGTTTTGCTTACTCAAAAGCTTCAATTTTGACCAATTTCAGGCACAGAAATGACTTTAAACACACTTATTTTAGTAGAAAAAGTAATAATTCACATCGCACCATCATTTAAAGTCAAAAGATTAAATGTTAAAATTTCATCAATATTGACCACTTTTTTGAACGTTCGACAGGTCCGGGTCATCGTTTTTCATCAGAAAATTGATTTTTTGGACTCTACCAAAAATGATTCAAAATGTCATTTGGATCGGGCCTCATGTTGAATAACCACATTTTAAACCCTCACAGTGACCAAAATTGCAATTTTTACTGAGTTTTGCTTACTCAGAAGCTTCAATTTTGACCAATTTCAGGCACAGAAATGACTTTAAACGCACTTATTTTAGTTTAAAAAGTAATAATTCACATCCAACAGTCATTTAAAGTCAAAAGATTAAATGTTAAATTTTCATCAATATTGACCACTTTTTTAACGTTTGACAGGTCCGGGGTCTTCGTTTTTCATCATAAAATTGATTTTTTGGACTCTACCAAAAATGATTCAAAATGTCATTTGGATCGGGCCTCATGTTGAATAACCACTTTTTAAACCCTCACAGTGACCAAAAATGCAATTTTTACAGAGTTTTGCTTACTCAGAAGCTTCAATTTTGACCAATTTCAGGCACAGAAATGACTTTAAACACACTTGTTTTAGTTGAAAAATTAATAATTCACATCCAACAGTCATTTAAAGTCTAAAGATTAAATGTTAAAATTTCATCAATATTGACCACTTTTTTGAACTTTCGACAGGTCCGGGGTCATCGTTTTTCATCATAAAATTGATTTTTTGGACTCTACCAAAAATGATTCAAAATGTCATTTGGATCGGGCCTCATGTTGAATAACCACTTTTTAAACCCTCACAGTGACCAAAATTGCAATTTTTACAGAGTTTTGCTTACTCAAAAGCTTCAATTTTGACCAATTTCAGGCACAGAAATGACTTTAAACACACTTATTTTAGTTGAAAAAGTAATAATTCACATCAAACCATCATTTAAAGTCAAAAGATTAAATGTTAAAATTTCATCAATATTGACCACTTTTTTTAACGTTCGACTGGTTCGGGGTCATCGTTTTTCATCATAAAATTGATTTTTTGGACTCTACCAAAAATGATTCAAAAGGTCATTTGGATCGGGCCTCATGTTGAATAACCACTTTTTAAACCCTCACAGTGATCAAAATTGCCATTTTTACAGAGTTTTGCTTACTCAAAAGCTACAATTTTGACCAATTTCAGGCACAGAAATGACTTTAAACACACTTATTTTAGTAGAAAAAGTAATAATTCACATCAAACTGTAGTGTAGCTCCTATTTTCCCAATAGGCTCTGCGCATTGGAATAGTACCTACAGCAGTAAAGGCCTAGGCCAGACGTTAACTAGGTCTACTACTGTCGATACTAGACTTAATTTTTGGGTTTGCCAGCTAAGCTCAGAGTTCGCTAGAAACTTTCTCGAATGTTCAAGGAAGGATTAACTCCCCTGATTAGACAAGAAGGGATTTAGTTTCTGACAACCATAGAACATGACAACTTTGCTCTCCCCTAATCAAGAGTCAATCTCGAGAGTCGTGTGAGCACAAGGCAATTATTTTACTCAGTCAGTACGTGCATTCTTAGTCTCATCAGAATGTAGAGAAAAGGAAGAGACGGGCGTGTTCAATAAAAGATGTTATTTATTGATCAGTCTCTTTTCTCGTACAAGAGAAATGGATCGATATTATTGCAATACTTATAGTTAAGTAAAGTGCATACATTAAAAGCAATAGTATAAAATAATACTGTAAAAACATTGATATGGTTTCTGAGCCATATGATGTTTAAAATGATTAAAATATATTTACATACACATATACATTTGACTAAACGTACTCAACTGGTGTTTCTAAATACGCCTACCCCGTGTACCTGACCTAAGTCTAATGCGTGGGCGGGAATAGAAAGTTACAGTTTAAGTTAAGTTTGTTTTTGCCAAGTGAATAACTAAAGAATTCTCTAGGAGGGGTTATTCAGTTCTGTACCTGGAATTTAGGATGAATGAGGAATGGTATCTCTTTCTCTGCTCTCGATATTCCAGGCTGCCTGCGAGGGCTGCCCAGAAGCGCCGGTGCTGGGTCTCTCGGCTTGAGATAGCAGCGCGTCTCTCAGCGCGTCAGGAAGGCGGGGCTGCTGCCTGCGGGGTCTGCTTCTGCTCTCGGCTTCGGCAAGTATGGCTGCTCCGTCTTGTCACCACGCGTGTGTTTTGCATAGGGCAAGGTCGGCAATATTTATACCTTAAAGGTGCCGGGATTGACGTAAGGATGGACATAGGTACGTCAATAAAGATGTCATACGACTTGCTCGTTAGCACATTCTTTACTAAAGTTCTCTGTGAAATCAAAACAATGCCCGCACGGATTATCCAGGTTGTCATAGGTTTGATTTGTTATGAGAACGTCGTATGCCTTATCAGGGGCTGGAGGAATGTCGCTTGTCTAATTAGATCTCAAGCGTTATGACCTAATCAGATAACACGTTCCTGTGCCGTAGTGTGACTGCGTCAGATAACGGTATCTGCATCATGGGGGATTTCTTGCCTCATGGGCTGACTGTTAGTTAACTAGCTAGGTAGTTTAACCAGAATAGGGTCAGGAATAGGGGGATCGATTCAGAACCTATAGAAATACACGACACCCACTCCACGCTAACTATGGTCATATCTACTAATCTATGCATAGTATAACATAGTACAACATACTATAGAGTATAGTGTATACCTTACCACCCCAAAATACATAAATGCATTTTGAAATTTTCAAATATACTGAAAAATTGCAGTCATATATATTGTATGCACTTAAGCTATGAATTAAATGCAAAAGTAAACACGCATTGTTATGCATTATTGCTTGTTGGTATATGAGAAATACACATGAAATGGCTCTTAATATGGCTATACAGAAAAAAAGTCGAAACCATTTCATCACATAAAATATATTGTGAACACACCAGCGGGCAGCTAAAGTCTATATAAAGTCTATAAAGTATCTAAAAAAATAGAAATCTTAGTTCTCTAGGAATAGTTTCTTACTTTAAGCAGAAGATCAGTGTCCCGGGGAAAAAATATATAGAAAAATATTTTAAGGGCTTGCTGAAAAAAAGTTGCTGTCCGTGAACTGGATTGTAATTGTTCATGTGACTTTATTTTTTAAAAGTTGAAGGCCGAATTCAGGGAACGCCGTGTGCGAGTTTACTCAAAAGTCTCTATTTCTGTTCCGGAGAGAACATCATATCATTCAGGCTTTCGAAAAAACTGTCAACAGCTTCATGGGAAAGTTCCACTAAGTCGGAAATAGGGGTAACCATGCATTCATGCGCATGATTGTCTCCATTGACATTCTGATTTGCATTGCTGACAGAAGGTCGTACCTGTTCGATGCTGCTTTCATCTTGAATTTCACTACCCTTCAATCGCGGTGGTGAAGATTCCAGGAATGCCGTCATCACAATTGGCAGCCTTTGAGGGCAGCACAGTGCGTGAACCTTGGTAGGAACCAACAGTGTATCTGCATCCACCGGCGCATCCGATTGTAGCGTCAGACAGGTGTCTAACACGCATTCTTCTCCGCATAGCAGACACCTTAGTACAGGTAAAACACACCTTTGCCACATTGGTCGAAATGATAGAAACCAAGTCATGTTTAGGTCTCTAAGCCGGGAGAGTCCCAGGATTTTTGATATCCGGTCCCGGTATCCAATGGCTAGGATCGTATCTTCCATTGTCGTGAGAGTTTGTTCTGTGACATGGGTTGCCATAACGAAAAATAAGGACTAGGAATACGATTCCTGCAATTAGTCCCAGGATCAAGGGAAGTCCGCCAAAAATCGAATGGACGAAATCTGGAAAAATACCCAGTATGGCTTTGAATGGTGTTAATGCCATCGAAAATACTGTCTTAAATACCTTTGAGACCCCAGTGGTATCAGAAATATTTAAGATTTCGCTCAGGATTTCTGCGAAATGTACGGGGGAATTAGTTGATAATAATGTATGTATCTCTGCAGTCGTCCTTGCGACTTGTAGATCATACGTTTCTTTAGATGACGTGAGCCTTGTAGGCATCTGAAGAAGCACTGTTTTCATTCTGCTTAAAGTGTCTATTCGAATAGAAGTAATTTTCAAACCGGGCCATGCCCTTGCCTCCCTGTCTGGAAGGGAGCTGGGGAACAAAGAACGTCCACAGCACTTGACCTTCGCCGTCGTAGTGACGAGATAAGGAGTCCCGGGCATAAGACTACACCATCTGCGGTCTACAATAAGAATGTAACTCCCATTATAGAGTCTTTGAAAGAATGGTTCTATTTCAGTTGCAGGTGCGCCTTGCTGGTGACATGAAAGGTTGTATGAATTCCCTTCACAGGCTCCGTGCAAACTAATACCGTTACACAGAAGTGTGCCGCTTAGTGACATAGCACAATTGTTGCCACTAAGAAACACTTTCTGTCCTTTGTTACTGACACATGCATGTGAATAGGGCAGGTTCCAAGTTGTTTTAAGGTACCCCTTTCCCAATTTCTCGTACATGCCAGCCTGTATATATTTTTGGCAGTATTGAAACCTGAAGGTTGAGATTGGAATATTTATGATTCCATGGATTATCCATTCACTGACAGGTCGTTCTGACATTGTCAACGGTAATCTTTCTAGTTTTTCAATGCTCAAGATTGTATAATCAGCACCCTTCTGCGCCATACCGATTTGTCTATCAGTAAGGTTAAAGATTTGGAATAGTGACGTTGTGTTGATTAAACGCCAAGGCACATAGCCAGAACGCAGATTTTGTAACGTCCAGCCAAGCTGTACAATAGAACGCAATTGTGACTGACCATGTTGTAATAACAGTAAGTCTTGCGATAATATATCGATTGCTGAAGACACAATGCTGTCCAATGAAAAAATTCTGGAGGACAGAGTCATTAACCCATTGTCCACTACAGAAAGTGATTTTTCCAAATTAATACGATCAATTTCACGTATTCTCTCTGCTGTTTCAATTTGAGTAACCTTCCAGGCCTCATTGTATGCTGCATATACAGAGGCTGCTATGAAACGCTTTTGACGCTGTTTGCGTGGTCCCATTATGAAATCACGCAAGTCAGCACCATCAGTAAGTAAAGTTAGGTGTTGCTTAATTTCAGGCAGTGTGGAAGACTGTAGCCATTGAAGGCATAATTTGCCCACACTGTAGGTTGTTATTATCCCTGGGTGATGTCTTTGGGGATATCTAGGGTCTGGCCTGGTCATTTTGAAACCCTGTGTTTTATTCATGAATCTATCTTGACAGTTATTTGTATCTGTGGGCCAGATCAACCATTGTTTCCAATCAGGATGTGTTCTGTTTTGGTTAAGTATATGGTTTATGTCTATTTCTTCATCTGTATCAGAGTTATTGCTAAACATTGTTGGCTTTGGAATAGACGGGTTATTTAAATCTTTGATTTTGGCTAAGCCAAGACAGGTGGTTTGTTGAACAGTGTCATTTAAAAATATCATTTGTTCTGGGATCATGCAGGCTCTAAACAAAGCTTCTATACCCTGTACTTGCCATTCTTTTGTACCCCAAACACTTTTCAAATCAACATTTTTGTCCCAATAATCGAATCCAAAAGTATTCATTTTTTCAAAGAATGAATCAGAATAAATCAATTTTGTGTTGGTTATCATGGTTGTTTGACAATGTATAATAAAATGTTTCAGCATTACTAGTGTTAAAACCTTGAAAGTATGAATATTTGTCATAAACGGTTCTAGAGCTCCCTTTTGGAGGTGTAGCACAATGTTCCCATTGATTATAATTTAAAACATTTCTAGGTTGTGCAGATTTATGCAAGAAATGGTTACCATAGTGGTTATAGCAATACATACTATCATAATTTGTAGAACCTTGCAAATAATCATGTTTTGTAAATTTAGCAGACATTACTAAGTCAGACATCATATTGTTTATACTTTCAAAGTCCCAATCATCAGCAAATGAGTTTGGTTTTGCAAAGTCACTCAAAGAGATCTTAATTTGGTGTGGATATTTCAGGATCTCGACCGGACCATAAATTTCATAGTCAGTGTTGTCCCAGGCTACCCCACCAGGTATTGGAATGGCTGTGAAGTTGGCTGAAGAAAGTTTTGAAGAAAGTTCTCTTTTCTCGACGTGTGAAGATGTGTGTGGTTTGAGGACCAAGTTGATGTTCTGACTTGCTGTGTCCATTTTAGCATATTTTCCCTCAATGAAGCGTCCCAAAGTAAATACCATGATGAGCCAAAGTATGAGGATAAATGCACCAAAACCCACCCAAAATTCAATCCATGGAGAAATCAGATATGTTTCTTTTAGTTGTTTCAAAAGTTCCTTCGCTTTTTCTTTAAAGGATTTTGATGATGGCTGTGTCTTTTGTTCGCTGAAACCTTCAGAGGAATCATCGAAGTTGATGAAGTAACCGGATGCAGTTCTGTCAATTGTTCCAATTGGTTCAGGATTTTTGTTTCTTGCATTTTCACTTGGTACTTCAGTATAGATTGGTGTGTCTCTGCTAAATGTCTTTATTTGGGTTTTCAGAGGTCTAAGTTCTATTGCATTGTTGCATAGTCCTTGTTGTTCTTCTGTAGGCGTTTCGAATGTGATGAGCCTCTTTGTTAGGACCTCTGTACTGGTAGCAAACCTTGGTGTTCTGCTACTTATTGGGAGTCCACTTAGCCTACTGTTTGTTATCGGCCACATGTTGTGGTTTTACCAGGTCGATTGATACAACTCGGTTCTCCTTTTTTCCAGCAAGTGGCGGTAGTACAACTGATCTTGTCCCGTTGACAGACAAGACAGGAACTGCTTTTCTGTAAGAAGGCCCAAATTCCTTCTTTACCGCGATCTTCTCCCTGACTAGATCCCCGACTTTTGGAATCCAGACAGGTCTTGCTGGGACAGGTGGTGATTCTTCAGTGGTTGTTGGCTGTTGTTTCAACTGTATGTTGCTCAGGTCTTTTCTTGTTTTGTTTAAGTCCTGCAAAATAGCCAAACGGTCTTTGACATCAAAGCTTTTTTCTATTACCACTGAAGTCTGACTATCAAGGTCAGAGATCAACATCCTAGTTCCGAATAATAATTCGTACGGACTGAATCCCTTCAGAGAATTTCTTGGCAAGTTATTTAGACTACGTTGGACACTTATTAGATGTTTGACCCACCCAGCTCCCGAACCTAATATCCTTTCTATTATAGATTGCTTTCTGTCTTGGTTTTTTCTTTACACCATCCCATACCCTCAGGAAGGAAGTGAGAAGATTCCCGCTCGGCTGTGCTCATTTGGCCATTCTTTCCCCCCCCAGGCTGGATTGCCTGAGAAAAAGAAAAAATGGTCGAACGTAGCATGCTCTTAGCGTATATGCCATTTAGACTCGCAAATCTTGTATAATAGTCCGGACGTCAGCCGAGTGCTGTGGATCTACATTATAAGTGGGAACTAGCCTGTATATGTTAATCGCAAGCCATTCTTTTTGCTGGTAATATTATCTGCCTTGATACGACGAGGTATTAAACTGCTTCTCTCCCCACTGCGATCTCTGTTGCAGTTTGGGCAGTTTTTTACAAAGATGGTAAGATGGAGGCTCATGCCTGGCCACCAGTACCGTGATTGTAAATCTTCCAGAGAATCTTTTAATTTAAGGTGTCTGTGACCCTCGCCTATGTGTGCGTCTGCGATTAACAAGTTTCTCCTGTCCATGTTTGGAATCACTCTATCCCCCACTCCAGGGATTCGAGCAAAAGGGACGGAGTTTGCATCGATTATGTATGTATAATTGAGTGGATAGTTGATCGGTAACGCTGAGCAGTCGCCTTTTGATGACGTTTTCACCGCCAGCAATGTTTCACCGTCAATGTATTTTAATGTACGCTTTTTCCGATCTACGGGAGCCGATTTAGTGGCTGCCGCTGCGGCTGTCTCAGCCAATGAATTCCCTACAACGTGAACGCCATCACGTTGATGACTCAGTGAGTGAGTCACGTGAGTCTTTGGTAGTTCTTTCTTCAAAAGAGCTACTTGTTCCCAGAGAAGTCTCTGCTTTATTGGTGCATCTGTGTCATCTTTGTAACCGTTCTGAATCCATGTCTGCAAATCCTTGTTATATGCTTTGACGCAGAAATATGAATCTGACACTATAAGTGTCGGGAATTCGCGATCCGCATTATCTAGCGCCATTTTCAAAGCTATTATTTCAGTTTGCAGTTCTGAATTAGTTTCTACTGAGTGTGATTTTGTTAATAGAGGTCTTAGTTTACCTCCGCGCCACACTTCTTTTGTGATCTCACATGTGGGATTGTATGCATGTTCTCCCCAAACGGAGGGTTGAGCATGTCCGTCTGTATAGATTACACAGGCGTAATGTCGTAGAGGCAGAATGTCGATTGGCAGAGGATACGTTTTTTCATATTTTAGATTTTTTAATTCTTCTAGTTCTGGATCAAAGAAGTAGTATACTTTGTCCGTTGTGATTGAATTTACCCATTGTAACCATTCTGGATCCAATGTTGTTGTTGGTAAATTACACGGTGTTGTTAATGCTTCAAAGGCTGATTCAGCTGTTCTGACTGTGATATGTCTACCGTCAGCTATGTCTTTTTCTCTAGCTATTGCGGTTTGAACTGCTTGAACAATTTTTCCTTTGTTGCTGAATCTCTGTTCAGCTTTTGTGTACAAGTGTGATCTGAATGCAATTGGTACCTTTTCTTCCTCATTAGAGGTCAGGTATGTGAATCCGCATCTCCCTGGGATGACTCGGATCACAAAGTTGCGTGTATTATCACGGGTTTCTAATTTTGTTTTAATTAGCATGTCTGTTTGTAAGGATCTCAAAATTTCTGTGTGTGTTTGAGTCCAACTGGATCTTTTAAAGTCTGGTTTAATTAGATCGTAAAGGGGTTTGACCCTTTCTGCGTAATTTGCAATGTAAGTTCTTCCGAAATTTAGGAAGCCTAGAATTGACTGTAGGTTTTTTAGTGTTTTAGGAGCTTGGATTACGGCACATTTCTCTAGGAAATTGTCTGCCAGGCTTTTGCCTTCACTTGATAACTCATATCCTAAGAATAGGACCGTCAGATGGGCAATTCTGGACTTTTTGAAGTTGAATTTGTAACCCTCTGCAGCGAAACCAAGTATTATGGTGTTCACTCTTTTCAAGTGAGTCTCCAAGTCATCATCTGTTAAGTAAATGTCATCGACATAAGATAATGCTTCATCATCATATTGTTGTAGTAATTCTGTTACTCTCGCTGAGAATACCCCCGGGCTATTCTTGTACCCCTGGGCTAACCGACAGAATTGTTTTTGAGTGCCATTTACTGAGAAAGCTGTTAAATATCTGCTCTCTGGTGCTATGTTTTGACAAAAGAATCCGTTGGAGATGTCCAAGGTAGTTTTGTATTTTTTGCGCACTATGTTATTCATTAGTGCAGCACTGTGTGAATTTTGCACTGCAAAAGTTTTGCAACATGTGTTAAGGTGTCGGTAATCCAAAACTAGACGGTATGAATTGTCTGGTTTGGAGACCGGAAACAAAGGATTGTTCATTTGTGAGGTGCAAGTTTCAATCACCCCCTGGTATTCTAGCTGATCTAGTATATCATTTACTTGTTTTTTAGCTTCTTGCTTAACTGGGTACTGCCTTTGTGCAGTAGGTTGTGATTTTAACTGGATTTTGTGAGGAGGAGAATCCTCATCCCATCCTACATGATTTTTGTATAAAGCAGGTGCTAAGGCCACTGCCCACTTTCTAGCAAGTGTGTATTTTTTATGAATCGGTATTTGATTCGAGAAGGCAGGCATAATTACTTCTTCGCCATGAGGGCACTCCCTGACAAACTCTGGTGGCCAGTCTTTTTCAGCTAGAAGGATGTCATAGCCTTTGGAGAGGTTATCCCAAAATAGTCCCCTAATTTTCCTAGTCTTATCTCCCTCTATACGTAATGTTATCTCGTATATTTTGTGGGGCTTGCTAACTCTGGTATCTGCAGTTTCCACTTGAAGGTATTCATTCGTGTCCACTGTCTCCAGATGATTCATAAGGACTTTGCGAGCTATGCTCACCTCTGCTGCGCTGTCTAGCATTGTCTGAGCCCACTCTCCGTTTTTCAGTTGTGTCCTCAGTATTCTCGGCATTGTTAACTACCTTGATACTGGCTACCTTCTTTTTTGGAAATTGTGATTTCTTTTTCAGTTGAGCAGGTTCCTTGTCTTTGGACTTGGCGTGCTCTTCTGATCGTCCTCTTCTTTCCGATTTCTGCGAGGAATTCTGAAAAGATTGAGAGGGACGTGTATCAATGTCTTGATATCTATCAGGTTTTTTAATATTATCCCTATTTCTAAGGTTATATCTATTCCCAGAGGGTTCACTCTGGGGTGACCTTTGTCTCGGGTTTGGAGATTTCTCTCTTCGCCTAGGAGACCTTCCTCTGGACTGGAATTTCTTTTCTTTAGGATTGGATTGTTTGTTCCCATCCCAGTTCTTTTTTGGTGAATTATTATTATTATTAAAAAACATTTTTTCCGGACTTGTAGTCAGTTGCGGTTTTACTGGTATTCCACCTAGACTATCTCTGCCTAGTTCTTCATAGGATTTTTCTATGATTCTGGCAATTTCAGCTGGTTGGTCTGCTATATCTGTCTCTTTTAACCTCTGGCGGATCGCCACGTTTGCTGCTTCACCCTTTATGTTGGCTAGTAATATAGCCGAGACCTGCTTGAAGTCTTTTAGTAATTTCATACCAAGAGTTAAAGCAGGTTCTGGACCGTATTCATCTTGAATTTGTTTTAGCACATCTGGTATTACCGAAATGGATGGAACACCGTGCGTTTTTGTGTAGATGGAAGCAAAGACTGTACCCCAAGTGTCACAGTCCTCAATGTGTGGTGCGATTCCCATTGGGAGACATATAGTCAGAATCCTGTGTTTTTCTAATGGGGTGGTGTCAGGAAACACCGCCTCTATTTGGGTAATTTTCTGTGCCAACCAGAATGGTATTTGTTCCCATTTTGCTGGGACTTTACCTAGGCAGGATTGGATGTTCTGTGGTGTAATTTTATTTGTGTTCCCCTGGTGAGGGGTCAGCTGTGGAAGTTTAATCGCTGGCTGAATTGTTGAAGTCCGCATTACATACTGAACTAATTGTCTGTGAATTTTTAGTAGTTGTTTCAGCTGTATGAACAGCCCTGCTGCAGACATTCCTTCGATGTCTGGATGTGGTGTGTATCCGGCTAGGACCGGCCACGTTGCTCCTGGTCTTCCTAAAGGACCGAGCCTTGTAATGTGATTGTTATGTATTAGGGCGCCATCAAATAAGAGCAAATGCTCTTGGAATTTGAGTGGTACTTCCACCTCCTCAAAAGGAGTGTACTCATTAGGAGGTTCCTCTACTTTGTAATAGTGGAAGTACTTTGTTACAGTATTAGCTGCTGGAAAATGTATCCATGTATAGTATACCTCTGTCTGCCGATATTCGTGTGCCTCGATTACGAATATGACTGTGCCACCTCTAGGTGTCAGTCCATTTTCTATAAGTTTTAAGGTTATAGATCTCCTTTTGGCGACCTGGATGAGTATTATATCCGGGTCTGCTGTTTGCATGGTAGCATCAGCATCTGCTATTTCAGTAGCTAATCTAGTAACCTCTCGTTCTTCATCGCTGTCCATTTTGCTGACAGGATGGTATTATGTTTATTTGCAGATCAGGTTTCTTTATGGAAACAGAGATTAGATGCACAATATTTTGGAACTGTTTTATCCTTCAACGTTGACTAGACCAAGAACCATACATAGGAGTTCCCTCCTGCGAGGTTTTGGAGGATATAATAACCTTTCACCCACTCCAGACGTCTTTGGAGTATTTGGGAAAAGGGGTCTGAGTGAGAAAGCACGACTGAGTTACTCTAAATGTCTTACGTTAGTTTTATCGCCCTTTCCAAACACGTTGGGCGCCATGTAGTGTAGCTCCTATTTTCCCAATAGGCTCTGCGCATTGGAATAGTACCTACAGCAGTAAAGGCCTAGGCCAGACGTTAACTAGGTCTACTACTGTCGATACTAGACTTAATTTTTGGGTTTGCCAGCTAAGCTCAGAGTTCGCTAGAAACTTTCTCGAATGTTCAAGGAAGGATTAACTCCCCTGATTAGACAAGAAGGGATTTAGTTTCTGACAACCATAGAACATGACAACTTTGCTCTCCCCTAATCAAGAGTCAATCTCGAGAGTCGTGTGAGCACAAGGCAATTATTTTACTCAGTCAGTACGTGCATTCTTAGTCTCATCAGAATGTAGAGAAAAGGAAGAGACGGGCGTGTTCAATAAAAGATGTTATTTATTGATCAGTCTCTTTTCTCGTACAAGAGAAATGGATCGATATTATTGCAATACTTATAGTTAAGTAAAGTGCATACATTAAAAGCAATAGTATAAAATAATACTGTAAAAACATTGATATGGTTTCTGAGCCATATGATGTTTAAAATGATTAAAATATATTTACATACACATATACATTTGACTAAACGTACTCAACTGGTGTTTCTAAATACGCCTACCCCGTGTACCTGACCTAAGTCTAATGCGTGGGCGGGAATAGAAAGTTACAGTTTAAGTTAAGTTTGTTTTTGCCAAGTGAATAACTAAAGAATTCTCTAGGAGGGGTTATTCAGTTCTGTACCTGGAATTTAGGATGAATGAGGAATGGTATCTCTTTCTCTGCTCTCGATATTCCAGGCTGCCTGCGAGGGCTGCCCAGAAGCGCCGGTGCTGGGTCTCTCGGCTTGAGATAGCAGCGCGTCTCTCAGCGCGTCAGGAAGGCGGGGCTGCTGCCTGCGGGGTCTGCTTCTGCTCTCGGCTTCGGCAAGTATGGCTGCTCCGTCTTGTCACCACGCGTGTGTTTTGCATAGGGCAAGGTCGGCAATATTTATACCTTAAAGGTGCCGGGATTGACGTAAGGATGGACATAGGTACGTCAATAAAGATGTCATACGACTTGCTCGTTAGCACATTCTTTACTAAAGTTCTCTGTGAAATCAAAACAATGGCCGCACGGATTATCCAGGTTGTCATAGGTTTGATTTGTTATGAGAACGTTGTATGCCTTATCAGGGGCTGGAGGAATGTCGCTTGTCTAATTAGATCTCAAGCGTTATGACCTAATCAGATAACACGTTCCTGTGCCGTAGTGTGACTGCGTCAGATAACGGTATCTGCATCATGGGGGATTTCTTGCCTCATGGGCTGACTGTTAGTTAACTAGCTAGGTAGTTTAACCAGAATAGGGTCAGGAATAGGGGGATCGATTCAGAACCTATAGAAATACACGACAAAACCATCATTTAAAGTCAAAAGATTAAATGTTAAAATTTCATCAATATTGACCACTTTTTTTAACGTTCGACTGGTTCGGGGTCATCGTTTTTCATCATAAAATTGATTTTTTGGACTCTACCAAAAATGATTCAAAATGTCATTTGGATCGGGCCTCATGTTGAATAACCACTTTTTAAACCCTCACAGTGACCAAAAATGCAATTTTTACAGAGTTTTGCTTACTCAGAAGCTTCAATTTTGACCAATTTCAGGCACAGAAATGACTTTAAACACACTTGTTTTAGTTAAAAAAGTAATAATTCACATCCAACAGTCATTTAAAGTCTAAAGATTAAATGTTAAAATTTCATCAATATTGACCACTTTTTTGAACTTTCGACAGGTCCGGGGTCATCGTTTTTCATCATAAAATTGATTTTTTGGACTCTACCAAAAACGATTCAAAATGTCATTTGGATCGGGCCTCATGTTGAATAACCACTTTTTAAACCCTCACAGTGACCAAAATTGCCATTTTTACAGAGTTTTGCTTACTCAGAAGCTTCAATTTTGACCAATTTCAGGCACAGAAATGACTTTAAACACACTTGTTTTAGTTGAAAAAGTAATATTTCACTTCCAACAGTCATTTAAAGTCTAAAGATTAAATGTTAAAATGTCATTAATATTGACCATTTTTTGAACGTTCGACTGGTCCGGGGTCATCGTTTTTCATCATAAAATTGATTTTTTGGACTCTACCAAAAATGATTCAAAAGGTCATTTGGATCGGGCCTCATGTTGAATAACCACTTTTTAAACCCTCACAGTGATCAAAATTGCCATTTTTACAGAGTTTTGCTTACTCAAAAGCTACAATTTTGACCAATTTCAGGCACAGAAATGACTTTAAACACACTTATTTTAGTAGAAAAAGTAATAATTCACATCCAACCATAATTTAAAGTCAAAAGATTTAATGTTAAAATTTCATCAATATTGACCACTTTTTTGAACGTTCGACAGGTCCGGGGTCATCGTTTTTCATCAGAAAATTGATTTTTTGGACTCTACCAAAAATGATTCAAAATGTCATTTGGATCGGGCCTCATGTTGAATAACCACTTTTTAAACCCTCACAATGACCAAAATTGCCATTTTTACAGAGTTTTACCTACTCAAAAGCTTCAATTTTGACCAATTTCAGGCACAGAAATGACTTTAAACACACTTATTTTAGTTGAAAAAGTAATAATTCACATCAAACCATCATTTAAAGTCAAAAGATTAAATGTTAAATTTTCATCAATATTGACCACTTTTTTAACGTTTGACAGGTCCGGGGTCTTCGTTTTTCATCATAAAATTGATTTTTTTGGACTCTACCAAAAATGATTCAAAATGTCATTTGGATCGGGCCTCATGTTGAATAACCACTTTTTAAACCCTCACAGTGACCAAAAATGCAATTTTTACAGAGTTTTGCTTACTCAGAAGCTTCAATTTTGACCAATTTCAGGCACAGAAATGACTTTAAACACACTTGTTTTAGTTGAAAAAGTAATAATTCACATCCAACAGTCATTTAAAGTCTAAAGATTAAATGTTAAAATTTCATCAATATTGACCACGTTTTTGAACTTTCGACAGGTACGGGGTCATCGTTTTTCATCATAAAATTGATTTTTTGGACTCTACCAAAAATGATTCAAAATGTCATTTGGATCGGGCCTCATGTTGAATAACCACTTTTTAAACCCTCACAGTGACCAAAATTGCAATTTTTACAGAGTTTTGCTTACTCAGAAGCTTCAATTTTGACCAATTTCAGGCAAAGAAATGACTTTAAACACACTTGTTTTAGTTGAAAAAGTAATATTTCACTTCCAACAGCCATTTAAAGTCTAAAGATTAAATGTTAAAATGTCATTAATATTGACCATTTTTTGAACGTTCGACTGGTCCGGGGTCATCGTTTTTCATCATAAAATTGATTTTTTGGACTCTACCAAAAATGATTCAAAAGGTCATTTGGATCGGGCCTCATGTTGAATAACCACTTTTTAAACCCTCACAGTGATCAAAATTGCCATTTTTACAGAGTTTTGCTTACTCAAAGCTTCAATTTTGACCAATTTCAGGCACAGAAATGACTTTAAACACACTTATTTTAGTAGAAAAAGTAATAATTCACATCGCACCATCATTTAAAGTCAAAAGATTAAATGTTAAAATTTCATCAATATTGACCACTTTTTTGAACGTTCGACAGGTCCGGGTCATCGTTTTTCATCAGAAAATTGATTTTTTGGACTCTACCAAAAATGATTCAAAATGTCATTTGGATCGGGCCTCATGTTGAATAACCACATTTTAAACCCTCACAGTGACCAAAATTGCAATTTTTACTGAGTTTTGCTTACTCAGAAGCTTCAATTTTGACCAATTTCAGGCACAGAAATGACTTTAAACGCACTTATTTTAGTTTAAAAAGTAATAATTCACATCCAACAGTCATTTAAAGTCAAAAGATTAAATGTTAAATTTTCATCAATATTGACCACTTTTTTAACGTTTGACAGGTCCGGGGTCTTCGTTTTTCATCATAAAATTGATTTTTTGGACTCTACCAAAAATGATTCAAAATGTCATTTGGATCGGGCCTCATGTTGAATAACCACTTTTTAAACCCTCACAGTGACCAAAAATGCAATTTTTACAGAGTTTTGCTTACTCAGAAGCTTCAATTTTGACCAATTTCAGGCACAGAAATGACTTTAAACACACTTGTTTTAGTTGAAAAATTAATAATTCACATCCAACAGTCATTTAAAGTCTAAAGATTAAATGTTAAAATTTCATCAATATTGACCACTTTTTTGAACTTTCGACAGGTCCGGGGTCATCGTTTTTCATCATAAAATTGATTTTTTGGACTCTACCAAAAATGATTCAAGAGGTCATTTGGATCGGGCCTCATGTTGAATAACCACTTTTTAAACCCTCACAGTGATCAAAATTGCCATTTTTACAGAGTTTTGCTTACTCAAAAGATAGAATTTTGACCAATTTCAGGCAAAGAAATGACTTTAAACACACTTATTTTAGTTGAAAAAGTAATAATTCACATCCAACCATCATTTAAAGTCAAAAGATTAAATGTTAAAATTTCATCAATATTAACCACTTTTTTGAACGTTCGACAGGTCCGGGGTCATCGTTTTTCATCAGAACATTGATTTTTTGGACTCTACCAAAAATTATTCAAAATGTCATTTGGATCGGGCCTCATGTTGAATAACCACTTTTTAAACCCTCACAATGACCAAAATTGCCATTTTTACAGAGTTTTGCTTACTCAAAAGCTTCAATTTTGACCAATTTCAGGCACAGAAATGACTTTAAACACACTTATTTTAGTAGAAAAAGTAATAATTCACATCGCACCATCATTTAAAGTCAAAAGATTAAATGTTAAAATTTCATCAATATTGACCACTTTTTTGAACGTTCGACAGGTCCGGGTCATCGTTTTTCATCAGAAAATTGATTTTTTGGACTCTACCAAAAATGATTCAAAATGTCATTTGGATCGGGCCTCATGTTGAATAACCACATTTTAAACCCTCACAGTGACCAAAATTGCAATTTTTACTGAGTTTTGCTTACTCAGAAGCTTCAATTTTGACCAATTTCAGGCACAGAAATGACTTTAAACGCACTTATTTTAGTTTAAAAAGTAATAATTCACATCCAACAGTCATTTAAAGTCAAAAGATTAAATGTTAAATTTTCATCAATATTGACCACTTTTTTAACGTTTGACAGGTCCGGGGTCTTCGTTTTTCATCATAAAATTGATTTTTTGGACTCTACCAAAAATGATTCAAAATGTCATTTGGATCGGGCCTCATGTTGAATAACCACTTTTTAAACCCTCACAGTGACCAAAAATGCAATTTTTACAGAGTTTTGCTTACTCAGAAGCTTCAATTTTGACCAATTTCAGGCACAGAAATGACTTTAAACACACTTGTTTTAGTTGAAAAATTAATAATTCACATCCAACAGTCATTTAAAGTCTAAAGATTAAATGTTAAAATTTCATCAATATTGACCACTTTTTTGAACTTTCGACAGGTCCGGGGTCATCGTTTTTCATCATAAAATTGATTTTTTGGACTCTACCAAAAATGATTCAAAATGTCATTTGGATCGGGCCTCATGTTGAATAACCACTTTTTAAACCCTCACAGTGACCAAAATTGCAATTTTTACAGAGTTTTGCTTACTCAGAAGCTTCAATTTTGACCAATTTCAGGCAAAGAAATGACTTTAAACACACTTGTTTTAGTTGAAAAAGTAATATTTCACTTCCAACAGTCATTTAAAGTCTAAAGATTAAATGTTAAAATGTCATTAATATTGACCATTTTTTGAACGTTCGACTGGTCCGGGGTCATCGTTTTTCATCATAAAATTGATTTTTTGGACTCTACCAAAAATGATTCAAAAGGTCATTTGGATCGGGCCTCATGTTGAATAACCACTTTTTAAACCCTCACAGTGATCAAAATTGCCATTTTTACAGAGTTTTGCTTACTCAAAAGCTACAATTTTGACCAATTTCAGGCACAGAAATGACTTTAAACACACTTATTTTAGTAGAAAAAGTAATAATTCACATCCAACCATAATTTAAAGTCAAAAGATTTAATGTTAAAATTTCATCAATATTGACCACTTTTTTGAACGTTCGACAGGTCCGGGGTCATCGTTTTTTCATCAGAAAATTGATTTTTTGGACTCTACCAAAAATGATTCAAAATGTCATTTGGATCGGGCCTCATGTTGAATAACCACTTTTTAAACCCTCACAATGACCAAAATTGCCATTTTTACAGAGTTTTACTTACTCAAAAGCTTCAATTTTGACCAATTTCAGGCACAGAAATGACTTTAAACACACTTATTTTAGTTGAAAAAGTAATAATTCACATCAAACCATCATTTAAAGTCAAAAGATTAAATGTTAAAATTTCATCAATATTGACCACTTTTTTTAACGTTCGACTGGTTCGGGGTCATCGTTTTTCATCATAAAATTGATTTTTTGGACTCTACCAAAAATGATTCAAAATGTCATTTGGATCGGGCCTCATGTTGAATAACCACTTTTTAAACCCTCACAGTGACCAAAAATGCAATTTTTACAGAGTTTTGCTTACTCAGAAGCTTCAATTTTGACCAATTTCAGGCACAGAAATGACTTTAAACACACTTGTTTTAGTTGAAAAAGTAATATTTCACTTCCAACAGTCATTTAAAGTCTAAAGATTAAATGTTAAAATGTCATTAATATTGACCATTTTTTGAACGTTCGACTGGTCCGGGGTCATCGTTTTTCATCATAAAATTGATTTTTTGGACTCTACCAAAAATGATTCAAAAGGTCATTTGGATCGGGCCTCATGTTGAATAACCACTTTTTAAACCCTCACAGTGATCAAAATTGCCATTTTTACAGAGTTTTGCTTACTCAAAAGCTACAATTTTGACCAATTTCAGGCACAGAAATGACTTTAAACACACTTATTTTAGTAGAAAAAGTAATAATTCACATCCAACCATAATTTAAAGTCAAAAGATTTAATGTTAAAATTTCATCAATATTGACCACTTTTTTGAACGTTCGACAGGTCCGGGGTCATCGTTTTTCATCAGAAAATTGATTTTTTGGACTCTACCAAAAATGATTCAAAATGTCATTTGGATCGGGCCTCATGTTGAATAACCACTTTTTAAACCCTCACAATGACCAAAATTGCCATTTTTACAGAGTTTTACCTACTCAAAAGCTTCAATTTTGACCAATTTCAGGCACAGAAATGACTTTAAACACACTTATTTTAGTTGAAAAAGTAATAATTCACATCAAACCATCATTTAAAGTCAAAAGATTTAATGTTAAAATTTCATCAATATTGACCACTTTTTTGAACGTTCGACAGGTCCGGGGTCATCGTTTTTCATCAGAAAATTGATTTTTTGGACTCTACCAAAAATGATTCAAAATGTCATTTGGATCGGGCCTCATGTTGAATAACCACTTTTTAAACCCTCACAATGACCAAAATTGCCATTTTTACAGAGTTTTACCTACTCAAAAGCTTCAATTTTGACCAATTTCAGGCACAGAAATGACTTTAAACACACTTATTTTAGTTGAAAAAGTAATAATTCACATCAAACCATCATTTAAAGTCAAAAGATTAAATGTTAAATTTTCATCAATATTGACCACTTTTTTAACGTTTGACAGGTCCGGGGTCTTCGTTTTTCATCATAAAATTGATTTTTTGGACTCTACCAAAAATGATTCAAAATGTCATTTGGATCGGGCCTCATGTTGAATAACCACTTTTTAAACCCTCACAGTGACCAAAAATGCAATTTTTACAGAGTTTTGCTTACTCAGAAGCTTCAATTTTGACCAATTTCAGGCACAGAAATGACTTTAAACACACTTGTTTTAGTTGAAAAAGTAATAATTCACATCCAACAGTCATTTAAAGTCTAAAGATTAAATGTTAAAATGTCATCAATATTGACCACTTTTTTTAACTTTCGACAGGTACGGGGTCATCGTTTTTCATCATAAAATTGATTTTTTGGACTCTACCAAAAATGATTCAAAATGTCATTTGGATCGGGCCTCATGTTGAATAACCACTTTTTAAACCCTCACAGTGACCAAAATTGCAATTTTTACAGAGTTTTGCTTACTCAGAAGCTTCAATTTTGACCAATTTCAGGCACAGAAATGACTTTAAACACACTTGTTTTAGTTGAAAAAGTAATAATTCACATCCAACAGTCATTTAAAGTCTAAAGATTAAATGTTAAAATGTCATCAATATTGACCACTTTTTTTAACTTTCGACAGGTACGGGGTCATCGTTTTTCATCATAAAATTGATTTTTTGGACTCTACCAAAAATGATTCAAAATGTCATTTGGATCGGGCCTCATGTTGAATAACCACTTTTTAAACCCTCACAGTGACCAAAATTGCAATTTTTACAGAGTTTTGCTTACTCAGAAGCTTCAATTTTGACCAATTTCAGGCACAGAAATGACTTTAAACACACTTATTTTAGTAGAAAAAGTAATAATTCACATCGCACCATCATTTAAAGTCAAAAGATTAAATGTTAAAATTTCATCAATATTGACCACTTTTTTGAACGTTCGACAGGTCCGGGTCATCGTTTTTCATCAGAAAATTGATTTTTTGGACTCTACCAAAAATGATTCAAAAAGTCATTTGGATCGGGCCTCATGTTGAATAACCACTTTTTAAACCCTCATAGTGACCAAAATTGCCATTTTTATAGAGTTTTGCTTACTCAGAAGCTTCAATTTTGACCATTTTCAGGCACAGAAATGACTTTAAACACACTTATTTTAGTTTAAAATGTAATAATTCACATCCAACAGTCATTTAAAGTCAAAAGATGAAATGTTAAAATGTCATCAATGTTGACAATTTTTTGAACGTTCGACTGGTCCGGGTCATCGTTTTTCATCAGAAAATTGATTTTTTGGACTCTACCAAAAATGATTCAAGAGGTCATTTGGATCGGGCCTCATGTTGAATAACCACTTTTTAAACCCTCACAGTGATCAAAATTGCCATTTTTACAGAGTTTTGCTTACTCAAAAGATAGAATTTTGACCAATTTCAGGCACAGAAATGACTTTAAACACACTTATTTTAGTTGAAAAAGTAATAATTCACATCCAACCATCATTTAAAGTCAAAAGATTAAATGTTAAAATGTCATCAATATTAACCACTTTTTTGAACGTTCGACAGGTCCGGGGTCATCGTTTTTCATCAGAACATTGATTTTTTGGACTCTACCAAAAATTATTCAAAATGTCATTTGGATCGGGCCTCATGTTGAATAACCACTTTTTAAACCCTCACAATGACCAAAATTGCCATTTTTACAGAGTTTTGCTTACTCAAAAGCTTCAATTTTGACCAATTTCAGGCACAGAAATGACTTTAAACACACTTATTTTAGTAGAAAAAGTAATAATTCACATCGCACCATCATTTAAAGTCAAAAGATTAAATGTTAAAATTTCATCAATATTGACCACTTTTTTGAACGTTCGACAGGTCCGGGTCATCGTTTTTCATCAGAAAATTGATTTTTTGGACTCTACCAAAAATGATTCAAAATGTCATTTGGATCGGGCCTCATGTTGAATAACCACATTTTAAACCCTCACAGTGACCAAAATTGCAATTTTTACTGAGTTTTGCTTACTCAGAAGCTTCAATTTTGACCAATTTCAGGCACAGAAATGACTTTAAACACATTTGTTTTAGTTGAAAAATTAATAATTCACATCCAACAGTCATTTAAAGTCTAAAGATTAAATGTTAAAATTTCATCAATATTGACCACTTTTTTGAACTTTCGACAGGTCCGGGGTCATCGTTTTTCATCATAAAATTGATTTTTTGGACTCTACCAAAAATGATTCAAGAGGTCATTTGGATCGGGCCTCATGTTGAATAACCACTTTTTAAACCCTCACAGTGATCAAAATTGCCATTTTTACAGAGTTTTGCTTACTCAAAAGATAGAATTTTGACCAATTTCAGGCACAGAAATGACTTTAAACACACTTATTTTAGTTGAAAAAGTAATAATTCACATCCAACCATCATTTAAAGTCAAAAGATTAAATGTTAAAATTTCATCAATATTAACCACTTTTTTGAACGTTCGACAGGTCCGGGGTCATCGTTTTTCATCAGAACATTGATTTTTTGGACTCTACCAAAAATTATTCAAAATGTCATTTGGATCGGGCCTCATGTTGAATAACCACTTTTTAAACCCTCACAATGACCAAAATTGCCATTTTTACAGAGTTTTGCTTACTCAAAAGCTTCAATTTTGACCAATTTCAGGCACAGAAATGACTTTAAACACACTTATTTTAGTAGAAAAAGTAATAATTCACATCGCACCATCATTTAAAGTCAAAAGATTAAATGTTAAAATTTCATCAATATTGACCACTTTTTTGAACGTTCGACAGGTCCGGGTCATCGTTTTTCATCAGAAAATTGATTTTTTGGACTCTACCAAAAATGATTCAAAATGTCATTTGGATCGGGCCTCATGTTGAATAACCACATTTTAAACCCTCACAGTGACCAAAATTGCAATTTTTACTGAGTTTTGCTTACTCAGAAGCTTCAATTTTGACCAATTTCAGGCACAGAAATGACTTTAAACGCACTTATTTTAGTTTAAAAAGTAATAATTCACATCCAACAGTCATTTAAAGTCAAAAGATTAAATGTTACATTTTCATCAATATTGACCACTTTTTTAACGTTTGACAGGTCCGGGGTCTTCGTTTTTCATCATAAAATTGATTTTTTGGACTCTACCAAAAATGATTCAAAATGTCATTTGGATCGGGCCTCATGTTGAATAACCACTTTTTAAACCCTCACAGTGACCAAAATTGCAATTTTTACAGAGTTTTGCTTACTCAGAAGCTTCAATTTTGACCAATTTCAGGCAAAGAAATGACTTTAAACACACTTGTTTTAGTTGAAAAAGTAATATTTCACTTCCAACAGTCATTTAAAGTCTAAAGATTAAATGTTAAAATGTCATTAATATTGACCATTTTTTGAACGTTCGACTGGTCCGGGGTCATCGTTTTTCATCATAAAATTGATTTTTTGGACTCTACCAAAAATGATTCAAAAGGTCATTTGGATCGGGCCTCATGTTGAATAACCACTTTTTAAACCCTCACAGTGATCAAAATTGCCATTTTTACAGAGTTTTGCTTACTCAAAAGCTACAATTTTGACCAATTTCAGGCACAGAAATGACTTTAAACACACTTATTTTAGTAGAAAAAGTAATAATTCACATCCAACCATAATTTAAAGTCAAAAGATTTAATGTTAAAATTTCATCAATATTGACCACTTTTTTGAACGTTCGACAGGTCCGGGGTCATCGTTTTTCATCAGAAAATTGATTTTTTGGACTCTACCAAAAATGATTCAAAATGTCATTTGGATCGGGCCTCATGTTGAATAACCACTTTTTAAACCCTCACAATGACCAAAATTGCCATTTTTACAGAGTTTTACTTACTCAAAAGCTTCAATTTTGACCAATTTCAGGCACAGAAATGACTTTAAACACACTTGTTTTAGTTGAAAAAGTAATAATTCACATCCAACAGTCATTTAAAGTCTAAAGATTAAATGTTAAAATTTCATCAATATTGACCACTTTTTTTAACTTTCGACAGGTACGGGGTCATCGTTTTTCATCATAAAATTGATTTTTTGGACTCTACCAAAAATGATTCAAAATGTCATTTGGATCGGGCCTCATGTTGAATAACCACTTTTTAAACCCTCACAGTGACCAAAATTGCAATTTTTACAGAGTTTTGCTTACTCAGAAGCTTCAATTTTGACCAATTTCAGGCAAAGAAATGACTTTAAACACACTTGTTTTAGTTGAAAAAGTAATATTTCACTTCCAACAGTCATTTAAAGTCTAAAGATTAAATGTTAAAATGTCATTAATATTGACCATTTTTTGAACGTTCGACTGGTCCGGGGTCATCGTTTTTCATCATAAAATTGATTTTTTGGACTCTACCAAAAATGATTCAAAAGGTCATTTGGATCGGGCCTCATGTTGAATAACCACTTTTTAAACCCTCACAGTGATCAAAATTGCCATTTTTACAGAGTTTTGCTTACTCAAAGCTTCAATTTTGACCAATTTCAGGCACAGAAATTACTTTAAACACACTTATTTTAGTAGAAAAAGTAATAATTCACATCGCACCATCATTTAAAGTCAAAAGATTAAATGTTAAAATTTCATCAATATTGACCACTTTTTTGAACGTTCGACAGGTCCGGGTCATCGTTTTTCATCAGAAAATTGATTTTTTGGACTCTACCAAAAATGATTCAAAAGGTCATTTGGATCGGGCCTCATGTTGAATAACCACTTTTTAAACCCTCACAGTGATCAAAATTGCCATTTTTACAGAGTTTTGCTTACTCAAAGCTTCAATTTTGACCAATTTCAGGCACAGAAATGACTTTAAACACACTTATTTTAGTAGAAAAAGTAATAATTCACATCGCACCATCATTTAAAGTCAAAAGATTAAATGTTAAAATTTCATCAATATTGACCACTTTTTTGAACGTTCGACAGGTCCGGGTCATCGTTTTTCATCAGAAAATTGATTTTTTGGACTCTACCAAAAATGATTCAAAAAGTCATTTGGATCGGGCCTCATGTTGAATAACCACTTTTTAAACCCTCATAGTGACCAAAATTGCCATTTTTATAGAGTTTTGCTTACTCAGAAGCTTCAATTTTGACCATTTTCAGGCACAGAAATGACTTTAAACACACTTATTTTAGTTTAAAATGTAATAATTCACATCCAACAGTCATTTAAAGTCAAAAGATGAAATGTTAAAATGTCATCAATGTTGACAATTTTTTGAACGTTCGACTGGTCCGGGTCATCGTTTTTCATCAGAAAATTGATTTTTTGGACTCTACCAAAAATGATTCAAGAGGTCATTTGGATCGGGCCTCATGTTGAATAACCACTTTTTAAACCCTCACAGTGATCAAAATTGCCATTTTTACAGAGTTTTGCTTACTCAAAAGATAGAATTTTGACCAATTTCAGGCACAGAAATGACTTTAAACACACTTATTTTAGTTGAAAAAGTAATAATTCACATCCAACCATCATTTAAAGTCAAAAGATTAAATGTTAAAATTTCATCAATATTAACCACTTTTTTGAACGTTCGACAGGTCCGGGGTCATCGTTTTTCATCAGAACATTGATTTTTTGGACTCTACCAAAAATTATTCAAAATGTCATTTGGATCGGGCCTCATGTTGAATAACCACTTTTTAAACCCTCACAATGACCAAAATTGCCATTTTTACAGAGTTTTGCTTACTCAAAAGCTTCAATTTTGACCAATTTCAGGCACAGAAATGACTTTAAACACACTTATTTTAGTAGAAAAAGTAATAATTCACATCGCACCATCATTTAAAGTCAAAAGATTAAATGTTAAAATTTCATCAATATTGACCACTTTTTTGAACGTTCGACAGGTCCGGGTCATCGTTTTTCATCAGAAAATTGATTTTTTGGACTCTACCAAAAATGATTCAAAATGTCATTTGGATCGGGCCTCATGTTGAATAACCACATTTTAAACCCTCACAGTGACCAAAATTGCAATTTTTACTGAGTTTTGCTTACTCAGAAGCTTCAATTTTGACCAATTTCAGGCACAGAAATGACTTTAAACACATTTGTTTTAGTTGAAAAATTAATAATTCACATCCAACAGTCATTTAAAGTCTAAAGATTAAATGTTAAAATTTCATCAATATTGACCACTTTTTTGAACTTTCGACAGGTCCGGGGTCATCGTTTTTCATCATAAAATTGATTTTTTGGACTCTACCAAAAATGATTCAAGAGGTCATTTGGATCGGGCCTCATGTTGAATAACCACTTTTTAAACCCTCACAGTGATCAAAATTGCCATTTTTACAGAGTTTTGCTTACTCAAAAGATAGAATTTTGACCAATTTCAGGCACAGAAATGACTTTAAACACACTTATTTTAGTTGAAAAAGTAATAATTCACATCCAACCATCATTTAAAGTCAAAAGATTAAATGTTAAAATTTCATCAATATTAACCACTTTTTTGAACGTTCGACAGGTCCGGGGTCATCGTTTTTCATCAGAACATTGATTTTTTGGACTCTACCAAAAATTATTCAAAATGTCATTTGGATCGGGCCTCATGTTGAATAACCACTTTTTAAACCCTCACAATGACCAAAATTGCCATTTTTACAGAGTTTTGCTTACTCAAAAGCTTCAATTTTGACCAATTTCAGGCACAGAAATGACTTTAAACACACTTATTTTAGTTGAAAAAGTAATAATTCACATCGCACCATCATTTAAAGTCAAAAGATTAAATGTTAAAATTTCATCAATATTGACCACTTTTTTGAACGTTCGACAGGTCCGGGTCATCGTTTTTCATCAGAACATTGATTTTTTGGACTCTACCAAAAATTATTCAAAATGTCATTTGGATCGGGCCTCATGTTGAATAACCACTTTTTAAACCCTCACAATGACCAAAATTGCCATTTTTACAGAGTTTTGCTTACTCAAAAGCTTCAATTTTGACCAATTTCAGGCACAGAAATGACTTTAAACACACTTATTTTAGTTGAAAAAGTAATAATTCACATCAAACCATCATTTAAAGTCAAAAGATTTAATGTTAAAATTTCATCAATATTGACCACTTTTTTGAACGTTCGACAGGTCCGGGGTCATCGTTTTTCATCAGAAAATTGATTTTTTGGACTCTACCAAAAATGATTCAAAATGTCATTTGGATCGGGCCTCATGTTGAATAACCACTTTTTAAACCCTCACAATGACCAAAATTGCCATTTTTACAGAGTTTTACCTACTCAAAAGCTTCAATTTTGACCAATTTCAGGCACAGAAATGACTTTAAACACACTTATTTTAGTTGAAAAAGTAATAATTCACATCAAACCATCATTTAAAGTCAAAAGATTAAATGTTAAATTTTCATCAATATTGACCACTTTTTTAACGTTTGACAGGTCCGGGGTCTTCGTTTTTCATCATAAAATTGATTTTTTGGACTCTACCAAAAATGATTCAAAATGTCATTTGGATCGGGCCTCATGTTGAATAACCACTTTTTAAACCCTCACAGTGACCAAAAATGCAATTTTTACAGAGTTTTGCTTACTCAGAAGCTTCAATTTTGACCAATTTCAGGCACAGAAATGACTTTAAACACACTTGTTTTAGTTGAAAAAGTAATAATTCACATCCAACAGTCATTTAAAGTCTAAAGATTAAATGTTAAAATGTCATCAATATTGACCACTTTTTTTAACTTTCGACAGGTACGGGGTCATCGTTTTTCATCATAAAATTGATTTTTTGGACTCTACCAAAAATGATTCAAAATGTCATTTGGATCGGGCCTCATGTTGAATAACCACTTTTTAAACCCTCACAGTGACCAAAATTGCAATTTTTACAGAGTTTTGCTTACTCAGAAGCTTCAATTTTGACCAATTTCAGGCACAGAAATGACTTTAAACACACTTGTTTTAGTTGAAAAAGTAATAATTCACATCCAACAGTCATTTAAAGTCTAAAGATTAAATGTTAAAATGTCATCAATATTGACCACTTTTTTTAACTTTCGACAGGTACGGGGTCATCGTTTTTCATCATAAAATTGATTTTTTGGACTCTACCAAAAATGATTCAAAATGTCATTTGGATCGGGCCTCATGTTGAATAACCACTTTTTAAACCCTCACAGTGACCAAAATTGCAATTTTTACAGAGTTTTGCTTACTCAGAAGCTTCAATTTTGACCAATTTCAGGCACAGAAATGACTTTAAACACACTTATTTTAGTAGAAAAAGTAATAATTCACATCGCACCATCATTTAAAGTCAAAAGATTAAATGTTAAAATTTCATCAATATTGACCACTTTTTTGAACGTTCGACAGGTCCGGGTCATCGTTTTTCATCAGAAAATTGATTTTTTGGACTCTACCAAAAATGATTCAAAAAGTCATTTGGATCGGGCCTCATGTTGAATAACCACTTTTTAAACCCTCATAGTGACCAAAATTGCCATTTTTATAGAGTTTTGCTTACTCAGAAGCTTCAATTTTGACCATTTTCAGGCACAGAAATGACTTTAAACACACTTATTTTAGTTTAAAATGTAATAATTCACATCCAACAGTCATTTAAAGTCAAAAGATGAAATGTTAAAATGTCATCAATGTTGACAATTTTTTGAACGTTCGACTGGTCCGGGTCATCGTTTTTCATCAGAAAATTGATTTTTTGGACTCTACCAAAAATGATTCAAGAGGTCATTTGGATCGGGCCTCATGTTGAATAACCACTTTTTAAACCCTCACAGTGATCAAAATTGCCATTTTTACAGAGTTTTGCTTACTCAAAAGATAGAATTTTGACCAATTTCAGGCACAGAAATGACTTTAAACACACTTATTTTAGTTGAAAAAGTAATAATTCACATCCAACCATCATTTAAAGTCAAAAGATTAAATGTTAAAATGTCATCAATATTAACCACTTTTTTGAACGTTCGACAGGTCCGGGGTCATCGTTTTTCATCAGAACATTGATTTTTTGGACTCTACCAAAAATTATTCAAAATGTCATTTGGATCGGGCCTCATGTTGAATAACCACTTTTTAAACCCTCACAATGACCAAAATTGCCATTTTTACAGAGTTTTGCTTACTCAAAAGCTTCAATTTTGACCAATTTCAGGCACAGAAATGACTTTAAACACACTTATTTTAGTAGAAAAAGTAATAATTCACATCGCACCATCATTTAAAGTCAAAAGATTAAATGTTAAAATTTCATCAATATTGACCACTTTTTTGAACGTTCGACAGGTCCGGGTCATCGTTTTTCATCAGAAAATTGATTTTTTGGACTCTACCAAAAATGATTCAAAATGTCATTTGGATCGGGCCTCATGTTGAATAACCACATTTTAAACCCTCACAGTGACCAAAATTGCAATTTTTACTGAGTTTTGCTTACTCAGAAGCTTCAATTTTGACCAATTTCAGGCACAGAAATGACTTTAAACACATTTGTTTTAGTTGAAAAATTAATAATTCACATCCAACAGTCATTTAAAGTCTAAAGATTAAATGTTAAAATTTCATCAATATTGACCACTTTTTTGAACTTTCGACAGGTCCGGGGTCATCGTTTTTCATCATAAAATTGATTTTTTGGACTCTACCAAAAATGATTCAAGAGGTCATTTGGATCGGGCCTCATGTTGAATAACCACTTTTTAAACCCTCACAGTGATCAAAATTGCCATTTTTACAGAGTTTTGCTTACTCAAAAGATAGAATTTTGACCAATTTCAGGCACAGAAATGACTTTAAACACACTTATTTTAGTTGAAAAAGTAATAATTCACATCCAACCATCATTTAAAGTCAAAAGATTAAATGTTAAAATTTCACCAATATTAACCACTTTTTTGAACGTTCGACAGGTCCGGGGTCATCGTTTTTCATCAGAACATTGATTTTTTGGACTCTACCAAAAATTATTCAAAATGTCATTTGGATCGGGCCTCATGTTGAATAACCACTTTTTAAACCCTCACAATGACCAAAATTGCCATTTTTACAGAGTTTTGCTTACTCAAAAGCTTCAATTTTGACCAATTTCAGGCACAGAAATGACTTTAAACACACTTATTTTAGTAGAAAAAGTAATAATTCACATCGCACCATCATTTAAAGTCAAAAGATTAAATGTTAAAATTTCATCAATATTGACCACTTTTTTGAACGTTCGACAGGTCCGGGTCATCGTTTTTCATCAGAAAATTGATTTTTTGGACTCTACCAAAAATGATTCAAAATGTCATTTGGATCGGGCCTCATGTTGAATAACCACATTTTAAACCCTCACAGTGACCAAAATTGCAATTTTTACTGAGTTTTGCTTACTCAGAAGCTTCAATTTTGACCAATTTCAGGCACAGAAATGACTTTAAACGCACTTATTTTAGTTTAAAAAGTAATAATTCACATCCAACAGTCATTTAAAGTCAAAAGATTAAATGTTACATTTTCATCAATATTGACCACTTTTTTAACGTTTGACAGGTCCGGGGTCTTCGTTTTTCATCATAAAATTGATTTTTTGGACTCTACCAAAAATGATTCAAAATGTCATTTGGATCGGGCCTCATGTTGAATAACCACTTTTTAAACCCTCACAGTGACCAAAATTGCAATTTTTACAGAGTTTTGCTTACTCAGAAGCTTCAATTTTGACCAATTTCAGGCAAAGAAATGACTTTAAACACACTTGTTTTAGTTGAAAAAGTAATATTTCACTTCCAACAGTCATTTAAAGTCTAAAGATTAAATGTTAAAATGTCATTAATATTGACCATTTTTTGAACGTTCGACTGGTCCGGGGTCATCGTTTTTCATCATAAAATTGATTTTTTGGACTCTACCAAAAATGATTCAAAAGGTCATTTGGATCGGGCCTCATGTTGAATAACCACTTTTTAAACCCTCACAGTGATCAAAATTGCCATTTTTACAGAGTTTTGCTTACTCAAAAGCTACAATTTTGACCAATTTCAGGCACAGAAATGACTTTAAACACACTTATTTTAGTAGAAAAAGTAATAATTCACATCCAACCATAATTTAAAGTCAAAAGATTTAATGTTAAAATTTCATCAATATTGACCACTTTTTTGAACGTTCGACAGGTCCGGGGTCATCGTTTTTCATCAGAAAATTGATTTTTTGGACTCTACCAAAAATGATTCAAAATGTCATTTGGATCGGGCCTCATGTTGAATAACCACTTTTTAAACCCTCACAATGACCAAAATTGCCATTTTTACAGAGTTTTACTTACTCAAAAGCTTCAATTTTGACCAATTTCAGGCACAGAAATGACTTTAAACACACTTGTTTTAGTTGAAAAAGTAATAATTCACATCCAACAGTCATTTAAAGTCTAAAGATTAAATGTTAAAATTTCATCAATATTGACCACTTTTTTTAACTTTCGACAGGTACGGGGTCATCGTTTTTCATCATAAAATTGATTTTTTGGACTCTACCAAAAATGATTCAAAATGTCATTTGGATCGGGCCTCATGTTGAATAACCACTTTTTAAACCCTCACAGTGACCAAAATTGCAATTTTTACAGAGTTTTGCTTACTCAGAAGCTTCAATTTTGACCAATTTCAGGCAAAGAAATGACTTTAAACACACTTGTTTTAGTTGAAAAAGTAATATTTCACTTCCAACAGTCATTTAAAGTCTAAAGATTAAATGTTAAAATGTCATTAATATTGACCATTTTTTGAACGTTCGACTGGTCCGGGGTCATCGTTTTTCATCATAAAATTGATTTTTTGGACTCTACCAAAAATGATTCAAAAGGTCATTTGGATCGGGCCTCATGTTGAATAACCACTTTTTAAACCCTCACAGTGATCAAAATTGCCATTTTTACAGAGTTTTGCTTACTCAAAGCTTCAATTTTGACCAATTTCAGGCACAGAAATTACTTTAAACACACTTATTTTAGTAGAAAAAGTAATAATTCACATCGCACCATCATTTAAAGTCAAAAGATTAAATGTTAAAATTTCATCAATATTGACCACTTTTTTGAACGTTCGACAGGTCCGGGTCATCGTTTTTCATCAGAAAATTGATTTTTTGGACTCTACCAAAAATGATTCAAAAGGTCATTTGGATCGGGCCTCATGTTGAATAACCACTTTTTAAACCCTCACAGTGATCAAAATTGCCATTTTTACAGAGTTTTGCTTACTCAAAGCTTCAATTTTGACCAATTTCAGGCACAGAAATGACTTTAAACACACTTATTTTAGTAGAAAAAGTAATAATTCACATCGCACCATCATTTAAAGTCAAAAGATTAAATGTTAAAATTTCATCAATATTGACCACTTTTTTGAACGTTCGACAGGTCCGGGTCATCGTTTTTCATCAGAAAATTGATTTTTTGGACTCTACCAAAAATGATTCAAAAAGTCATTTGGATCGGGCCTCATGTTGAATAACCACTTTTTAAACCCTCATAGTGACCAAAATTGCCATTTTTATAGAGTTTTGCTTACTCAGAAGCTTCAATTTTGACCATTTTCAGGCACAGAAATGACTTTAAACACACTTATTTTAGTTTAAAATGTAATAATTCACATCCAACAGTCATTTAAAGTCAAAAGATGAAATGTTAAAATGTCATCAATGTTGACAATTTTTTGAACGTTCGACTGGTCCGGGTCATCGTTTTTCATCAGAAAATTGATTTTTTGGACTCTACCAAAAATGATTCAAGAGGTCATTTGGATCGGGCCTCATGTTGAATAACCACTTTTTAAACCCTCACAGTGATCAAAATTGCCATTTTTACAGAGTTTTGCTTACTCAAAAGATAGAATTTTGACCAATTTCAGGCACAGAAATGACTTTAAACACACTTATTTTAGTTGAAAAAGTAATAATTCACATCCAACCATCATTTAAAGTCAAAAGATTAAATGTTAAAATTTCATCAATATTAACCACTTTTTTGAACGTTCGACAGGTCCGGGGTCATCGTTTTTCATCAGAACATTGATTTTTTGGACTCTACCAAAAATTATTCAAAATGTCATTTGGATCGGGCCTCATGTTGAATAACCACTTTTTAAACCCTCACAATGACCAAAATTGCCATTTTTACAGAGTTTTGCTTACTCAAAAGCTTCAATTTTGACCAATTTCAGGCACAGAAATGACTTTAAACACACTTATTTTAGTAGAAAAAGTAATAATTCACATCGCACCATCATTTAAAGTCAAAAGATTAAATGTTAAAATTTCATCAATATTGACCACTTTTTTGAACGTTCGACAGGTCCGGGTCATCGTTTTTCATCAGAAAATTGATTTTTTGGACTCTACCAAAAATGATTCAAAATGTCATTTGGATCGGGCCTCATGTTGAATAACCACATTTTAAACCCTCACAGTGACCAAAATTGCAATTTTTACTGAGTTTTGCTTACTCAGAAGCTTCAATTTTGACCAATTTCAGGCACAGAAATGACTTTAAACACATTTGTTTTAGTTGAAAAATTAATAATTCACATCCAACAGTCATTTAAAGTCTAAAGATTAAATGTTAAAATTTCATCAATATTGACCACTTTTTTGAACTTTCGACAGGTCCGGGGTCATCGTTTTTCATCATAAAATTGATTTTTTGGACTCTACCAAAAATGATTCAAGAGGTCATTTGGATCGGGCCTCATGTTGAATAACCACTTTTTAAACCCTCACAGTGATCAAAATTGCCATTTTTACAGAGTTTTGCTTACTCAAAAGATAGAATTTTGACCAATTTCAGGCACAGAAATGACTTTAAACACACTTATTTTAGTTGAAAAAGTAATAATTCACATCCAACCATCATTTAAAGTCAAAAGATTAAATGTTAAAATTTCATCAATATTAACCACTTTTTTGAACGTTCGACAGGTCCGGGGTCATCGTTTTTCATCAGAACATTGATTTTTTGGACTCTACCAAAAATTATTCAAAATGTCATTTGGATCGGGCCTCATGTTGAATAACCACTTTTTAAACCCTCACAATGACCAAAATTGCCATTTTTACAGAGTTTTGCTTACTCAAAAGCTTCAATTTTGACCAATTTCAGGCACAGAAATGACTTTAAACACACTTATTTTAGTAGAAAAAGTAATAATTCACATCGCACCATCATTTAAAGTCAAAAGATTAAATGTTAAAATTTCATCAATATTGACCACTTTTTTGAACGTTCGACAGGTCCGGGTCATCGTTTTTCATCAGAAAATTGATTTTTTGGACTCTACCAAAAATGATTCAAAATGTCATTTGGATCGGGCCTCATGTTGAATAACCACATTTTAAACCCTCACAGTGACCAAAATTGCAATTTTTACTGAGTTTTGCTTACTCAGAAGCTTCAATTTTGACCAATTTCAGGCACAGAAATGACTTTAAACGCACTTATTTTAGTTTAAAAAGTAATAATTCACATCCAACAGTCATTTAAAGTCAAAAGATTAAATGTTAAATTTTCATCAATATTGACCACTTTTTTAACGTTTGACAGGTCCGGGGTCTTCGTTTTTCATCATAAAATTGATTTTTTGGACTCTACCAAAAATGATTCAAAATGTCATTTGGATCGGGCCTCATGTTGAATAACCACTTTTTAAACCCTCACAGTGACCAAAATTGCAATTTTTACAGAGTTTTGCTTACTCAGAAGCTTCAATTTTGACCAATTTCAGGCAAAGAAATGACTTTAAACACACTTGTTTTAGTTGAAAAAGTAATATTTCACTTCCAACAGTCATTTAAAGTCTAAAGATTAAATGTTAAAATGTCATTAATATTGACCATTTTTTGAACGTTCGACTGGTCCGGGGTCATCGTTTTTCATCATAAAATTGATTTTTTGGACTCTACCAAAAATGATTCAAAAGGTCATTTGGATCGGGCCTCATGTTGAATAACCACTTTTTAAACCCTCACAGTGATCAAAATTGCCATTTTTACAGAGTTTTGCTTACTCAAAAGCTACAATTTTGACCAATTTCAGGCACAGAAATGACTTTAAACACACTTATTTTAGTAGAAAAAGTAATAATTCACATCCAACCATAATTTAAAGTCAAAAGATTTAATGTTAAAATTTCATCAATATTGACCACTTTTTTGAACGTTCGACAGGTCCGGGGTCATCGTTTTTCATCAGAAAATTGATTTTTTGGACTCTACCAAAAATGATTCAAAATGTCATTTGGATCGGGCCTCATGTTGAATAACCACTTTTTAAACCCTCACAATGACCAAAATTGCCATTTTTACAGAGTTTTACTTACTCAAAAGCTTCAATTTTGACCAATTTCAGGCACAGAAATGACTTTAAACACACTTATTTTAGTTGAAAAAGTAATAATTCACATCAAACCATCATTTAAAGTCAAAAGATTAAATGTTAAAATTTCATCAATATTGACCACTTTTTTTAACGTTCGACTGGTTCGGGGTCATCGTTTTTCATCATAAAATTGATTTTTTGGACTCTACCAAAAATGATTCAAAATGTCATTTGGATCGGGCCTCATGTTGAATAACCACTTTTTAAACCCTCACAGTGACCAAAAATGCAATTTTTACAGAGTTTTGCTTACTCAGAATCTTCAATTTTGACCAATTTCAGGCACAGAAATGACTTTAAACACACTTGTTTTAGTTGAAAAAGTAATAATTCACATCCAACAGTCATTTAAAGTCTAAAGATTAAATGTTAAAATTTCATCAATATTGACCACTTTTTTGAACTTTCGACAGGTCCGGGGTCATCGTTTTTCATCATAAAATTGATTTTTTGGACTCTACCAAAAATGATTCAAAATGTCATTTGGATCGGGCCTCATGTTGAATAACCACTTTTTAAACCCTCACAGTGACCAAAATTGCAATTTTTACAGAGTTTTGCTTACTCAGAAGCTTCAATTTTGACCAATTTCAGGCAAAGAAATGACTTTAAACACACTTGTTTTAGTTGAAAAAGTAATATTTCACTTCCAACAGTCATTTAAAGTCTAAAGATTAAATGTTAAAATGTCATTAATATTGACCATTTTTTGAACGTTCGACTGGTCCGGGGTCATCGTTTTTCATCATAAAATTGATTTTTTGGACTCTACCAAAAATGATTCAAAAGGTCATTTGGATCGGGCCTCATGTTGAATAACCACTTTTTAAACCCTCACAGTGATCAAAATTGCCATTTTTACAGAGTTTTGCTTACTCAAAAGCTACAATTTTGACCAATTTCAGGCACAGAAATGACTTTAAACACACTTATTTTAGTAGAAAAAGTAATAATTCACATCCAACCATAATTTAAAGTCAAAAGATTTAATGTTAAAATTTCATCAATATTGACCACTTTTTTGAACGTTCGACAGGTCCGGGGTCATCGTTTTTCATCAGAAAATTGATTTTTTGGACTCTACCAAAAATGATTCAAAATGTCATTTGGATCGGGCCTCATGTTGAATAACCACTTTTTAAACCCTCACAATGACCAAAATTGCCATTTTTACAGAGTTTTACTTACTCAAAAGCTTCAATTTTGACCAATTTCAGGCACAGAAATGACTTTAAACACACTTATTTTAGTTGAAAAAGTAATAATTCACATCAAACCATCATTTAAAGTCAAAAGATTAAATGTTAAATTTTCATCAATATTGACCACTTTTTTAACGTTTGACAGGTCCGGGGTCATCGTTTTTCATCATAAAATTGATTTTTTGGACTCTACCAAAAATGATTCAAAATGTCATTTGGATCGGGCCTCATGTTGAATAACCACTTTTTAAACCCTCACAGTGACCAAAATTGCAATTTTTACAGAGTTTTGCTTACTCAGAAGCTTCAATTTTGACCAATTTCAGGCAAAGAAATGACTTTAAACACACTTGTTTTAGTTGAAAAAGTAATATTTCACTTCCAACAGTCATTTAAAGTCTAAAGATTAAATGTTAAAATGTCATTAATATTGACCATTTTTTGAACGTTCGACTGGTCCGGGTCATCGTTTTTCATCAGAAAATTGATTTTTTGGACTCTACCAAAAATGATTCAAAAGGTCATTTGGATCGGGCCTCATGTTGAATAACCACTTTTTAAACCCTCACAGTGATCAAAATTGCCATTTTTACAGAGTTTTGCTTACTCAAAAGCTACAATTTTGACCAATTTCAGGCACAGAAATGACTTTAAACACACTTATTTTAGTAGAAAAAGTAATAATTCACATCGCACCATCATTTAAAGTCAAAAGATTAAATGTTAAAATTTCATCAATATTGACCACTTTTTTGAACGTTCGACAGGTCCGGGTCATCGTTTTTCATCAGAAAATTGATTTTTTGGACTCTACCAAAAATGATTCAAAAGGTCATTTGGATCGGGCCTCATGTTGAATAACCACTTTTTAAACACTCACAGTGATCAAAATTGCCATTTTTACAGAGTTTTGCTTACTCAAAAGCTTCAATTTTGACCAATTTCAGGCACAGAAATGACTTTAAACACACTTATTTTAGTAGAAAAAGTAATAATTCACATCGCACCATCATTTAAAGTCAAAAGATTAAATGTTAAAATTTCATCAATATTGACCACTTTTTTGAACGTTCGACAGGTCCGGGTCATCGTTTTTCATCAGAAAATTGATTTTTTGGACTCTACCAAAAATGATTCAAAAAGTCATTTGGATCGGGCCTCATGTTGAATAACCACTTTTTAAACCCTCATAGTGACCAAAATTGCCATTTTTATAGAGTTTTGCTTACTCAGAAGCTTCAATTTTGACCATTTTCAGGCACAGAAATGACTTTAAACACACTTATTTTAGTTTAAAATGTAATAATTCACATCCAACAGTCATTTAAAGTCAAAAGATGAAATGTTAAAATGTCATCAATGTTGACAATTTTTTGAACGTTCGACTGGTCCGGGTCATCGTTTTTCATCAGAAAATTGATTTTTTGGACTCTACCAAAAATGATTCAAGAGGTCATTTGGATCGGGCCTCATGTTGAATAACCACTTTTTAAACCCTCACAGTGATCAAAATTGCCATTTTTACAGAGTTTTGCTTACTCAAAAGATAGAATTTTGACCAATTTCAGGCACAGAAATGACTTTAAACACACTTATTTTAGTTGAAAAAGTAATAATTCACATCCAACCATCATTTAAAGTCAAAAGATTAAATGTTAAAATTTCATCAATTTTAACCACTTTTTTGAACGTTCGACAGGTCCGGGGTCATCGTTTTTCATCAGAACATTGATTTTTTGGACTCTACCAAAAATTATTCAAAATGTCATTTGGATCGGGCCTCATGTTGAATAACCACTTTTTAAACCCTCACAATGACCAAAATTGCCATTTTTACAGAGTTTTGCTTACTCAAAAGCTTCAATTTTGACCAATTTCAGGCACAGAAATGACTTTAAACACACTTATTTTAGTAGAAAAAGTAATAATTCACATCGCACCATCATTTAAAGTCAAAAGATTAAATGTTAAAATTTCATCAATATTGACCACTTTTTTAAAGGTTCGACAGGTCCGGGTCATCGTTTTTCATCAGAAAATTGATTTTTTGGACTCTACCAAAAATGATTCAAAATGTCATTTGGATCGGGCCTCATGTTGAATAACCACATTTTAAACCCTCACAGTGACCAAAATTGCAATTTTTACTGAGTTTTGCTTACTCAGAAGCTTCAATTTTGACCAATTTCAGGCACAGAAATGACTTTAAACGCACTTATTTTAGTTTAAAAAGTAATAATTCACATCCAACAGTCATTTAAAGTCAAAAGATTAAATGTTAAATTTTCATCAATATTGACCACTTTTTTAACGTTTGACAGGTCCGGGGTCTTCGTTTTTCATCATAAAATTGATTTTTTGGACTCTACCAAAAATGATTCAAAATGTCATTTGGATCGGGCCTCATGTTGAATAACCACTTTTTAAACCCTCACAGTGACCAAAAATGCAATTTTTACAGAGTTTTGCTTACTCAGAAGCTTCAATTTTGACCAATTTCAGGTACAGAAATGACTTTAAACACACTTGTTTTAGTTGAAAAATTAATAATTCACATCCAACAGTCATTTAAAGTCTAAAGATTAAATGTTAAAATTTTATCAATATTGACCACTTTTTTGAACTTTCGACAGGTCCGGGGTCATCGTTTTTCATCATAAAATTGATTTTTTGGACTCTACCAAAAATGATTCAAAATGTCATTTGGATCGGGCCTCATGTTGAATAACCACTTTTTAAACCCTCACAGTGACCAAAATTGCAATTTTTACAGAGTTTTGCTTACTCAGAAGCTTCAATTTTGACCAATTTCAGGCAAAGAAATGACTTTAAACACACTTGTTTTAGTTGAAAAAGTAATATTTCACTTCCAACAGTCATTTAAAGTCTAAAGATTAAATGTTAAAATGTCATTAATATTGACAATTTTTTGAACGTTCGACTGGTCCGGGGTCATCGTTTTTCATCATAAAATTGATTTTTTGGACTCTACCAAAAATGATTCAAAAGGTCATTTGGATCGGGCCTCATGTTGAATAACCACTTTTTTAACCCTCACAGTGATCAAAATTGCCATTTTTACAGAGTTTTGCTTACTCAAAAGCTAGAATTTTGACCAATTTCAGGCACAGAAATGACTTTAAACACACTTATTTTAGTAGAAAAAGTAATAATTCACATCCAACCATAATTTAAAGTCAAAAGATTTAATGTTAAAATTTCATCAATATTGACCACTTTTTTGAACGTTCGACAGGTCCGGGGTCATCGTTTTTCATCAGAAAATTGATTTTTTGGACTCCACCAAAAATGATTCAAAATGTCATTTGGATCGTGCCTCATGTTGAATAACCACTTTTTAAACCCTCACAATGACCAAAATTGCCATTTTTACAGAGTTTTACTTACTCAAACGCTTCAATTTTGACCAATTTCAGGCACAGAAATGACTTTAAACACACTTATTTTAGTTGAAAAAGTAATAATTCACATCAAACCATCATTTAAAGTCAAAAGATTAAATGTTAAAATTTCATCAATATTGACCACTTTTTTTAACGTTCGACTGGTTCGGGGTCATCGTTTTTCATCATAAAATTGATTTTTTGGACTCTACCAAAAATGATTCAAAATGTCATTTGGATCGGGCCTCATGTTGAATAACCACTTTTTAAACCCTCACAGTGACCAAAAATGCAATTTTTACAGAGTTTTGCTTACTCAGAAGCTTCAATTTTGACCAATTTCAGGCACAGAAATGACTTTAAACACACTTGTTTTAGTTGAAAAAGTAATAATTCACATCCAACAGTCATTTAAAGTCTAAAGATTAAATGTTAAAATTTCATCAATATTGACCACTTTTTTGAACTTTCGACAGGTCCGGGGTCATCGTTTTTCATCATAAAATTGATTTTTTGGACTCTACCAAAAATGATTCAAAATGTCATTTGGATCGGGCCTCATGTTGAATAACCACTTTTTAAACCCTCACAGTGACCAAAATTGCCATTTTTACAGAGTTTTGCTTACTCAGAAGCTTCAATTTTGACCAATTTCAGGCACAGAAATGACTTTAAACACACTTGTTTTAGTTGAAAAAGTAATATTTCACTTCCAACAGTCATTTAAAGTCTAAAGATTAAATGTTAAAATGTCATTAATATTGACAATTTTTTGAACGTTCGACTGGTCCGGGGTCATCGTTTTTCATCATAAAATTGATTTTTTGGACTCTACCAAAAATGATTCAAAAGGTCATTTGGATCGGGCCTCATGTTGAATAACCACTTTTTAAACCCTCACAGTGATCAAAATTGCCATTTTTACAGAGTTTTGCTTACTCAAAAGCTACAATTTTGACCAATTTCAGGCACAGAAATGACTTTAAACACACTTATTTTAGTAGAAAAAGTAATAATTCACATCCAACCATAATTTAAAGTCAAAAGATTTAATGTTAAAATTTCATCAATATTGACCACTTTTTTGAACGTTCGACAGGTCCGGGGTCATCGTTTTTCATCATAAAATTGATTTTTTGGACTCTACCAAAAATGATTCAAAATGTCATTTGGATCGGGCCTCATGTTGAATAACCACTTTTTAAACCCTCACAGTGATCAAAATTGCCATTTTTACAGAGTTTTGCTTACTCAAAAGCTACAATTTTGACCAATTTCAGGCACAGAAATGACTTTAAACACACTTATTTTAGTAGAAAAAGTAATAATTCACATCCAACCATAATTTAAAGTCAAAAGATTTAATGTTAAAATTTCATCAATATTGACCACTTTTTTGAACGTTCGACAGGTCCGAGGTCATCGTTTTTCATCAGAAAATTGATTTTTTGGACTCTACCAAAAATGATTCAAAATGTCATTTGGATCGGGCCTCATGTTGAATAACCACTTTTTAAACCCTCACAATGACCAAAATTGCCATTTTTACAGAGTTTTACTTACTCAAAAGCTTCAATTTTGACCAATTTCAGGCACAGAAATGACTTTAAACACACTTATTTTAGTTGAAAAAGTAATAATTCACATCAAACCATCATTTAAAGTCAAAAGATTAAATGTTAAAATTTCATCAATATTGACCACTTTTTTTAACGTTCGACTGGTTCGGGGTCATCGTTTTTCATCATAAAATTGATTTTTTGGACTCTACCAAAAATGATTCAAAATGTCATTTGGATCGGGCCTCATGTTGAATAACCACTTTTTAAACCCTCACAGTGACCAAAAATGCAATTTTTACAGAGTTTTGCTTACTCAGAAGCTTCAATTTTGACCAATTTCAGGCACAGAAATGACTTTAAACACACTTGTTTTAGTTGAAAAAGTAATAATTCACATCCAACAGTCATTTAAAGTCTAAAGATTAAATGTTAAAATTTCATCAATATTGACCACTTTTTTGAACTTTCGACAGGTCCGGGGTCATCGTTTTTCATCATAAAATTGATTTTTTGGACTCTACCAAAAATGATTCAAAATGTCATTTGGATCGGGCCTCATGTTGAATAACCACTTTTTAAACCCTCACAGTGACCAAAATTGCCATTTTTACAGAGTTTTGCTTACTCAGAAGCTTCAATTTTGACCAATTTCAGGCACAGAAATGACTTTAAACACACTTGTTTTAGTTGAAAAAGTAATATTTCACTTCCAACAGTCATTTAAAGTCTAAAGATTAAATGTTAAAATGTCATTAATATTGACCATTTTTTGAACGTTCGACTGGTCCGGGGTCATCGTTTTTCATCATAAAATTGATTTTTTGGACTCTACCAAAAATGATTCAAAAGGTCATTTGGATCGGGCCTCATGTTGAATAACCACTTTTTAAACCCTCACAGTGATCAAAATTGCCATTTTTACAGAGTTTTGCTTACTCAAAAGCTACAATTTTGACCAATTTCAGGCACAGAAATGACTTTAAACACACTTATTTTAGTAGAAAAAGTAATAATTCACATCCAACCATAATTTAAAGTCAAAAGATTTAATGTTAAAATTTCATCAATATTGACCACTTTTTTGAACGTTCGACAGGTCCGGGGTCATCGTTTTTCATCAGAAAATTGATTTTTTGGACTCTACCAAAAATGATTCAAAATGTCATTTGGATTGGGCCTCATGTTGAATAACCACTTTTTAAACCCTCACAATGACCAAAATTGCCATTTTTACAGAGTTTTACCTACTCAAAAGCTTCAATTTTGACCAATTTCAGGCACAGAAATGACTTTAAACACACTTATTTTAGTTGAAAAAGTAATAATTCACATCAAACCATCATTTAAAGTCAAAAGATTAAATGTTAAATTTTCATCAATATTGACCACTTTTTTAACGTTTGACAGGACCGGGGTCTTCGTTTTTCATCATAAAATTGATTTTTTGGACTCTACCAAAAATGATTCAAAATGTCATTTGGATCGGGCCTCATGTTGAATAACCACTTTTTAAACCCTCACAGTGACCAAAAATGCAATTTTTACAGAGTTTTGCTTACTCAGAAGCTTCAATTTTGACCAATTTCAGGCACAGAAATGACTTTAAACACACTTGTTTTAGTTGAAAAAGTAATAATTCACATCCAACAGTCATTTAAAGTCTAAAGATTAAATGTTAAAATTTCATCAATATTGACCACTTTTTTGAACTTTCGACAGGTACGGGGTCATCGTTTTTCATCATAAAATTGATTTTTTGGACTCTACCAAAAATGATTCAAAATGTCATTTGGATCGGGCCTCATGTTGAATAACCACTTTTTAAACCCTCACAGTGACCAAAATTGCAATTTTTACAGAGTTTTGCTTACTCAGAAGCTTCAATTTTGACCAATTTCAGGCAAAGAAATGACTTTAAACACACTTGTTTTAGTTGAAAAAGTAATATTTCACTTCCAACAGTCATTTAAAGTCTAAAGATTAAATGTTAAAATGTCATTAATATTGACCATTTTTTGAACGTTCGACTGGTCCGGGGTCATCGTTTTTCATCATAAAATTGATTTTTTGGACTCTACCAAAAATGATTCAAAAGGTCATTTGGATCGGGCCTCATGTTGAATAACCACTTTTTAAACCCTCACAGTGATCAAAATTGCCATTTTTACAGAGTTTTGCTTACTCAAAAGCTACAATTTTGACCAATTTCAGGCACAGAAATGACTTTAAACACACTTATTTTAGTAGAAAAAGTAATAATTCACATCCAACCATAATTTAAAGTCAAAAGATTTAATGTTAAAATTTCATCAATATTGACCACTTTTTTGAACGTTCGACAGGTCCGGGGTCATCGTTTTTCATCATAAAATTGATTTTTTGGACTCTACCAAAAATGATTCAAAATGTCATTTGGATCGGGCCTCATGTTGAATAACCACTTTTTAAACCCTCACAGTGATCAAAATTGCCATTTTTACAGAGTTTTGCTTACTCAAAAGCTACAATTTTGACCAATTTCAGGCACAGAAATGACTTTAAACACACTTATTTTAGTAGAAAAAGTAATAATTCACATCCAACCATAATTTAAAGTCAAAAGATTTAATGTTAAAATTTCATCAATATTGACCACTTTTTTGAACGTTCGACAGGTCCGAGGTCATCGTTTTTCATCAGAAAATTGATTTTTTGGACTCTACCAAAAATGATTCAAAATGTCATTTGGATCGGGCCTCATGTTGAATAACCACTTTTTAAACCCTCACAATGACCAAAATTGCCATTTTTACAGAGTTTTACTTACTCAAAAGCTTCAATTTTGACCAATTTCAGGCACAGAAATGACTTTAAACACACTTATTTTAGTTGAAAAAGTAATAATTCACATCAAACCATCATTTAAAGTCAAAAGATTAAATGTTAAAATTTCATCAATATTGACCACTTTTTTTAACGTTCGACTGGTTCGGGGTCATCGTTTTTCATCATAAAATTGATTTTTTGGACTCTACCAAAAATGATTCAAAATGTCATTTGGATCGGGCCTCATGTTGAATAACCACTTTTTAAACCCTCACAGTGACCAAAAATGCAATTTTTACAGAGTTTTGCTTACTCAGAAGCTTCAATTTTGACCAATTTCAGGCACAGAAATGACTTTAAACACACTTGTTTTAGTTGAAAAAGTAATAATTCACATCCAACAGTCATTTAAAGTCTAAAGATTAAATGTTAAAATTTCATCAATATTGACCACTTTTTTGAACTTTCGACAGGTCCGGGGTCATCGTTTTTCATCATAAAATTGATTTTTTGGACTCTACCAAAAATGATTCAAAATGTCATTTGGATCGGGCCTCATGTTGAATAACCACTTTTTAAACCCTCACAGTGACCAAAATTGCCATTTTTACAGAGTTTTGCTTACTCAGAAGCTTCAATTTTGACCAATTTCAGGCACAGAAATGACTTTAAACACACTTGTTTTAGTTGAAAAAGTAATATTTCACTTCCAACAGTCATTTAAAGTCTAAAGATTAAATGTTAAAATGTCATTAATATTGACCATTTTTTGAACGTTCGACTGGTCCGGGGTCATCGTTTTTCATCATAAAATTGATTTTTTGGACTCTACCAAAAATGATTCAAAAGGTCATTTGGATCGGGCCTCATGTTGAATAACCACTTTTTAAACCCTCACAGTGATCAAAATTGCCATTTTTACAGAGTTTTGCTTACTCAAAAGCTACAATTTTGACCAATTTCAGGCACAGAAATGACTTTAAACACACTTATTTTAGTAGAAAAAGTAATAATTCACATCCAACCATAATTTAAAGTCAAAAGATTTAATGTTAAAATTTCATCAATATTGACCACTTTTTTGAACGTTCGACAGGTCCGGGGTCATCGTTTTTCATCAGAAAATTGATTTTTTGGACTCTACCAAAAATGATTCAAAATGTCATTTGGATCGGGCCTCATGTTGAATAACCACTTTTTAAACCCTCACAATGACCAAAATTGCCATTTTTACAGAGTTTTACCTACTCAAAAGCTTCAATTTTGACCAATTTCAGGCACAGAAATGACTTTAAACACACTTATTTTAGTTGAAAAAGTAATAATTCACATCAAACCATCATTTAAAGTCAAAAGATTAAATGTTAAATTTTCATCAATATTGACCACTTTTTTGAACTTTCGACAGGTACGGGGTCATCGTTTTTCATCATAAAATTGATTTTTTGGACTCTACCAAAAATGATTCAAAATGTCATTTGGATCGGGCCTCATGTTGAATAACCACTTTTTAAACCCTCACAGTGACCAAAATTGCAATTTTTACAGAGTTTTGCTTACTCAGAAGCTTCAATTTTGACCAATTTCAGGCAAAGAAATGACTTTAAACACACTTGTTTTAGTTGAAAAAGTAATATTTCACTTCCAACAGTCATTTAAAGTCTAAAGATTAAATGTTAAAATGTCATTAATATTGACCATTTTTTGAACGTTCGACTGGTCCGGGGTCATCGTTTTTCATCATAAAATTGATTTTTTGGACTCTACCAAAAATGATTCAAAAGGTCATTTGGATCGGGCCTCATGTTGAATAACCACTTTTTAAACCCTCACAGTGATCAAAATTGCCATTTTTACAGAGTTTTGCTTACTCAAAGCTTCAATTTTGACCAATTTCAGGCACAGAAATTACTTTAAACACACTTATTTTAGTAGAAAAAGTAATAATTCACATCGCACCATCATTTAAAGTCAAAAGATTAAATGTTAAAATTTCATCAATATTGACCACTTTTTTGAACGTTCGACAGGTCCGGGTCATCGTTTTTCATCAGAAAATTGATTTTTTGGACTCTACCAAAAATGATTCAAAAGGTCATTTGGATCGGGCCTCATGTTGAATAACCACTTTTTAAACCCTCACAGTGATCAAAATTGCCATTTTTACAGAGTTTTGCTTACTCAAAGCTTCAATTTTGACCAATTTCAGGCACAGAAATGACTTTAAACACACTTATTTTAGTAGAAAAAGTAATAATTCACATCGCACCATCATTTAAAGTCAAAAGATTAAATGTTAAAATTTCATCAATATTGACCACTTTTTTGAACGTTCGACAGGTCCGGGTCATCGTTTTTCATCAGAAAATTGATTTTTTGGACTCTACCAAAAATGATTCAAAAAGTCATTTGGATCGGGCCTCATGTTGAATAACCACTTTTTAAACCCTCATAGTGACCAAAATTGCCATTTTTATAGAGTTTTGCTTACTCAGAAGCTTCAATTTTGACCATTTTCAGGCACAGAAATGACTTTAAACACACTTATTTTAGTTTAAAATGTAATAATTCACATCCAACAGTCATTTAAAGTCAAAAGATGAAAGGTTAAAATGTCATCAATGTTGACAATTTTTTGAACGTTCGACTGGTCCGGGTCATCGTTTTTCATCAGAAAATTGATTTTTTGGACTCTACCAAAAATGATTCAAGAGGTCATTTGGATCGGGCCTCATGTTGAATAACCACTTTTTAAACCCTCACAGTGATCAAAATTGCCATTTTTACAGAGTTTTGCTTACTCAAAAGATAGAATTTTGACCAATTTCAGGCACAGAAATGACTTTAAACACACTTATTTTAGTTGAAAAAGTAATAATTCACATCCAACCATCATTTAAAGTCAAAAGATTAAATGTTAAAATTTCATCAATATTAACCACTTTTTTGAACGTTCGACAGGTCCGGGGTCATCGTTTTTCATCAGAACATTGATTTTTTGGACTCTACCAAAAATTATTCAAAATGTCATTTGGATCGGGCCTCATGTTGAATAACCACTTTTTAAACCCTCACAATGACCAAAATTGCCATTTTTACAGAGTTTTGCTTACTCAAAAGCTTCAATTTTGACCAATTTCAGGCACAGAAATGACTTTAAACACACTTATTTTAGTAGAAAAAGTAATAATTCACATCGCACCATCATTTAAAGTCAAAAGATTAAATGTTAAAATTTCATCAATATTGACCACTTTTTTGAACGTTCGACAGGTCCGGGTCATCGTTTTTCATCAGAAAATTGATTTTTTGGACTCTACCAAAAATGATTCAAAATGTCATTTGGATCGGGCCTCATGTTGAATAACCACATTTTAAACCCTCACAGTGACCAAAATTGCAATTTTTACTGAGTTTTGCTTACTCAGAAGCTTCAATTTTGACCAATTTCAGGCACAGAAATGACTTTAAACACATTTGTTTTAGTTGAAAAATTAATAATTCACATCCAACAGTCATTTAAAGTCTAAAGATTAAATGTTAAAATTTCATCAATATTGACCACTTTTTTGAACTTTCGACAGGTCCGGGGTCATCGTTTTTCATCATAAAATTGATTTTTTGGACTCTACCAAAAATGATTCAAGAGGTCATTTGGATCGGGCCTCATGTTGAATAACCACTTTTTAAACCCTCACAGTGATCAAAATTGCCATTTTTACAGAGTTTTGCTTACTCAAAAGATAGAATTTTGACCAATTTCAGGCACAGAAATGACTTTAAACACACTTATTTTAGTTGAAAAAGTAATAATTCACATCCAACCATCATTTAAAGTCAAAAGATTAAATGTTAAAATTTCATCAATATTAACCACTTTTTTGAACGTTCGACAGGTCCGGGGTCATCGTTTTTCATCAGAACATTGATTTTTTGGACTCTACCAAAAATTATTCAAAATGTCATTTGGATCGGGCCTCATGTTGAATAACCACTTTTTAAACCCTCACAATGACCAAAATTGCCATTTTTACAGAGTTTTGCTTACTCAAAAGCTTCAATTTTGACCAATTTCAGGCACAGAAATGACTTTAAACACACTTATTTTAGTAGAAAAAGTAATAATTCACATCGCACCATCATTTAAAGTCAAAAGATTAAATGTTAAAATTTCATCAATATTGACCACTTTTTTGAACGTTCGACAGGTCCGGGTCATCGTTTTTCATCAGAAAATTGATTTTTTGGACTCTACCAAAAATGATTCAAAATGTCATTTGGATCGGGCCTCATGTTGAATAACCACATTTTAAACCCTCACAGTGACCAGAATTGCAATTTTTACTGAGTTTTGCTTACTCAGAAGCTTCAATTTTGACCAATTTCAGGCACAGAAATGACTTTAAACGCACTTATTTTAGTTTAAAAAGTAATAATTCACATCCAACAGTCATTTAAAGTCAAAAGATTAAATGTTAAATTTTCATCAATATTGACCACTTTTTTAACGTTTGACAGGTCCGGGGTCTTCGTTTTTCATCATAAAATTGATTTTTTGGACTCTACCAAAAATGATTCAAAATGTCATTTGGATCGGGCCTCATGTTGAATAACCACTTTTTAAACCCTCACAGTGACCAAAATTGCAATTTTTACAGAGTTTTGCTTACTCAGAAGCTTCAATTTTGACCAATTTCAGGCAAAGAAATGACTTTAAACACACTTGTTTTAGTTGAAAAAGTAATATTTCACTTCCAACAGTCATTTAAAGTCTAAAGATTAAATGTTAAAATGTCATTAATATTGACCATTTTTTGAACGTTCGACTGGTCCGGGGTCATCGTTTTTCATCATAAAATTGATTTTTTGGACTCTACCAAAAATGATTCAAAAGGTCATTTGGATCGGGCCTCATGTTGAATAACCACTTTTTAAACCCTCACAGTGATCAAAATTGCCATTTTTACAGAGTTTTGCTTACTCAAAAGCTACAATTTTGACCAATTTCAGGCACAGAAATGACTTTAAACACACTTATTTTAGTAGAAAAAGTAATAATTCACATCCAACCATAATTTAAAGTCAAAAGATTTAATGTTAAAATTTCATCAATATTGACCACTTTTTTGAACGTTCGACAGGTCCGGGGTCATCGTTTTTCATCAGAAAATTGATTTTTTGGACTCTACCAAAAATGATTCAAAATGTCATTTGGATCGGGCCTCATGTTGAATAACCACTTTTTAAACCCTCACAATGACCAAAATTGCCATTTTTACAGAGTTTTACTTACTCAAAAGCTTCAATTTTGACCAATTTCAGGCACAGAAATGACTTTAAACACACTTATTTTAGTTGAAAAAGTAATAATTCACATCAAACCATCATTTAAAGTCAAAAGATTAAATGTTAAAATTTCATCAATATTGACCACTTTTTTTAACGTTCGACTGGTTCGGGGTCATCGTTTTTCATCATAAAATTGATTTTTTGGACTCTACCAAAAATGATTCAAAATGTCATTTGGATCGGGCCTCATGTTGAATAACCACTTTTTAAACCCTCACAGTGACCAAAAATGCAATTTTTACAGAGTTTTGCTTACTCAGAATCTTCAATTTTGACCAATTTCAGGCACAGAAATGACTTTAAACACACTTGTTTTAGTTGAAAAAGTAATAATTCACATCCAACAGTCATTTAAAGTCTAAAGATTAAATGTTAAAATTTCATCAATATTGACCACTTTTTTGAACTTTCGACAGGTCCGGGGTCATCGTTTTTCATCATAAAATTGATTTTTTGGACTCTACCAAAAATGATTCAAAATGTCATTTGGATCGGGCCTCATGTTGAATAACCACTTTTTAAACCCTCACAGTGACCAAAATTGCAATTTTTACAGAGTTTTGCTTACTCAGAAGCTTCAATTTTGACCAATTTCAGGCAAAGAAATGACTTTAAACACACTTGTTTTAGTTGAAAAAGTAATATTTCACTTCCAACAGTCATTTAAAGTCTAAAGATTAAATGTTAAAATGTCATTAATATTGACCATTTTTTGAACGTTCGACTGGTCCGGGGTCATCGTTTTTCATCATAAAATTGATTTTTTGGACTCTACCAAAAATGATTCAAAAGGTCATTTGGATCGGGCCTCATGTTGAATAACCACTTTTTAAACCCTCACAGTGATCAAAATTGCCATTTTTACAGAGTTTTGCTTACTCAAAGCTTCAATTTTGACCAATTTCAGGCACAGAAATGACTTTAAACACACTTATTTTAGTAGAAAAAGTAATAATTCACATCGCACCATCATTTAAAGTCAAAAGATTAAATGTTAAAATTTCATCAATATTGACCACTTTTTTGAACGTTCGACAGGTCCGGGTCATCGTTTTTCATCAGAAAATTGATTTTTTGGACTCTACCAAAAATGATTCAAAAGGTCATTTGGATCGGGCCTCATGTTGAATAACCACTTTTTAAACACTCACAGTGATCAAAATTGCCATTTTTACAGAGTTTTGCTTACTCAAAAGCTTCAATTTTGACCAATTTCAGGCACAGAAATGACTTTAAACACACTTATTTTAGTAGAAAAAGTAATAATTCACATCGCACCATCATTTAAAGTCAAAAGATTAAATGTTAAAATTTCATCAATATTGACCACTTTTTTGAACGTTCGACAGGTCCGGGTCATCGTTTTTCATCAGAAAATTGATTTTTTGGACTCTACCAAAAATGATTCAAAAAGTCATTTGGATCGGGCCTCATGTTGAATAACCACTTTTTAAACCCTCATAGTGACCAAAATTGCCATTTTTATAGAGTTTTGCTTACTCAGAAGCTTCAATTTTGACCATTTTCAGGCACAGAAATGACTTTAAACACACTTATTTTAGTTTAAAATGTAATAATTCACATCCAACAGTCATTTAAAGTCAAAAGATGAAATGTTAAAATGTCATCAATGTTGACAATTTTTTGAACGTTCGACTGGTCCGGGTCATCGTTTTTCATCAGAAAATTGATTTTTTGGACTCTACCAAAAATGATTCAAGAGGTCATTTGGATCGGGCCTCATGTTGAATAACCACTTTTTAAACCCTCACAGTGATCAAAATTGCCATTTTTACAGAGTTTTGCTTACTCAAAAGATAGAATTTTGACCAATTTCAGGCACAGAAATGACTTTAAACACACTTATTTTAGTTGAAAAAGTAATAATTCACATCCAACCATCATTTAAAGTCAAAAGATTAAATGTTAAAATTTCATCAATTTTAACCACTTTTTTGAACGTTCGACAGGTCCGGGGTCATCGTTTTTCATCAGAACATTGATTTTTTGGACTCTACCAAAAATTATTCAAAATGTCATTTGGATCGGGCCTCATGTTGAATAACCACTTTTTAAACCCTCACAATGACCAAAATTGCCATTTTTACAGAGTTTTGCTTACTCAAAAGCTTCAATTTTGACCAATTTCAGGCACAGAAATGACTTTAAACACACTTATTTTAGTAGAAAAAGTAATAATTCACATCGCACCATCATTTAAAGTCAAAAGATTAAATGTTAAAATTTCATCAATATTGACCACTTTTTTGAACGTTCGACAGGTCCGGGTCATCGTTTTTCATCAGAAAATTGATTTTTTGGACTCTACCAAAAATGATTCAAAATGTCATTTGGATCGGGCCTCATGTTGAATAACCACATTTTAAACCCTCACAGTGACCAAAATTGCAATTTTTACTGAGTTTTGCTTACTCAGAAGCTTCAATTTTGACCAATTTCAGGCACAGAAATGACTTTAAACGCACTTATTTTAGTTTAAAAAGTAATAATTCACATCCAACAGTCATTTAAAGTCAAAAGATTAAATGTTAAATTTTCATCAATATTGACCACTTTTTTAACGTTTGACAGGTCCGGGGTCTTCGTTTTTCATCATAAAATTGATTTTTTGGACTCTACCAAAAATGATTCAAAATGTCATTTGGATCGGGCCTCATGTTGAATAACCACTTTTTAAACCCTCACAGTGACCAAAAATGCAATTTTTACAGAGTTTTGCTTACTCAGAAGCTTCAATTTTGACCAATTTCAGGTACAGAAATGACTTTAAACACACTTGTTTTAGTTGAAAAATTAATAATTCACATCCAACAGTCATTTAAAGTCTAAAGATTAAATGTTAAAATTTTATCAATATTGACCACTTTTTTGAACTTTCGACAGGTCCGGGGTCATCGTTTTTCATCATAAAATTGATTTTTTGGACTCTACCAAAAATGATTCAAAATGTCATTTGGATCGGGCCTCATGTTGAATAACCACTTTTTAAACCCTCACAGTGACCAAAATTGCAATTTTTACAGAGTTTTGCTTACTCAGAAGCTTCAATTTTGACCAATTTCAGGCAAAGAAATGACTTTAAACACACTTGTTTTAGTTGAAAAAGTAATATTTCACTTCCAACAGTCATTTAAAGTCTAAAGATTAAATGTTAAAATGTCATTAATATTGACCATTTTTTGAACGTTCGACTGGTCCGGGGTCATCGTTTTTCATCATAAAATTGATTTTTTGGACTCTACCAAAAATGATTCAAAAGGTCATTTGGATCGGGCCTCATGTTGAATAACCACTTTTTAAACCCTCACAGTGATCAAAATTGCCATTTTTACAGAGTTTTGCTTACTCAAAGCTTCAATTTTGACCAATTTCAGGCACAGAAATGACTTTAAACACACTTATTTTAGTAGAAAAAGTAATAATTCACATCGCACCATCATTTAAAGTCAAAAGATTAAATGTTAAAATTTCATCAATATTGACCACTTTTTTGAACGTTCGACAGGTCCGGGTCATCGTTTTTCATCAGAAAATTGATTTTTTGGACTCTACCAAAAATGATTCAAAAGGTCATTTGGATCGGGCCTCATGTTGAATAACCACTTTTTAAACACTCACAGTGATCAAAATTGCCATTTTTACAGAGTTTTGCTTACTCAAAAGCTTCAATTTTGACCAATTTCAGGCACAGAAATGACTTTAAACACACTTATTTTAGTAGAAAAAGTAATAATTCACATCGCACCATCATTTAAAGTCAAAAGATTAAATGTTAAAATTTCATCAATATTGACCACTTTTTTGAACGTTCGACAGGTCCGGGTCATCGTTTTTCATCAGAAAATTGATTTTTTGGACTCTACCAAAAATGATTCAAAAAGTCATTTGGATCGGGCCTCATGTTGAATAACCACTTTTTAAACCCTCATAGTGACCAAAATTGCCATTTTTATAGAGTTTTGCTTACTCAGAAGCTTCAATTTTGACCATTTTCAGGCACAGAAATGACTTTAAACACACTTATTTTAGTTTAAAATGTAATAATTCACATCCAACAGTCATTTAAAGTCAAAAGATGAAATGTTAAAATGTCATCAATGTTGACAATTTTTTGAACGTTCGACTGGTCCGGGTCATCGTTTTTCATCAGAAAATTGATTTTTTGGACTCTACCAAAAATGATTCAAGAGGTCATTTGGATCGGGCCTCATGTTGAATAACCACTTTTTAAACCCTCACAGTGATCAAAATTGCCATTTTTACAGAGTTTTGCTTACTCAAAAGATAGAATTTTGACCAATTTCAGGCACAGAAATGACTTTAAACACACTTATTTTAGTTGAAAAAGTAATAATTCACATCCAACCATCATTTAAAGTCAAAAGATTAAATGTTAAAATTTCATCAATTTTAACCACTTTTTTGAACGTTCGACAGGTCCGGGGTCATCGTTTTTCATCAGAACATTGATTTTTTGGACTCTACCAAAAATTATTCAAAATGTCATTTGGATCGGGCCTCATGTTGAATAACCACTTTTTAAACCCTCACAATGACCAAAATTGCCATTTTTACAGAGTTTTGCTTACTCAAAAGCTTCAATTTTGACCAATTTCAGGCACAGAAATGACTTTAAACACACTTATTTTAGTAGAAAAAGTAATAATTCACATCGCACCATCATTTAAAGTCAAAAGATTAAATGTTAAAATTTCATCAATATTGACCACTTTTTTGAACGTTCGACAGGTCCGGGTCATCGTTTTTCATCAGAAAATTGATTTTTTGGACTCTACCAAAAATGATTCAAAATGTCATTTGGATCGGGCCTCATGTTGAATAACCACATTTTAAACCCTCACAGTGACCAAAATTGCAATTTTTACTGAGTTTTGCTTACTCAGAAGCTTCAATTTTGACCAATTTCAGGCACAGAAATGACTTTAAACGCACTTATTTTAGTTTAAAAAGTAATAATTCACATCCAACAGTCATTTAAAGTCAAAAGATTAAATGTTAAATTTTCATCAATATTGACCACTTTTTTAACGTTTGACAGGTCCGGGGTCTTCGTTTTTCATCATAAAATTGATTTTTTGGACTCTACCAAAAATGATTCAAAATGTCATTTGGATCGGGCCTCATGTTGAATAACCACTTTTTAAACCCTCACAGTGACCAAAAATGCAATTTTTACAGAGTTTTGCTTACTCAGAAGCTTCAATTTTGACCAATTTCAGGTACAGAAATGACTTTAAACACACTTGTTTTAGTTGAAAAATTAATAATTCACATCCAACAGTCATTTAAAGTCTAAAGATTAAATGTTAAAATTTTATCAATATTGACCACTTTTTTGAACTTTCGACAGGTCCGGGGTCATCGTTTTTCATCATAAAATTGATTTTTTGGACTCTACCAAAAATGATTCAAAATGTCATTTGGATCGGGCCTCATGTTGAATAACCACTTTTTAAACCCTCACAGTGACCAAAATTGCAATTTTTACAGAGTTTTGCTTACTCAGAAGCTTCAATTTTGACCAATTTCAGGCAAAGAAATGACTTTAAACACACTTGTTTTAGTTGAAAAAGTAATATTTCACTTCCAACAGTCATTTAAAGTCTAAAGATTAAATGTTAAAATGTCATTAATATTGACAATTTTTTGAACGTTCGACTGGTCCGGGGTCATCGTTTTTCATCATAAAATTGATTTTTTGGACTCTACCAAAAATGATTCAAAAGGTCATTTGGATCGGGCCTCATGTTGAATAACCACTTTTTAAACCCTCACAGTGATCAAAATTGCCATTTTTACAGAGTTTTGCTTACTCAAAAGCTACAATTTTGACCAATTTCAGGCACAGAAATGACTTTAAACACACTTATTTTAGTAGAAAAAGTAATAATTCACATCCAACCATAATTTAAAGTCAAAAGATTTAATGTTAAAATTTCATCAATATTGACCACTTTTTTGAACGTTCGACAGGTCCGGGGTCATCGTTTTTCATCAGAAAATTGATTTTTTGGACTCCACCAAAAATGATTCAAAATGTCATTTGGATCGTGCCTCATGTTGAATAACCACTTTTTAAACCCTCACAATGACCAAAATTGCCATTTTTACAGAGTTTTACTTACTCAAACGCTTCAATTTTGACCAATTTCAGGCACAGAAATGACTTTAAACACACTTATTTTAGTTGAAAAAGTAATAATTCACATCAAACCATCATTTAAAGTCAAAAGATTAAATGTTAAAATTTCATCAATATTGACCACTTTTTTTAACGTTCGACTGGTTCGGGGTCATCGTTTTTCATCATAAAATTGATTTTTTGGACTCTACCAAAAATGATTCAAAATGTCATTTGGATCGGGCCTCATGTTGAATAACCACTTTTTAAACCGTCACAGTGACCAAAAATGCAATTTTTACAGAGTTTTGCTTACTCAGAAGCTTCAATTTTGACCAATTTCAGGCACAGAAATGACTTTAAACACACTTGTTTTAGTTGAAAAAGTAATAATTCACATCCAACAGTCATTTAAAGTCTAAAGATTAAATGTTAAAATTTCATCAATATTGACCACTTTTTTGAACTTTCGACAGGTCCGGGGTCATCGTTTTTCATCATAAAATTGATTTTTTGGACTCTACCAAAAATGATTCAAAATGTCATTTGGATCGGGCCTCATGTTGAATAACCACTTTTTAAACCCTCACAGTGACCAAAATTGCCATTTTTACAGAGTTTTGCTTACTCAGAAGCTTCAATTTTGACCAATTTCAGGCACAGAAATGACTTTAAACACACTTGTTTTAGTTGAAAAAGTAATATTTCACTTCCAACAGTCATTTAAAGTCTAAAGATTAAATGTTAAAATGTCATTAATATTGACAATTTTTTGAACGTTCGACTGGTCCGGGGTCATCGTTTTTCATCATAAAATTGATTTTTTGGACTCTACCAAAAATGATTCAAAAGGTCATTTGGATCGGGCCTCATGTTGAATAACCACTTTTTAAACCCTCACAGTGATCAAAATTGCCATTTTTACAGAGTTTTGCTTACTCAAAAGCTACAATTTTGACCAATTTCAGGCACAGAAATGACTTTAAACACACTTATTTTAGTAGAAAAAGTAATAATTCACATCCAACCATAATTTAAAGTCAAAAGATTTAATGTTAAAATTTCATCAATATTGACCACTTTTTTGAACGTTCGACAGGTCCGGGGTCATCGTTTTTCATCATAAAATTGATTTTTTGGACTCTACCAAAAATGATTCAAAATGTCATTTGGATCGGGCCTCATGTTGAATAACCACTTTTTAAACCCTCACAGTGATCAAAATTGCCATTTTTACAGAGTTTTGCTTACTCAAAAGCTACAATTTTGACCAATTTCAGGCACAGAAATGACTTTAAACACACTTATTTTAGTAGAAAAAGTAATAATTCACATCCAACCATAATTTAAAGTCAAAAGATTTAATGTTAAAATTTCATCAATATTGACCACTTTTTTGAACGTTCGACAGGTCCGAGGTCATCGTTTTTCATCAGAAAATTGATTTTTTGGACTCTACCAAAAATGATTCAAAATGTCATTTGGATCGGGCCTCATGTTAAATAACCACTTTTTAAACCCTCACAATGACCAAAATTGCCATTTTTACAGAGTTTTACTTACTCAAAAGCTTCAATTTTGACCAATTTCAGGCACAGAAATGACTTTAAACACACTTATTTTAGTTGAAAAAGTAATAATTCACATCAAACCATCATTTAAAGTCAAAAGATTAAATGTTAAAATTTCATCAATATTGACCACTTTTTTTAACGTTCGACTGGTTCGGGGTCATCGTTTTTCATCATAAAATTGATTTTTTGGACTCTACCAAAAATGATTCAAAATGTCATTTGGATCGGGCCTCATGTTGAATAACCACTTTTTAAACCCTCACAGTGACCAAAAATGCAATTTTTACAGAGTTTTGCTTACTCAGAAGCTTCAATTTTGACCAATTTCAGGCACAGAAATGACTTTAAACACACTTGTTTTAGTTGAAAAAGTAATAATTCACATCCAACAGTCATTTAAAGTCTAAAGATTAAATGTTAAAATTTCATCAATATTGACCACTTTTTTGAACTTTCGACAGGTCCGGGGTCATCGTTTTTCATCATAAAATTGATTTTTTGGACTCTACCAAAAATGATTCAAAATGTCATTTGGATCGGGCCTCATGTTGAATAACCACTTTTTAAACCCTCACAGTGACCAAAATTGCCATTTTTACAGAGTTTTGCTTACTCAGAAGCTTCAATTTTGACCAATTTCAGGCACAGAAATGACTTTAAACACACTTGTTTTAGTTGAAAAAGTAATATTTCACTTCCAACAGTCATTTAAAGTCTAAAGATTAAATGTTAAAATGTCATTAATATTGACCATTTTTTGAACGTTCGACTGGTCCGGGGTCATCGTTTTTCATCATAAAATTGATTTTTTGGACTCTACCAAAAATGATTCAAAAGGTCATTTGGATCGGGCCTCATGTTGAATAACCACTTTTTAAACCCTCACAGTGATCAAAATTGCCATTTTTACAGAGTTTTGCTTACTCAAAAGCTACAATTTTGACCAATTTCAGGCACAGAAATGACTTTAAACACACTTATTTTAGTAGAAAAAGTAATAATTCACATCCAACCATAATTTAAAGTCAAAAGATTTAATGTTAAAATTTCATCAATATTGACCACTTTTTTGAACGTTCGACAGGTCCGGGGTCATCGTTTTTCATCAGAAAATTGATTTTTTGGACTCTACCAAAAATGATTCAAAATGTCATTTGGATCGGGCCTCATGTTGAATAACCACTTTTTAAACCCTCACAATGACCAAAATTGCCATTTTTACAGAGTTTTACCTACTCAAAAGCTTCAATTTTGACCAATTTCAGGCACAGAAATGACTTTAAACACACTTATTTTAGTTGAAAAAGTAATAATTCACATCAAACCATCATTTAAAGTCAAAAGATTAAATGTTAAATTTTCATCAATATTGACCACTTTTTTAACGTTTGACAGGACCGGGGTCTTCGTTTTTCATCATAAAATTGATTTTTTGGACTCTACCAAAAATGATTCAAAATGTCATTTGGATCGGGCCTCATGTTGAATAACCACTTTTTAAACCCTCACAGTGACCAAAAATGCAATTTTTACAGAGTTTTGCTTACTCAGAAGCTTCAATTTTGACCAATTTCAGGCACAGAAATGACTTTAAACACACTTGTTTTAGTTGAAAAAGTAATAATTCACATCCAACAGTCATTTAAAGTCTAAAGATTAAATGTTAAAATTTCATCAATATTGACCACTTTTTTGAACTTTCGACAGGTACGGGGTCATCGTTTTTCATCATAAAATTGATTTTTTGGACTCTACCAAAAATGATTCAAAATGTCATTTGGATCGGGCCTCATGTTGAATAACCACTTTTTAAACCCTCACAGTGACCAAAATTGCAATTTTTACAGAGTTTTGCTTACTCAGAAGCTTCAATTTTGACCAATTTCAGGCAAAGAAATGACTTTAAACACACTTGTTTTAGTTGAAAAAGTAATATTTCACTTCCAACAGTCATTTAAAGTCTAAAGATTAAATGTTAAAATGTCATTAATATTGACCATTTTTTGAACGTTCGACTGGTCCGGGGTCATCGTTTTTCATCATAAAATTGATTTTTTGGACTCTACCAAAAATGATTCAAAAGGTCATTTGGATCGGGCCTCATGTTGAATAACCACTTTTTAAACCCTCACAGTGATCAAAATTGCCATTTTTACAGAGTTTTGCTTACTCAAAAGCTACAATTTTGACCAATTTCAGGCACAGAAATGACTTTAAACACACTTATTTTAGTAGAAAAAGTAATAATTCACATCCAACCATAATTTAAAGTCAAAAGATTTAATGTTAAAATTTCATCAATATTGACCACTTTTTTGAACGTTCGACAGGTCCGGGGTCATCGTTTTTCATCATAAAATTGATTTTTTGGACTCTACCAAAAATGATTCAAAATGTCATTTGGATCGGGCCTCATGTTGAATAACCACTTTTTAAACCCTCACAGTGATCAAAATTGCCATTTTTACAGAGTTTTGCTTACTCAAAAGCTACAATTTTGACCAATTTCAGGCACAGAAATGACTTTAAACACACTTATTTTAGTAGAAAAAGTAGTAATTCACATCCAACCATAATTTAAAGTCAAAAGATTTAATGTTAAAATTTCATCAATATTGACCACTTTTTTGAACGTTCGACAGGTCCGAGGTCATCGTTTTTCATCAGAAAATTGATTTTTTGGACTCTACCAAAAATGATTCAAAATGTCATTTGGATCGGGCCTCATGTTGAATAACCACTTTTTAAACCCTCACAATGACCAAAATTGCCATTTTTACAGAGTTTTACTTACTCAAAAGCTTCAATTTTGACCAATTTCAGGCACAGAAATGACTTTAAACACACTTATTTTAGTTGAAAAAGTAATAATTCACATCAAACCATCATTTAAAGTCAAAAGATTAAATGTTAAAATTTCATCAATATTGACCACTTTTTTTAACGTTCGACTGGTTCGGGGTCATCGTTTTTCATCATAAAATTGATTTTTTGGACTCTACCAAAAATGATTCAAAATGTCATTTGGATCGGGCCTCATGTTGAATAACCACTTTTTAAACCCTCACAGTGACCAAAAATGCAATTTTTACAGAGTTTTGCTTACTCAGAAGCTTCAATTTTGACCAATTTCAGGCACAGAAATGACTTTAAACACACTTGTTTTAGTTGAAAAAGTAATAATTTACATCCAACAGTCATTTAAAGTCTAAAGATTAAATGTTAAAATTTCATCAATATTGACCACTTTTTTGAACTTTCGACAGGTCCGGGGTCATCGTTTTTCATCATAAAATTGATTTTTTGGACTCTACCAAAAATGATTCAAAATGTCATTTGGATCGGGCCTCATGTTGAATAACCACTTTTTAAACCCTCACAGTGACCAAAATTGCCATTTTTACAGAGTTTTGCTTACTCAGAAGCTTCAATTTTGACCAATTTCAGGCACAGAAATGACTTTAAACACACTTGTTTTAGTTGAAAAAGTAATATTTCACTTCCAACAGTCATTTAAAGTCTAAAGATTAAATGTTAAAATGTCATTAATATTGACCATTTTTTGAACGTTCGACTGGTCCGGGGTCATCGTTTTTCATCATAAAATTGATTTTTTGGACTCTACCAAAAATGATTCAAAAGGTCATTTGGATCGGGCCTCATGTTGAATAACCACTTTTTAAACCCTCACAGTGATCAAAATTGCCATTTTTACAGAGTTTTGCTTACTCAAAAGCTACAATTTTGACCAATTTCAGGCACAGAAATGACTTTAAACACACTTATTTTAGTAGAAAAAGTAATAATTCACATCCAACCATAATTTAAAGTCAAAAGATTTAATGTTAAAATTTCATCAATATTGACCACTTTTTTGAACGTTCGACAGGTCCGGGGTCATCGTTTTTCATCAGAAAATTGATTTTTTGGACTCTACCAAAAATGATTCAAAATGTCATTTGGATCGGGCCTCATGTTGAATAACCACTTTTTAAACCCTCACAATGACCAAAATTGCCATTTTTACAGAGTTTTACCTACTCAAAAGCTTCAATTTTGACCAATTTCAGGCACAGAAATGACTTTAAACACACTTATTTTAGTTGAAAAAGTAATAATTCACATCAAACCATCATTTAAAGTCAAAAGATTAAATGTTAAATTTTCATCAATATTGACCACTTTTTTGAACTTTCGACAGGTACGGGGTCATCGTTTTTCATCATAAAATTGATTTTTTGGACTCTACCAAAAATGATTCAAAATGTCATTTGGATCGGGCCTCATGTTGAATAACCACTTTTTAAACCCTCACAGTGACCAAAATTGCCATTTTTACAGAGTTTTGCTTACTCAGAAGCTTCAATTTTGACCAATTTCAGGCACAGAAATTACTTTAAACACACTTGTTTTAGTTGAAAAAGTAATATTTCACTTCCAACAGTCATTTAAAGTCTAAAGATTAAATGTTAAAATGTCATTAATATTGACCATTTTTTGAACGTTCGACTGGTCCGGGGTCATCGTTTTTCATCATAAAATTGATTTTTTGGACTCTACCAAAAATGATTCAAAAGGTCATTTGGATCGGGCCTCATGTTGAATAACCACTTTTTAAACCCTCACAGTGATCAAAATTGCCATTTTTACAGAGTTTTGCTTACTCAAAGCTTCAATTTTGACCAATTTCAGGCACAGAAATGACTTTAAACACACTTATTTTAGTAGAAAAAGTAATAATTCACATCGCACCATCATTTAAAGTCAAAAGATTAAATGTTAAAATTTCATCAATATTGACCACTTTTTTGAACGTTCGACAGGTCCGGGTCATCGTTTTTCATCAGAAAATTGATTTTTTGGACTCTACCAAAAATGATTCAAAAGGTCATTTGGATCGGGCCTCATGTTGAATAACCACTTTTTAAACCCTCACAGTGATCAAAATTGCCATTTTTACAGAGTTTTGCTTACTCAAAGCTTCAATTTTGACCAATTTCAGGCACAGAAATGACTTTAAACACACTTATTTTAGTAGAAAAAGTAATAATTCACATCGCACCATCATTTAAAGTCAAAAGATTAAATGTTAAAATTTCATCAATATTGACCACTTTTTTGAACGTTCGACAGGTCCGGGTCATCGTTTTTCATCAGAAAATTGATTTTTTGGACTCTACCAAAAATGATTCAAAAAGTCATTTGGATCGGGCCTCATGTTGAATAACCACTTTTTAAACCTTCATAGTGACCAAAATTGCAATTTTTACTGAGTTTTGCTTACTCAGAAGCTTCAATTTTGACCAATTTCAGGCACAGAAATGACTTTAAACGCACTTATTTTAGTTTAAAAAGTAATAATTCACATCCAACAGTCATTTAAAGTCAAAAGATTAAATGTTAAATTTTCATCAATATTGACCACTTTTTTAACGTTTGACAGGTCCGGGGTCTTCGTTTTTCATCATAAAATTGATTTTTTGGACTCTACCAAAAATGATTCAAAATGTCATTTGGATCGGGCCTCATGTTGAATAACCACTTTTTAAACCCTCACAGTGACCAAAAATGCAATTTTTACAGAGTTTTGCTTACTCAGAAGCTTCAATTTTGACCAATTTCAGGCACAGAAATGACTTTAAACACACTTGTTTTAGTTGAAAAAGTAATAATTCACATCCAACAGTCATTTAAAGTCTAAAGATTAAATGTTAAAATTTCATCAATATTGACCACTTTTTTGAACTTTCGACAGGTCCGGGGTCATCGTTTTTCATCATAAAATTGATTTTTTGGACTCTACCAAAAATGATTCAAAATGTCATTTGGATCGGGCCTCATGTTGAATAACCACTTTTTAAACCCTCACAGTGACCAAAATTGCCATTTTTACAGAGTTTTGCTTACTCAGAAGCTTCAATTTTGACCAATTTCAGGCACAGAAATGACTTTAAACACACTTGTTTTAGTTGAAAAAGTAATATTTCACTTCCAACAGTCATTTAAAGTCTAAAGATTAAATGTTAAAATGTCATTAATATTGACCATTTTTTGAACGTTCGACTGGTCCGGGGTCATCGTTTTTCATCATAAAATTGATTTTTTGGACTCTACCAAAAATGATTCAAAAGGTCATTTGGATCGGGCCTCATGTTGAATAACCACTTTTTAAACCCTCACAGTGATCAAAATTGCCATTTTTACAGAGTTTTGCTTACTCAAAAGCTACAATTTTGACCAATTTCAGGCACAGAAATGACTTTAAACACACTTATTTTAGTAGAAAAAGTAATAATTCACATCCAACCATAATTTAAAGTCAAAAGATTTAATGTTAAAATTTCATCAATATTGACCACTTTTTTGAACGTTCGACAGGTCCGGGGTCATCGTTTTTCATCAGAAAATTGATTTTTTGGACTCTACCAAAAATGATTCAAAATGTCATTTGGATCGGGCCTCATGTTGAATAACCACTTTTTAAACCCTCACAATGACCAAAATTGCCATTTTTACAGAGTTTTACCTACTCAAAAGCTTCAATTTTGACCAATTTCAGGCACAGAAATGACTTTAAACACACTTATTTTAGTTGAAAAAGTAATAATTCACATCAAACCATCATTTAAAGTCAAAAGATTAAATGTTAAATTTTCATCAATATTGACCACTTTTTTAACGTTTGACAGGACCGGGGTCTTCGTTTTTCATCATAAAATTGATTTTTTGGACTCTACCAAAAATGATTCAAAATGTCATTTGGATCGGGCCTCATGTTGAATAACCACTTTTTAAACCCTCACAGTGACCAAAAATGCAATTTTTACAGAGATTTGCTTACTCAGAAGCTTCAATTTTGACCAATTTCAGGCACAGAAATGACTTTAAACACACTTGTTTTAGTTGAAAAAGTAATAATTCACATCCAACAGTCATTTAAAGTCTAAAGATTAAATGTTAAAATTTCATCAATATTGACCACTTTTTTGAACTTTCGACAGGTACGGGGTCATCGTTTTTCATCATAAAATTGATTTTTTGGACTCTACCAAAAATGATTCAAAATGTCATTTGGATCGGGCCTCATGTTGAATAACCACTTTTTAAACCCTCACAGTGACCAAAATTGCAATTTTTACAGAGTTTTGCTTACTCAGAAGCTTCAATTTTGACCAATTTCAGGCAAAGAAATGACTTTAAACACACTTGTTTTAGTTGAAAAAGTAATATTTCACTTCCAACAGTCATTTAAAGTCTAAAGATTAAATGTTAAAATGTCATTAATATTGACCATTTTTTGAACGTTCGACTGGTCCGGGGTCATCGTTTTTCATCATAAAATTGATTTTTTGGACTCTACCAAAAATGATTCAAAAGGTCATTTGGATCGGGCCTCATGTTGAATAACCACTTTTTAAACCCTCACAGTGATCAAAATTGCCATTTTTACAGAGTTTTGCTTACTCAAAAGCTACAATTTTGACCAATTTCAGGCACAGAAATGACTTTAAACACACTTATTTTAGTAGAAAAAGTAATAATTCACATCCAACCATAATTTAAAGTCAAAAGATTTAATGTTAAAATTTCATCAATATTGACCACTTTTTTGAACGTTCGACAGGTCCGGGGTCATCGTTTTTCATCATAAAATTGATTTTTTGGACTCTACCAAAAATGATTCAAAATGTCATTTGGATCGGGCCTCATGTTGAATAACCACTTTTTAAACCCTCACAGTGATCAAAATTGCCATTTTTACAGAGTTTTGCTTACTCAAAAGCTACAATTTTGACCAATTTCAGGCACAGAAATGACTTTAAACACACTTATTTTAGTAGAAAAAGTAATAATTCACATCCAACCATAATTTAAAGTCAAAAGATTTAATGTTAAAATTTCATCAATATTGACCACTTTTTTGAACGTTCGACAGGTCCGAGGTCATCGTTTTTCATCAGAAAATTGATTTTTTGGACTCTACCAAAAATGATTCAAAATGTCATTTGGATCGGGCCTCATGTTGAATAACCACTTTTTAAACCCTCACAATGACCAAAATTGCCATTTTTACAGAGTTTTACTTACTCAAAAGCTTCAATTTTGACCAATTTCAGGCACAGAAATGACTTTAAACACACTTATTTTAGTTGAAAAAGTAATAATTCACATCAAACCATCATTTAAAGTCAAAAGATTAAATGTTAAAATTTCATCAATATTGACCACTTTTTTTAACGTTCGACTGGTTCGGGGTCATCGTTTTTCATCATAAAATTGATTTTTTGGACTCTACCAAAAATGATTCAAAATGTCATTTGGATCGGGCCTCATGTTGAATAACCACTTTTTAAACCCTCACAGTGACCAAAAATGCAATTTTTACAGAGTTTTGCTTACTCAGAAGCTTCAATTTTGACCAATTTCAGGCACAGAAATGACTTTAAACACACTTGTTTTAGTTGAAAAAGTAATAATTCACATCCAACAGTCATTTAAAGTCTAAAGATTAAATGTTAAAATTTCATCAATATTGACCACTTTTTTGAACTTTCGACAGGTCCGGGGTCATCGTTTTTCATCATAAAATTGATTTTTTGGACTCTACCAAAAATGATTCAAAATGTCATTTGGATCGGGCCTCATGTTGAATAACCACTTTTTAAACCCTCACAGTGACCAAAATTGCCATTTTTACAGAGTTTTGCTTACTCAGAAGCTTCAATTTTGACCAATTTCAGGCACAGAAATGACTTTAAACACACTTGTTTTAGTTGAAAAAGTAATATTTCACTTCCAACAGTCATTTAAAGTCTAAAGATTAAATGTTAAAATGTCATTAATATTGACCATTTTTTGAACGTTCGACTGGTCCGGGGTCATCGTTTTTCATCATAAAATTGATTTTTTGGACTCTACCAAAAATGATTCAAAAGGTCATTTGGATCGGGCCTCATGTTGAATAACCACTTTTTAAACCCTCACAGTGATCAAAATTGCCATTTTTACAGAGTTTTGCTTACTCAAAAGCTACAATTTTGACCAATTTCAGGCACAGAAATGACTTTAAACACACTTATTTTAGTAGAAAAAGTAATAATTCACATCCAACCATAATTTAAAGTCAAAAGATTTAATGTTAAAATTTCATCAATATTGACCACTTTTTTGAACGTTCGACAGGTCCGGGGTCATCGTTTTTCATCAGAAAATTGATTTTTTGGACTCTACCAAAAATGATTCAAAATGTCATTTGGATCGGGCCTCATGTTGAATAACCACTTTTTAAACCCTCACAATGACCAAAATTGCCATTTTTACAGAGTTTTACCTACTCAAAAGCTTCAATTTTGACCAATTTCAGGCACAGAAATGACTTTAAACACACTTATTTTAGTTGAAAAAGTAATAATTCACATCAAACCATCATTTAAAGTCAAAAGATTAAATGTTAAATTTTCATCAATATTGACCACTTTTTTGAACTTTCGACAGGTACGGGGTCATCGTTTTTCATCATAAAATTGATTTTTTGGACTCTACCAAAAATGATTCAAAATGTCATTTGGATCGGGCCTCATGTTGAATAACCACTTTTTAAACCCTCACAGTGACCAAAATTGCAATTTTTACAGAGTTTTGCTTACTCAGAAGCTTCAATTTTGACCAATTTCAGGCAAAGAAATGACTTTAAACACACTTGTTTTAGTTGAAAAAGTAATATTTCACTTCCAACAGTCATTTAAAGTCTAAAGATTAAATGTTAAAATGTCATTAATATTGACCATTTTTTGAACGTTCGACTGGTCCGGGGTCATCGTTTTTCATCATAAAATTGATTTTTTGGACTCTACCAAAAATGATTCAAAAGGTCATTTGGATCGAGCCTCATGTTGAATAACCACTTTTTAAACCCTCACAGTGATCAAAATTGCCATTTTTACAGAGTTTTGCTTACTCAAAGCTTCAATTTTGACCAATTTCAGGCACAGAAATGACTTTAAACACACTTATTTTAGTAGAAAAAGTAATAATTCACATCGCACCATCATTTAAAGTCAAAAGATTAAATGTTAAAATTTCATCAATATTGACCACTTTTTTGAACGTTCGACAGGTCCGGGTCATCGTTTTTCATCAGAAAATTGATTTTTTGGACTCTACCAAAAATGATTCAAAAGGTCATTTGGATCGGGCCTCATGTTGAATAACCACTTTTTAAACCCTCACAGTGATCAAAATTGCCATTTTTACAGAGTTTTGCTTACTCAAAGCTTCAATTTTGACCAATTTCAGGCACAGAAATGACTTTAAACACACTTATTTTAGTAGAAAAAGTAATAATTCACATCGCACCATCATTTAAAGTCAAAAGATTAAATGTTAAAATTTCATCAATATTGACCACTTTTTTGAACGTTCGACAGGTCCGGGTCATCGTTTTTCATCAGAAAATTGATTTTTTGGACTCTACCAAAAATGATTCAAAAAGTCATTTGGATCGGGCCTCATGTTGAATAACCACTTTTTAAACCTTCATAGTGACCAAAATTGCAATTTTTACTGAGTTTTGCTTACTCAGAAGCTTCAATTTTGACCAATTTCAGGCACAGAAATGACTTTAAACGCACTTATTTTAGTTTAAAAAGTAATAATTCACATCCAACAGTCATTTAAAGTCAAAAGATTAAATGTAAAATTTTCATCAATATTGACCACTTTTTTAACGTTTGACAGGTCCGGGGTCTTCGTTTTTCATCATAAAATTGATTTTTTGGACTCTACCAAAAATGATTCAAAATGTCATTTGGATCGGGCCTCATGTTGAATAACCACTTTTTAAACCCTCACAGTGACCAAAAATGCAATTTTTACAGAGTTTTGCTTACTCAGAAGCTTCAATTTTGACCAATTTCAGGCACAGAAATGACTTTAAACACACTTGTTTTAGTTGAAAAATTAATAATTCACATCCAACAGTCATTTAAAGTCTAAAGATTAAATGTTAAAATTTCATCAATATTGACCACTTTTTTGAACTTTCGACAGGTCCGGGGTCATCGTTTTTCATCATAAAATTGATTTTTTGGACTCTACCAAAAATGATTCAAAATGTCATTTGGATCGGGCCTCATGTTGAATAACCACTTTTTAAACCCTCACAGTGACCAAAATTGCAATTTTTACAGAGTTTTGCTTACTCAGAAGCTTCAATTTTGACCAATTTCAGGCAAAGAAATGACTTTAAACACACTTGTTTTAGTTGAAAAAGTAATATTTCACTTCCAACAGTCATTTAAAGTCTAAAGATTAAATGTTAAAATGTCATTAATATTGACCATTTTTTGAACGTTCGACTGGTCCGGGGTCATCGTTTTTCATCATAAAATTGATTTTTTGGACTCTACCAAAAATGATTCAAAAGGTCATTTGGATCGGGCCTCATGTTGAATAACCACTTTTTAAACCCTCACAGTGATCAAAATTGCCATTTTTACAGAGTTTTGCTTACTCAAAAGCTACAATTTTGACCAATTTCAGGCACAGAAATGACTTTAAACACACTTATTTTAGTAGAAAAAGTAATAATTCACATCCAACCATAATTTAAAGTCAAAAGATTTAATGTTAAAATTTCATCAATATTGACCACTTTTTTGAACGTTCGACAGGTCCGGGGTCATCGTTTTTCATCAGAAAATTGATTTTTTGGACTCCACCAAAAATGATTCAAAATGTCATTTGGATCGGGCCTCATGTTGAATAACCACTTTTTAAACCCTCACAATGACCAAAATTGCCATTTTTACAGAGTTTTACTTACTCAAAAGCTTCAATTTTGACCAATTTCAGGCACAGAAATGACTTTAAACACACTTATTTTAGTTGAAAAAGTAATAATTCACATCAAACCATCATTTAAAGTCAAAAGATTAAATGTTAAAATTTCATCAATATTGACCACTTTTTTTAACGTTCGACTGGTTCGGGGTCATCGTTTTTCATCATAAAATTGATTTTTTGGACTCTACCAAAAATGATTCAAAATGTCATTTGGATCGGGCCTCATGTTGAATAACCACTTTTTAAACCCTCACAGTGACCAAAAATGCAATTTTTACAGAGTTTTGCTTACTCAGAAGCTTCAATTTTGACCAATTTCAGGCACAGAAATGACTTTAAACACACTTGTTTTAGTTGAAAAAGTAATAATTCACATCCAACAGTCATTTAAAGTCTAAAGATTAAATGTTAAAATTTCATCAATATTGACCACTTTTTTTAACTTACGACAGGTCCGGGGTCATCGTTTTTCATCATAAAATTGATTTTTTGGACTCTACCAAAAATGATTCAAAATGTCATTTGGATCGGGCCTCATGTTGAATAACCACTTTTTAAACCCTCACAGTGACCAAAATTGCCTTTTTACAGAGTTTTGCTTACTCAGAAGCTTCAATTTTGACCAATTTCAGGCACAGAAATGACTTTAAACACACTTGTTTTAGTTGAAAAAGTAATATTTCACTTCCAACAGTCATTTAAAGTCTAAAGATTAAATGTTAAAATGTCATTAATATTGACCATTTTTTGAACGTTCGACTGGTCCGGGGTCATCGTTTTTCATCATAAAATTGATTTTTTGGACTCTACCAAAAATGATTCAAAAGGTCATTTGGATCGGGCCTCATGTTGAATAACCACTTTTTAAACCCTCACAGTGATCAAAATTGCCATTTTTACAGAGTTTTGCTTACTCAAAAGCTACAATTTTGACCAATTTCAGGCACAGAAATGACTTTAAACACACTTATTTTAGTAGAAAAAGTAATAATTCACATCCAACCATAATTTAAAGTCAAAAGATTTAATGTTAAAATTTCATCAATATTGACCACTTTTTTGAACGTTCGACAGGTCCGGGGTCATCGTTTTTCATCAGAAAATTGATTTTTTGGACTCTACCAAAAATGATTCAAAATGTCATTTGGATCGGGCCTCATGTTGAATAACCACTTTTTAAACCCTCACAATGACCAAAATTGCCATTTTTACAGAGTTTTACCTACTCAAAAGCTTCAATTTTGACCAATTTCAGGCACAGAAATGACTTTAAACACACTTATTTTAGTTGAAAAAGTAATAATTCACATCAAACCATCATTTAAAGTCAAAAGAATAAATGTTAAATTTTCATCAATATTGACCACTTTTTTAACGTTTGACAGGTCCGGGGTCTTCGTTTTTCATCATAAAATTGATTTTTTGGACTCTACCAAAAATGATTCAAAATGTCATTTGGATCGGGCCTCATGTTGAATAACCACTTTTTAAACCCTCACAGTGACCAAAAATGCAATTTTTACAGAGTTTTGCTTACTCAGAAGCTTCAATTTTGACCAATTTCAGGCACAGAAATGACTTTAAACACACTTGTTTTAGTTGAAAAAGTAATAATTCACATCCAACAGTCATTTAAAGTCTAAAGATTAAATGTTAAAATTTCATCAATATTGACCACTTTTTTGAACTTTCGACAGGTACGGGGTCATCGTTTTTCATCATAAAATTGATTTTTTGGACTCTACCAAAAATGATTCAAAATGTCATTTGGATCGGGCCTCATGTTGAATAACCACTTTTTAAACCCTCACAGTGACCAAAATTGCAATTTTTACAGAGTTTTGCTTACTCAGAAGCTTCAATTTTGACCAATTTCAGGCAAAGAAATGACTTTAAACACACTTGTTTTAGTTGAAAAAGTAATATTTCACTTCCAACAGTCATTTAAAGTCTAAAGATTAAATGTTAAAATGTCATTAATATTGACCATTTTTTGAACGTTCGACTGGTCCGGGGTCATCGTTTTTCATCATAAAATTGATTTTTTGGACTCTACCAAAAATGATTCAAAAGGTCATTTGGATCGGGCCTCATGTTGAATAACCACTTTTTAAACCCTCACAGTGATCAAAATTGCCATTTTTACAGAGTTTTGCTTACTCAAAGCTTCAATTTTGACCAATTTCAGGCACAGAAATGACTTTAAACACACTTATTTTAGTAGAAAAAGTAATAATTCACATCGCACCATCATTTAAAGTCAAAAGATTAAATGTTAAAATTTCATCAATATTGACCACTTTTTTGAACGTTCGACAGGTCCGGGTCATCGTTTTTCATCAGAAAATTGATTTTTTGGACTCTACCAAAAATGATTCAAAAAGTCATTTGGATCGGGCCTCATGTTGAATAACCACTTTTTAAACCCTCATAGTGACCAAAATTGCCATTTTTATAGAGTTTTGCTTACTCAGAAGCTTCAATTTTGACCATTTTCAGGCACAGAAATGACTTTAAACACACTTATTTTAGTTGAAAAAGTAATAATTCACATCAAACCATCATTTAAAGTCAAAAGATTAAATGTTAAAATTTCATCAATATTGACCACTTTTTTTAACGTTCGACTGGTTCGGGGTCATCGTTTTTCATCATAAAATTGATTTTTTGGACTCTACCAAAAATGATTCAAAATGTCATTTGGATCGGGCCTCATGTTGAATAACCACTTTTTAAACCCTCACAGTGACCAAAAATGCAATTTTTACAGAGTTTTGCTTACTCAGAAGCTTCAATTTTGACCAATTTCAGGCACAGAAATGACTTTAAACACACTTGTTTTAGTTGAAAAAGTAATAATTCACATCCAACAGTCATTTAAAGTCTAAAGATTAAATGTTAAAATTTCATCAATATTGACCACTTTTTTGAACTTTCGACAGGTCCGGGGTCATCGTTTTTCATCATAAAATTGATTTTTTGGACTCTACCAAAAATGATTCAAAATGTCATTTGGATCGGGCCTCATGTTGAATAACCACTTTTTAAACCCTCACAGTGACCAAAATTGCCATTTTTACAGAGTTTTGCTTACTCAGAAGCTTCAATTTTGACCAATTTCAGGCACAGAAATGACTTTAAACACACTTGTTTTAGTTGAAAAAGTAATATTTCACTTCCAACAGTCATTTAAAGTCTAAAGATTAAATGTTAAAATGTCATTAATATTGACAATTTTTTGAACGTTCGACTGGTCCGGGGTCATCGTTTTTCATCATAAAATTGATTTTTTGGACTCTACCAAAAATGATTCAAAAGGTCATTTGGATCGGGCCTCATGTTGAATAACCACTTTTTAAACCCTCACAGTGATCAAAATTGCCATTTTTACAGAGTTTTGCTTACTCAAAAGCTACAATTTTGACCAATTTCAGGCACAGAAATGACTTTAAACACACTTATTTTAGTAGAAAAAGTAATAATTCACATCCAACCATAATTTAAAGTCAAAAGATTTAATGTTAAAATTTCATCAATATTGACCACTTTTTTGAACGTTTGACAGGTCCGGGGTCATCGTTTTTCATCAGAAAATTGATTTTTTGGACTCTACCAAAAAAAATTCAAAATGTCATTTGGATCGGGCCTCATGTTGAATAACCACTTTTTAAACCCTCACAATGACCAAAATTGCCATTTTTACAGAGTTTTACTTACTCAAAAGCTTCAATTTTGACCAATTTCAGGCACAGAAATGACTTTAAACACACTTATTTTAGTTGAAAAAGTAATAATTCACATCAAACCATCATTTAAAGTCAAAAGATTAAATGTTAAAATTTCATCAATATTGACCACTTTTTTTAACGTTCGACTGGTTCGGGGTCATCGTTTTTCATCATAAAATTGATTTTTTGGACTCTACCAAAAATGATTCAAAATGTCATTTGGATCGGGCCTCATGTTGAATAACCACTTTTTAAACCCTCACAGTGACCAAAAATGCAATTTTTACAGAGTTTTGCTTACTCAGAAGCTTCAATTTTGACCAATTTCAGGCACAGAAATGACTTTAAACACACTTGTTTTAGTTGAAAAAGTAATATTTCACATCCAACAGTCATTTAAAGTCTAAAGATTAAATGTTAAAATTTCATCAATATTTACCACTTTTTTGAACTTTCGACAGGTCCGGGGTCATCGTTTTTCATCATAAAATTGATTTTTTGGACTCTACCAAAAATGATTCAAAATGTCATTTGGATCGGGCCTCATGTTGAATAACCACTTTTTAAACCCTCACAGTGACCAAAATTGCCATTTTTACAGAGTTTTGCTTACTCAGAAGCTTCAATTTTGACCAATTTCAGGCACAGAAATGACTTTAAACACACTTGTTTTAGTTGAAAAAGTAATATTTCACTTCCAACAGTCATTTAAAGTCTAAAGATTAAATGTTAAAATGTCATTAATATTGACCATTTTTTGAACGTTCGACTGGTCCGGGGTCATCGTTTTTCATCATAAAATTGATTTTTTGGACTCTACCAAAAATGATTAAAAAGGTCATTTGGATCGGGCCTCATGTTGAATAACCACTTTTTAAACCCTCACAGTGATCAAAATTGCCATTTTTACAGAGTTTTGCTTACTCAAAAGCTACAATTTTGACCAATTTCAGGCACAGAAATGACTTTAAACACACTTATTTTAGTAGAAAAAGTAATAATTCACATCCAACCATAATTTAAAGTCAAAAGATTTAATGTTAAAATTTCATCAATATTGACCACTTTTTTGAACGTTCGACAGGTCCGGGGTCATCGTTTTTCATCAGAAAATTGATTTTTTGGACTCTACCAAAAATGATTCAAAATGTCATTTGGATCGGGCCTCATGTTGAATAACCACTTTTTAAACCCTCACAATGACCAAAATTGCCATTTTTACAGAGTTTTACCTACTCAAAAGCTTCAATTTTGACCAATTTCAGGCACAGAAATGACTTTAAACACACTTATTTTAGTTGAAAAAGTAATAATTCACATCAAACCATCATTTAAAGTCAAAAGATTAAATGTTAAATTTTCATCAATATTGACCACTTTTTTAACGTTTGACAGGACCGGGGTCTTCGTTTTTCATCATAAAATTGATTTTTTGGACTCTACCAAAAATGATTCAAAATGTCATTTGGATCGGGCCTCATGTTGAATAACCACTTTTTAAACCCTCACAGTGACCAAAAATGCAATTTTTACAGAGTTTTGCTTACTCAGAAGCTTCAATTTTGACCAATTTCAGGCACAGAAATGACTTTAAACACACTTGTTTTAGTTGAAAAAGTAATAATTCACATCCAACAGTCATTTAAAGTCTAAAGATTAAATGTTAAAATTTCATCAATATTGACCACTTTTTTGAACTTTCGACAGGTACGGGGTCATCGTTTTTCATCATAAAATTGATTTTTTGGACTCTACCAAAAATGATTCAAAATGTCATTTGGATCGGGCCTCATGTTGAATAACCACTTTTTAAACCCTCACAGTGACCAAAATTGCAATTTTTACAGAGTTTTGCTTACTCAGAAGCTTCAATTTTGACCAATTTCAGGCAAAGAAATGACTTTAAACACACTTGTTTTAGTTGAAAAAGTAATATTTCACTTCCAACAGTCATTTAAAGTCTAAAGATTAAATGTTAAAATGTCATTAATATTGACCATTTTTTGAACGTTCGACTGGTCCGGGGTCATCGTTTTTCATCATAAAATTGATTTTTTGGACTCTACCAAAAATGATTCAAAAGGTCATTTGGATCGGGCCTCATGTTGAATAACCACTTTTTAAACCCTCACAGTGATCAAAATTGCCATTTTTACAGAGTTTTGCTTACTCAAAGCTTCAATTTTGACCAATTTCAGGCACAGAAATGACTTTAAACACACTTATTTTAGTAGAAAAAGTAATAATTCACATCGCACCATCATTTAAAGTCAAAAGATTAAATGTTAAAATTTCATCAATATTGACCACTTTTTTGAACGTTCGACAGGTCCGGGTCATCGTTTTTCATCAGAAAATTGATTTTTTGGACTCTACCAAAAATGATTCAAAAGGTCATTTGGATCGGGCCTCATGTTGAATAACCACTTTTTAAACCCTCACAGTGATCAAAATTGCCATTTTTACAGAGTTTTGCTTACTCAAAGCTTCAATTTTGACCAATTTCAGGCACAGAAATGACTTTAAACACACTTATTTTAGTAGAAAAAGTAATAATTCACATCGCACCATCATTTAAAGTCAAAAGATTAAATGTTAAAATTTCATCAATATTGACCACTTTTTTGAACGTTCGACAGGTCCGGGTCATTGTTTTTCATCAGAAAATTGATTTTTTGGACTCTACCAAAAATGATTCAAAAAGTCATTTGGATCGGGCCTCATGTTGAATAACCACTTTTTAAACCTTCATAGTGACCAAAATTGCAATTTTTACTGAGTTTTGCTTACTCAGAAGCTTCAATTTTGACCAATTTCAGGCACAGAAATGACTTTAAACGCACTTATTTTAGTTTAAAAAGTAATAATTCACATCCAACAGTCATTTAAAGTCAAAAGATTAAATGTTAAATTTTCATCAATATTGACCACTTTTTTAACGTTTGACAGGTCCGGGGTCTTCGTTTTTCATCATAAAATTGATTTTTTGGACTCTACCAAAAATGATTCAAAATGTCATTTGGATCGGGCCTCATGTTGAATAACCACTTTTTAAACCCTCACAGTGACCAAAAATGCAATTTTTACAGAGTTTTGCTTACTCAGAAGCTTCAATTTTGACCAATTTCAGGCACAGAAATGACTTTAAACACACTTGTTTTAGTTGAAAAATTAATAATTCACATCCAACAGTCATTTAAAGTCTAAAGATTAAATGTTAAAATTTCATCAATATTGACCACTTTTTTGAACTTTCGACAGGTCCGGGGTCATCGTTTTTCATCATAAAATTGATTTTTTGGACTCTACCAAAAATGATTCAAAATGTCATTTGGATCGGGCCTCATGTTGAATAACCACTTTTTAAACCCTCACAGTGACCAAAATTGCAATTTTTACAGAGTTTTGCTTACTCAGAAGCTTCAATTTTGACCAATTTCAGGCAAAGAAATGACTTTAAACACACTTGTTTTAGTTGAAAAAGTAATATTTCACTTCCAACAGTCATTTAAAGTCTAAAGATTAAATGTTAAAATGTCATTAATATTGACCATTTTTTGAACGTTCGACTGGTCCGGGGTCATCGTTTTTCATCATAAAATTGATTTTTTGGACTCTACCAAAAATGATTCAAAAGGTCATTTGGATCGGGCCTCATGTTGAATAACCACTTTTTAAACCCTCACAGTGATCAAAATTGCCATTTTTACAGAGTTTTGCTTACTCAAAAGCTACAATTTTGACCAATTTCAGGCACAGAAATGACTTTAAACACACTTATTTTAGTAGAAAAAGTAATAATTCACATCCAACCATAATTTAAAGTCAAAAGATTTAATGTTAAAATTTCATCAATATTGACCACTTTTTTGAACGTTCGACAGGTCCGGGGTCATCGTTTTTCATCAGAAAATTGATTTTTTGGACTCTACCAAAAATGATTCAAAATGTCATTTGGATCGGGCCTCATGTTGAATAACCACTTTTTAAACCCTCACAATGACCAAAATTGCCATTTTTACAGAGTTTTACTTACTCAAAAGCTTCAATTTTGACCAATTTCAGGCACAGAAATGACTTTAAACACACTTATTTTAGTTGAAAAAGTAATAATTCACATCAAACCATCATTTAAAGTCAAAAGATTAAATGTTAACATTTCATCAATATTGACCACTTTTTTTAACGTTCGACTGGTTCGGGGTCATCGTTTTTCATCATAAAATTGATTTTTTGGACTCTACCAAAAATGATTCAAAATGTCATTTGGATCGGGCCTCATGTTGAATAACCACTTTTTAAACCCTCACAGTGACCAAAAATGCAATTTTTACAGAGTTTTGCTTACTCAGAAGCTTCAATTTTGACCAATTTCAGGCACAGAAATGACTTTAAACACACTTGTTTTAGTTGAAAAAGTAATATTTCACATCCAACAGTCATTTAAAGTCTAAAGATTAAATGTTAAAATTTCATCAATATTTACCACTTTTTTGAACTTTCGACAGGTCCGGGGTCATCGTTTTTCATCATAAAATTGATTTTTTGGACTCTACCAAAAATGATTCAAAATGTCATTTGGATCGGGCCTCATGTTGAATAACCACTTTTTAAACCCTCACAGTGACCAAAATTGCCATTTTTACAGAGTTTTGCTTACTCAGAAGCTTCAATTTTGACCAATTTCAGGCACAGAAATGACTTTAAACACACTTGTTTTAGTTGAAAAAGTAATATTTCACTTCCAACAGTCATTTAAAGTCTAAAGATTAAATGTTAAAATGTCATTAATATTGACCATTTTTTGAACGTTCGACTGGTCCGGGGTCATCGTTTTTCATCATAAAATTGATTTTTTGGACTCTACCAAAAATGATTCAAAAGGTCATTTGGATCGGGCCTCATGTTGAATAACCACTTTTTAAACCCTCACAGTGATCAAAATTGCCATTTTTACAGAGTTTTGCTTACTCAAAAGCTACAATTTTGACCAATTTCAGGCACAGAAATGACTTTAAACACACTTATTTTAGTAGAAAAAGTAATAATTCACATCCAACCATAATTTAAAGTCAAAAGATTTAATGTTAAAATTTCATCAATATTGACCACTTTTTTGAACGTTCGACAGGTCCGGGGTCATCGTTTTTCATCAGAAAATTGATTTTTTGGACTCTACCAAAAATGATTCAAAATGTCATTTGGATCGGGCCTCATGTTGAATAACCACTTTTTAAACCCTCACAATGACCAAAATTGCCATTTTTACAGAGTTTTACCTACTCAAAAGCTTCAATTTTGACCAATTTCAGGCACAGAAATGACTTTAAACACACTTATTTTAGTTGAAAAAGTAATAATTCACATCAAACCATCATTTAAAGTCAAAAGATTAAATGTTAAATTTTCATCAATATTGACCACTTTTTTAACGTTTGACAGGACCGGGGTCTTCGTTTTTCATCATAAAATTGATTTTTTGGACTCTACCAAAAATGATTCAAAATGTCATTTGGATCGGGCCTCATGTTGAATAACCACTTTTTAAACCCTCACAGTGACCAAAAATGCAATTTTTACAGAGTTTTGCTTACTCAGAAGCTTCAATTTTGACCAATTTCAGGCACAGAAATGACTTTAAACACACTTGTTTTAGTTGAAAAAGTAATAATTCACATCCAACAGTCATTTAAAGTCTAAAGATTAAATGTTAAAATTTCATCAATATTGACCACTTTTTTGAACTTTCGACAGGTACGGGGTCATCGTTTTTCATCATAAAATTGATTTTTTGGACTCTACCAAAAATGATTCAAAATGTCATTTGGATCGGGCCTCATGTTGAATAACCACTTTTTAAACCCTCACAGTGACCAAAATTGCAATTTTTACAGAGTTTTGCTTACTCAGAAGCTTCAATTTTGACCAATTTCAGGCAAAGAAATGACTTTAAACACACTTGTTTTAGTTGAAAAAGTAATATTTCACTTCCAACAGTCATTTAAAGTCTAAAGATTAAATGTTAAAATGTCATTAATATTGACCATTTTTTGAACGTTCGACTGGTCCGGGGTCATCGTTTTTCATCATAAAATTGATTTTTTGGACTCTACCAAAAATGATTCAAAAGGTCATTTGGATCGGGCCTCATGTTGAATAACCACTTTTTAAACCCTCACAGTGATCAAAATTGCCATTTTTACAGAGTTTTGCTTACTCAAAGCTTCAATTTTGACCAATTTCAGGCACAGAAATGACTTTAAACACACTTATTTTAGTAGAAAAAGTAATAATTCACATCGCACCATCATTTAAAGTCAAAAGATTAAATGTTAAAATTTCATCAATATTGACCACTTTTTTGAACGTTCGACATGTCCGGGTCATCGTTTTTCATCAGAAAATTGATTTTTTGGACTCTACCAAAAATGATTCAAAAGGTCATTTGGATCGGGCCTCATGTTGAATAACCACTTTTTAAACCCTCACAGTGATCAAAATTGCCATTTTTACAGAGTTTTGCTTACTCAAAGCTTCAATTTTGACCAATTTCAGGCACAGAAATGACTTTAAACACACTTATTTTAGTAGAAAAAGTAATAATTCACATCGCACCATCATTTAAAGTCAAAAGATTAAATGTTAAAATTTCATCAATATTGACCACTTTTTTGAACGTTCGACAGGTCCGGGTCATTGTTTTTCATCAGAAAATTGATTTTTTGGACTCTACCAAAAATGATTCAAAAAGTCATTTGGATCGGGCCTCATGTTGAATAACCACTTTTTAAACCTTCATAGTGACCAAAATTGCAATTTTTACTGAGTTTTGCTTACTCAGAAGCTTCAATTTTGACCAATTTCAGGCACAGAAATGACTTTAAACGCACTTATTTTAGTTTAAAAAGTAATAATTCACATCCAACAGTCATTTAAAGTCAAAAGATTAAATGTTAAATTTTCATCAATATTGACCACTTTTTTAACGTTTGACAGGTCCGGGGTCTTCGTTTTTCATCATAAAATTGATTTTTTGGACTCTACCAAAAATGATTCAAAATGTCATTTGGATCGGGCCTCATGTTGAATAACCACTTTTTAAACCCTCACAGTGACCAAAAATGCAATTTTTACAGAGTTTTGCTTACTCAGAAGCTTCAATTTTGACCAATTTCAGGCACAGAAATGACTTTAAACACACTTGTTTTAGTTGAAAAATTAATAATTCACATCCAACAGTCATTTAAAGTCTAAAGATTAAATGTTAAAATTTCATCAATATTGACCACTTTTTTGAACTTTCGACAGGTCCGGGGTCATCGTTTTTCATCATAAAATTGATTTTTTGGACTCTACCAAAAATGATTCAAAATGTCATTTGGATCGGGCCTCATGTTGAATAACCACTTTTTAAACCCTCACAGTGACCAAAATTGCAATTTTTACAGAGTTTTGCTTACTCAGAAGCTTCAATTTTGACCAATTTCAGGCAAAGAAATGACTTTAAACACACTTGTTTTAGTTGAAAAAGTAATATTTCACTTCCAACAGTCATTTAAAGTCTAAAGATTAAATGTTAAAATGTCATTAATATTGACCATTTTTTGAACGTTCGACTGGTCCGGGGTCATCGTTTTTCATCATAAAATTGATTTTTTGGACTCTACCAAAAATGATTCAAAAGGTCATTTGGATCGGGCCTCATGTTGAATAACCACTTTTTAAACCCTCACAGTGATCAAAATTGCCATTTTTACAGAGTTTTGCTTACTCAAAAGCTACAATTTTGACCAATTTCAGGCACAGAAATGACTTTAAACACACTTATTTTAGTAGAAAAAGTAATAATTCACATCCAACCATAATTTAAAGTCAAAAGATTTAATGTTAAAATTTCATCAATATTGACCACTTTTTTGAACGTTCGACAGGTCCGGGGTCATCGTTTTTCATCAGAAAATTGATTTTTTGGACTCTACCAAAAATGATTCAAAATGTCATTTGGATCGGGCCTCATGTTGAATAACCACTTTTTAAACCCTCACAATGACCAAAATTGCCATTTTTACAGAGTTTTACTTACTCAAAAGCTTCAATTTTGACCAATTTCAGGCACAGAAATGACTTTAAACACACTTATTTTAGTTGAAAAAGTAATAATTCACATCAAACCATCATTTAAAGTCAAAAGATTAAATGTTAACATTTCATCAATATTGACCACTTTTTTTAACGTTCGACTGGTTCGGGGTCATCGTTTTTCATCATAAAATTGATTTTTTGGACTCTACCAAAAATGATTCAAAATGTCATTTGGATCGGGCCTCATGTTGAATAACCACTTTTTAAACCCTCACAGTGACCAAAAATGCAATTTTTACAGAGTTTTGCTTACTCAGAAGCTTCAATTTTGACCAATTTCAGGCACAGAAATGACTTTAAACACACTTGTTTTAGTTGAAAAAGTAATAAGTCACATCCAACAGTCATTTAAAGTCTAAAGATTAAATGTTAAAATTTCATCAATATTGACCACTTTTTTGAACTTACGACAGGTCCGGGGTCATCGTTTTTCATCATAAAATTGATTTTTTGGACTCTACCAAAAATGATTCAAAATGTCATTTGGATCGGGCCTCATGTTGAATAACCACTTTTTAAACCCTCACAGTGACCAAAATTGCCATTTTTACAGAGTTTTGCTTACTCAGAAGCTTCAATTTTGACCAATTTCAGGCACAGAAATGACTTTAAACACACTTGTTTTAGTTGAAAAAGTAATATTTCACTTCCAACAGTCATTTAAAGTCTAAAGATTAAATGTTAAAATGTCATTAATATTGACCATTTTTTGAACGTTCGACTGGTCCGGGGTCATCGTTTTTCATCATAAAATTGATTTTTTGGACTCTACCAAAAATGATTCAAAAGGTCATTTGGATCGGGCCTCATGTTGAATAACCACTTTTTAAACCCTCACAGTGATCAAAATTGCAATTTTTACAGAGTTTTGCTTACTCAAAAGCTACAATTTTGACCAATTTCAGGCACAGAAATGACTTTAAACACACTTATTTTAGTAGAAAAAGTAATAATTCACATCCAACCATAATTTAAAGTCAAAAGATTTAATGTTAAAATTTCATCAATATTGACCACTTTTTTGAACGTTCGACAGGTCCGGGGTCATCGTTTTTCATCAGAAAATTGATTTTTTGGACTCTACCAAAAATGATTCAAAATGTCATTTGGATCGGGCCTCATGTTGAATAACCACTTTTTAAACCCTCACAATGACCAAAAATGCCATTTTTACAGAGTTTTACCTACTCAAAAGCTTCAATTTTGACCAATTTCAGGCACAGAAATGACTTTAAACACACTTATTTTAGTTGAAAAAGTAATAATTCACATCAAACCATCATTTAAAGTCAAAAGATTAAATGTTAAATTTTCATCAATATTGACCACTTTTTTAACGTTTGACAGGTCCGGGGTCTTCGTTTTTCATCATAAAATTGATTTTTTGGACTCTACCAAAAATGATTCAAAATGTCATTTGGATCGGGCCTCATGTTGAATAACCACTTTTTAAACCCTCACAGTGACCAAAAATGCAATTTTTATAGAGTTTTGCTTACTCAGAAGCTTCAATTTTGACCAATTTCAGGCACAGAAATGACTTTAAACACACTTGTTTTAGTTGAAAAATTAATAATTCACATCCAACAGTCATTTAAAGTCTAAAGATTAAATGTTAAAATTTCATCAATATTGACCACTTTTTTGAACTTTCGACAGGTCCGGGGTCATCGTTTTTCATCATAAAATTGATTTTTTGGACTCTACCAAAAATGATTCAAAATGTCATTTGGATCGGGCCTCATGTTGAATAACCACTTTTTAAACCCTCACAGTGACCAAAATTGCAATTTTTACAGAGTTTTGCTTACTCAGAAGCTTCAATTTTAACCAATTTCAGGCAAAGAAATGACTTTAAACACACTTGTTGTAGTTGAAAAAGTAATATTTCACTTCCAACAGTCATTTAAAGTCTAAAGATTAAATGTTAAAATGTCATTAATATTGACCATTTTTTGAACGTTCGACTGGTCCGGGGTCATCGTTTTTCATCATAAAATTGATTTTTTGGACTCTACCAAAAATGATTCAAAAGGTCATTTGGATCGGGCCTCATGTTGAATAACCACTTTTTAAACCCTCACAGTGATCAAAATTGCCATTTTTACAGAGTTTTGCTTACTCAAAAGCTACAATTTTGACCAATTTCAGGCACAGAAATGACTTTAAACACACTTATTTTAGTAGAAAAAGTAATAATTCACATCCAACCATAATTTAAAGTCAAAAGATTTAATGTTAAAATTTCATCAATATTGACCACTTTTTTGAACGTTCGACAGGTCCGGGGTCATCGTTTTTCATCAGAAAATTGATTTTTTGGACTCCACCAAAAATGATTCAAAATGTCATTTGGATCGGGCCTCATGTTGAATAACCACTTTTTAAACCCTCACAATGACCAAAATTGCCATTTTTACAGAGTTTTACTTACTCAAAAGCTTCAATTTTGACCAATTTCAGGCACAGAAATGACTTTAAACACACTTATTTTAGTTGAAAAAGTAATAATTCACATCAAACCATCATTTAAAGTCAAAAGATTAAATGTTAAAATTTCATCAATATTGACCACTTTTTTTAACGTTCGACTGGTTCGGGGTCATCGTTTTTCATCATAAAATTGATTTTTTGGACTCTACCAAAAATGATTCAAAAAGTCATTTGGATCGGGCCTCATGTTGAATAACCACTTTTTAAACCTTCATAGTGACCAAAATTGCAATTTTTACTGAGTTTTGCTTACTCAGAAGCTTCAATTTTGACCAATTTCAGGCACAGAAATGACTTTAAACGCACTTATTTTAGTTTAAAAAGTAATAATTCACATCCAACAGTCATTTAAAGTCAAAAGATTAAATGTTAAATTTTCATCAATATTGACCACTTTTTTAACGTTTGACAGGTCCGGGGTCTTCGTTTTTCATCATAAAATTGATTTTTTGGACTCTACCAAAAATGATTCAAAATGTCATTTGGATCGGGCCTCATGTTGAATAACCACTTTTTAAACCCTCACAGTGACCAAAAATGCAATTTTTACAGAGTTTTGCTTACTCAGAAGCTTCAATTTTGACCAATTTCAGGCACAGAAATGACTTTAAACACACTTGTTTTAGTTGAAAAATTAATAATTCACATCCAACAGTCATTTAAAGTCTAAAGATTAAATGTTAAAATTTCATCAATATTGACCACTTTTTTGAACTTTCGACATGTCCGGGGTCATCGTTTTTCATCATAAAATTGATTTTTTGGACTCTACCAAAAATGATTCAAAATGTCATTTGGATCGGGCCTCATGTTGAATAACCACTTTTTAAACCCTCACAGTGACCAAAATTGCAATTTTTACAGAGTTTTGCTTACTCAGAAGCTTCAATTTTGACCAATTTCAGGCAAAGAAATGACTTTAAACACACTTGTTTTAGTTGAAAAAGTAATATTTCACTTCCAACAGTCATTTAAAGTCTAAAGATTAAATGTTAAAATGTCATTAATATTGACCATTTTTTGAACGTTCGACTGGTCCGGGGTCATCGTTTTTCATCATAAAATTGATTTTTTGGACTCTACCAAAAATGATTCAAAAGGTCATTTGGATCGGGCCTCATGTTGAATAACCACTTTTTAAACCCTCACAGTGATCAAAATTGCCATTTTTACAGAGTTTTGCTTACTCAAAAGCTACAATTTTGACCAATTTCAGGCACAGAAATGACTTTAAACACACTTATTTTAGTAGAAAAAGTAATAATTCACATCCAACCATAATTTAAAGTCAAAAGATTTAATGTTAAAATTTCATCAATATTGACCACTTTTTTGAACGTTCGACAGGTCCGGGGTCATCGTTTTTCATCAGAAAATTGATTTTTTGGACTCTACCAAAAATGATTCAAAATGTCATTTGGATCGGGCCTCATGTTGAATAACCACTTTTTAAACCCTCACAATGACCAAAATTGCCATTTTTACAGAGTTTTACTTACTCAAAAGCTTCAATTTTGACCAATTTCAGGCACAGAAATGACTTTAAACACACTTATTTTAGTTGAAAAAGTAATAATTCACATCAAACCATCATTTAAAGTCAAAAGATTAAATGTTAACATTTCATCAATATTGACCACTTTTTTTAACGTTCGACTGGTTCGGGGTCATCGTTTTTCATCATAAAATTGATTTTTTGGACTCTACCAAAAATGATTCAAAATGTCATTTGGATCGGGCCTCATGTTGAATAACCACTTTTTAAACCCTCACAGTGACCAAAAATGCAATTTTTACAGAGTTTTGCTTACTCAGAAGCTTCAATTTTGACCAATTTCAGGCACAGAAATGACTTTAAACACACTTGTTTTAGTTGAAAAAGTAATATTTCACATCCAACAGTCATTTAAAGTCTAAAGATTAAATGTTAAAATTTCATCAATATTTACCACTTTTTTGAACTTTCGACAGGTCCGGGGTCATCGTTTTTCATCATAAAATTGATTTTTTGGACTCTACCAAAAATGATTCAAAATGTCATTTGGATCGGGCCTCATGTTGAATAACCACTTTTTAAACCCTCACAGTGACCAAAATTGCCATTTTTACAGAGTTTTGCTTACTCAGAAGCTTCAATTTTGACCAATTTCAGGCACAGAAATGACTTTAAACACACTTGTTTTAGTTGAAAAAGTAATATTTCACTTCCAACAGTCATTTAAAGTCTAAAGATTAAATGTTAAAATGTCATTAATATTGACCATTTTTTGAACGTTCGACTGGTCCGGGGTCATCGTTTTTCATCATAAAATTGATTTTTTGGACTCTACCAAAAATGATTCAAAAGGTCATTTGGATCGGGCCTCATGTTGAATAACCACTTTTTAAACCCTCACAGTGATCAAAATTGCCATTTTTACAGAGTTTTGCTTACTCAAAAGCTACAATTTTGACCAATTTCAGGCACAGAAATGACTTTAAACACACTTATTTTAGTAGAAAAAGTAATAATTCACATCCAACCATAATTTAAAGTCAAAAGATTTAATGTTAAAATTTCATCAATATTGACCACTTTTTTGAACGTTCGACAGGTCCGGGGTCATCGTTTTTCATCAGAAAATTGATTTTTTGGACTCTACCAAAAATGATTCAAAATGTCATTTGGATCGGGCCTCATGTTGAATAACCACTTTTTAAACCCTCACAATGACCAAAATTGCCATTTTTACAGAGTTTTACCTACTCAAAAGCTTCAATTTTGACCAATTTCAGGCACAGAAATGACTTTAAACACACTTATTTTAGTTGAAAAAGTAATAATTCACATCAAACCATCATTTAAAGTCAAAAGATTAAATGTTAAATTTTCATCAATATTGACCACTTTTTTAACGTTTGACAGGACCGGGGTCTTCGTTTTTCATCATAAAATTGATTTTTTGGACTCTACCAAAAATGATTCAAAATGTCATTTGGATCGGGCCTCATGTTGAATAACCACTTTTTAAACCCTCACAGTGACCAAAAATGCAATTTTTACAGAGTTTTGCTTACTCAGAAGCTTCAATTTTGACCAATTTCAGGCACAGAAATGACTTTAAACACACTTGTTTTAGTTGAAAAAGTAATAATTCACATCCAACAGTCATTTAAAGTCTAAAGATTAAATGTTAAAATTTCATCAATATTGACCACTTTTTTGAACTTTCGACAGGTACGGGGTCATCGTTTTTCATCATAAAATTGATTTTTTGGACTCTACCAAAAATGATTCAAAATGTCATTTGGATCGGGCCTCATGTTGAATAACCACTTTTTAAACCCTCACAGTGACCAAAATTGCAATTTTTACAGAGTTTTGCTTACTCAGAAGCTTCAATTTTGACCAATTTCAGGCAAAGAAATGACTTTAAACACACTTGTTTTAGTTGAAAAAGTAATATTTCACTTCCAACAGTCATTTAAAGTCTAAAGATTAAATGTTAAAATGTCATTAATATTGACCATTTTTTGAACGTTCGACTGGTCCGGGGTCATCGTTTTTCATCATAAAATTGATTTTTTGGACTCTACCAAAAATGATTCAAAAGGTCATTTGGATCGGGCCTCATGTTGAATAACCACTTTTTAAACCCTCACAGTGATCAAAATTGCCATTTTTACAGAGTTTTGCTTACTCAAAGCTTCAATTTTGACCAATTTCAGGCACAGAAATGACTTTAAACACACTTATTTTAGTAGAAAAAGTAATAATTCACATCGCACCATCATTTAAAGTCAAAAGATTAAATGTTAAAATTTCATCAATATTGACCACTTTTTTGAACGTTCGACATGTCCGGGTCATCGTTTTTCATCAGAAAATTGATTTTTTGGACTCTACCAAAAATGATTCAAAAGGTCATTTGGATCGGGCCTCATGTTGAATAACCACTTTTTAAACCCTCACAGTGATCAAAATTGCCATTTTTACAGAGTTTTGCTTACTCAAAGCTTCAATTTTGACCAATTTCAGGCACAGAAATGACTTTAAACACACTTATTTTAGTAGAAAAAGTAATAATTCACATCGCACCATCATTTAAAGTCAAAAGATTAAATGTTAAAATTTCATCAATATTGACCACTTTTTTGAACGTTCGACAGGTCCGGGTCATTGTTTTTCATCAGAAAATTGATTTTTTGGACTCTACCAAAAATGATTCAAAAGGTCATTTGGATCGGGCCTCATGTTGAATAACCACTTTTTAAACCCTTACAATGACCAAAATTGCCATTTTTACAGAGTTTTGCTTACTCAAAAGCTACAATTTTGACCAATTTCAGGCACAGAAATGACTTTAAACACACTTATTTTAGTAGAAAAAGTAATAATTCACATCCAACCATAATTTAAAGTCAAAAGATTTAATGTTAAAATTTCATCAATATTGACCACTTTTTTGAACGTTCGACAGGTCCGGGGTCATCGTTTTTCATCAGAAAATTGATTTTTTGGACTCTACCAAAAATGATTCAAAATGTCATTTGGATCGGGCCTCATGTTGAATAACCACTTTTTAAACCCTCACAATGACCAAAATTGCCATTTTTACAGAGTTTTACTTACTCAAAAGCTTCAATTTTGACCAATTTCAGGCACAGAAATGACTTTAAACACACTTATTTTAGTTGAAAAAGTAATAATTCACATCAAACCATCATTTAAAGTCAAAAGATTAAATGTTAACATTTCATCAATATTGACCACTTTTTTTAACGTTCGACTGGTTCGGGGTCATCGTTTTTCATCATAAAATTGATTTTTTGGACTCTACCAAAAATGATTCAAAATGTCATTTGGATCGGGCCTCATGTTGAATAACCACTTTTTAAACCCTCACAGTGACCAAAAATGCAATTTTTACAGAGTTTTGCTTACTCAGAAGCTTCAATTTTGACCAATTTCAGGCACAGAAATGACTTTAAACACACTTGTTTTAGTTGAAAAAGTAATAAGTCACATCCAACAGTCATTTAAAGTCTAAAGATTAAATGTTAAAATTTCATCAATATTGACCACTTTTTTGAACTTACGACAGGTCCGGGGTCATCGTTTTTCATCATAAAATTGATTTTTTGGACTCTACCAAAAATGATTCAAAATGTCATTTGGATCGGGCCTCATGTTGAATAACCACTTTTTAAACCCTCACAGTGACCAAAATTGCCATTTTTACAGAGTTTTGCTTACTCAGAAGCTTCAATTTTGACCAATTTCAGGCACAGAAATGACTTTAAACACACTTGTTTTAGTTGAAAAAGTAATATTTCACTTCCAACAGTCATTTAAAGTCTAAAGATTAAATGTTAAAATGTCATTAATATTGACCATTTTTTGAACGTTCGACTGGTCCGGGGTCATCGTTTTTCATCATAAAATTGATTTTTTGGACTCTACCAAAAATGATTCAAAAGGTCATTTGGATCGGGCCTCATGTTGAATAACCACTTTTTAAACCCTCACAGTGATCAAAATTGCAATTTTTACAGAGTTTTGCTTACTCAAAAGCTACAATTTTGACCAATTTCAGGCACAGAAATGACTTTAAACACACTTATTTTAGTAGAAAAAGTAATAATTCACATCCAACCATAATTTAAAGTCAAAAGATTTAATGTTAAAATTTCATCAATATTGACCACTTTTTTGAACGTTCGACAGGTCCGGGGTCATCGTTTTTCATCAGAAAATTGATTTTTTGGACTCTACCAAAAATGATTCAAAATGTCATTTGGATCGGGCCTCATGTTGAATAACCACTTTTTAAACCCTCACAATGACCAAAAATGCCATTTTTACAGAGTTTTACCTACTCAAAAGCTTCAATTTTGACCAATTTCAGGCACAGAAATGACTTTAAACACACTTGTTTTAGTTGAAAAAGTAATAATTCACATCCAACAGTCATTTAAAGTCTAAAGATTAAATGTTAAAATTTCATCAATATTGACCACTTTTTTGAACTTTCGACAGGTACGGGGTCATCGTTTTTCATCATAAAATTGATTTTTTGGACTCTACCAAAAATGATTCAAAATGTCATTTGGATCGGGCCTCATGTTGAATAACCACTTTTTAAACCCTCACAGTGACCAAAATTGCAATTTTTACAGAGTTTTGCTTACTCAGAAGCTTCAATTTTGACCAATTTCAGGCAAAGAAATGACTTTAAACACACTTGTTTTAGTTGAAAAAGTAATATTTCACTTCCAACAGTCATTTAAAGTCTAAAGATTAAATGTTAAAATGTCATTAATATTGACCATTTTTTGAACGTTCGACTGGTCCGGGGTCATCGTTTTTCATCATAAAATTGATTTTTTGGACTCTACCAAAAATGATTCAAAAGGTCATTTGGATCGGGCCTCATGTTGAATAACCACTTTTTAAACCCTCACAGTGATCAAAATTGCCATTTTTACAGAGTTTTGCTTACTCAAAGCTTCAATTTTGACCAATTTCAGGCACAGAAATGACTTTAAACACACTTATTTTAGTAGAAAAAGTAATAATTCACATCGCACCATCATTTAAAGTCAAAAGATTAAATGTTAAAATTTCATCAATATTGACCACTTTTTTGAACGTTCGACAGGTCCGGGTCATCGTTTTTCATCAGAAAATTGATTTTTTGGACTCTACCAAAAATGATTCAAAAAGTCATTTGGATCGGGCCTCATGTTGAATAACCACTTTTTAAACCCTCATAGTGACCAAAATTGCCATTTTTATAGAGTTTTGCTTACTCAGAAGCTTCAATTTTGACCATTTTCAGGCACAGAAATGACTTTAAACACACTTATTTTAGTTGAAAAAGTAATAATTCACATCAAACCATCATTTAAAGTCAAAAGATTAAATGTTAAAATTTCATCAATATTGACCACTTTTTTTAACGTTCGACTGGTTCGGGGTCATCGTTTTTCATCATAAAATTGATTTTTTGGACTCTACCAAAAATGATTCAAAATGTCATTTGGATCGGGCCTCATGTTGAATAACCACTTTTTAAACCCTCACAGTGACCAAAAATGCAATTTTTACAGAGTTTTGCTTACTCAGAAGCTTCAATTTTGACCAATTTCAGGCACAGAAATGACTTTAAACACACTTGTTTTAGTTGAAAAAGTAATAATTCACATCCAACAGTCATTTAAAGTCTAAAGATTAAATGTTAAAATTTCATCAATATTGACCACTTTTTTGAACTTTCGACAGGTCCGGGGTCATCGTTTTTCATCATAAAATTGATTTTTTGGACTCTACCAAAAATGATTCAAAATGTCATTTGGATCGGGCCTCATGTTGAATAACCACTTTTTAAACCCTCACAGTGACCAAAATTGCCATTTTTACAGAGTTTTGCTTACTCAGAAGCTTCAATTTTGACCAATTTCAGGCACAGAAATGACTTTAAACACACTTGTTTTAGTTGAAAAAGTAATATTTCACTTCCAACAGTCATTTAAAGTCTAAAGATTAAATGTTAAAATGTCATTAATATTGACAATTTTTTGAACGTTCGACTGGTCCGGGGTCATCGTTTTTCATCATAAAATTGATTTTTTGGACTCTACCAAAAATGATTCAAAAGGTCATTTGGATCGGGCCTCATGTTGAATAACCACTTTTTAAACCCTCACAGTGATCAAAATTGCCATTTTTACAGAGTTTTGCTTACTCAAAAGCTACAATTTTGACCAATTTCAGGCACAGAAATGACTTTAAACACACTTATTTTAGTAGAAAAAGTAATAATTCACATCCAACCATAATTTAAAGTCAAAAGATTTAATGTTAAAATTTCATCAATATTGACCACTTTTTTGAACGTTTGACAGGTCCGGGGTCATCGTTTTTCATCAGAAAATTGATTTTTTGGACTCTACCAAAAATGATTCAAAATGTCATTTGGATCGGGCCTCATGTTGAATAACCACTTTTTAAACCCTCACAATGACCAAAATTGCCATTTTTACAGAGTTTTACTTACTCAAAAGCTTCAATTTTGACCAATTTCAGGCACAGAAATGACTTTAAACACACTTATTTTAGTTGAAAAAGTAATAATTCACATCAAACCATCATTTAAAGTCAAAAGATTAAATGTTAAAATTTCATCAATATTGACCACTTTTTTTAACGTTCGACTGGTTCGGGGTCATCGTTTTTCATCATAAAATTGATTTTTTGGACTCTACCAAAAATGATTCAAAATGTCATTTGGATCGGGCCTCATGTTGAATAACCACTTTTTAAACCCTCACAGTGACCAAAAATGCAATTTTTACAGAGTTTTGCTTACTCAGAAGCTTCAATTTTGACCAATTTCAGGCACAGAAATGACTTTAAACACACTTGTTTTAGTTGAAAAAGTAATATTTCACATCCAACAGTCATTTAAAGTCTAAAGATTAAATGTTAAAATTTCATCAATATTTACCACTTTTTTGAACTTTCGACAGGTCCGGGGTCATCGTTTTTCATCATAAAATTGATTTTTTGGACTCTACCAAAAATGATTCAAAATGTCATTTGGATCGGGCCTCATGTTGAATAACCACTTTTTAAACCCTCACAGTGATCAAAATTGCCATTTTTACAGAGTTTTGCTTACTCAAAAGCTACAATTTTGACCAATTTCAGGCACAGAAATGACTTTAAACACACTTATTTTAGTAGAAAAAGTAATAATTCACATCCAACCATAATTTAAAGTCAAAAGATTTAATGTTAAAATTTCATCAATATTGACCACTTTTTTGAACGTTCGACAGGTCCGGGGTCATCGTTTTTCATCAGAAAATTGATTTTTTGGACTCTACCAAAAATGATTCAAAATGTCATTTGGATCGGGCCTCATGTTGAATAACCACTTTTTAAACCCTCACAATGACCAAAATTGCCATTTTTACAGAGTTTTACCTACTCAAAAGCTTCAATTTTGACCAATTTCAGGCACAGAAATGACTTTAAACACACTTATTTTAGTTGAAAAAGTAATAATTCACATCAAACCATCATTTAAAGTCAAAAGATTAAATGTTAAATTTTCATCAATATTGACCACTTTTTTAACGTTTGACAGGACCGGGGTCTTCGTTTTTCATCATAAAATTGATTTTTTGGACTCTACCAAAAATGATTCAAAATGTCATTTGGATCGGGCCTCATGTTGAATAACCACTTTTTAAACCCTCACAGTGACCAAAAATGCAATTTTTACAGAGTTTTGCTTACTCAGAAGCTTCAATTTTGACCAATTTCAGGCACAGAAATGACTTTAAACACACTTGTTTTAGTTGAAAAAGTAATAATTCACATCCAACAGTCATTTAAAGTCTAAAGATTAAATGTTAAAATTTCATCAATATTGACCACTTTTTTGAACTTTCGACAGGTACGGGGTCATCGTTTTTCATCATAAAATTGATTTTTTGGACTCTACCAAAAATGATTCAAAATGTCATTTGGATCGGGCCTCATGTTGAATAACCACTTTTTAAACCCTCACAGTGACCAAAATTGCAATTTTTACAGAGTTTTGCTTACTCAGAAGCTTCAATTTTGACCAATTTCAGGCAAAGAAATGACTTTAAACACACTTGTTTTAGTTGAAAAAGTAATATTTCACTTCCAACAGTCATTTAAAGTCTAAAGATTAAATGTTAAAATGTCATTAATATTGACCATTTTTTGAACGTTCGACTGGTCCGGGGTCATCGTTTTTCATCATAAAATTGATTTTTTGGACTCTACCAAAAATGATTCAAAAGGTCATTTGGATCGGGCCTCATGTTGAATAACCACTTTTTAAACCCTCACAGTGATCAAAATTGCCATTTTTACAGAGTTTTGCTTACTCAAAGCTTCAATTTTGACCAATTTCAGGCACAGAAATGACTTTAAACACACTTATTTTAGTAGAAAAAGTAATAATTCACATCGCACCATCATTTAAAGTCAAAAGATTAAATGTTAAAATTTCATCAATATTGACCACTTTTTTGAACGTTCGACATGTCCGGGTCATCGTTTTTCATCAGAAAATTGATTTTTTGGACTCTACCAAAAATGATTCAAAAGGTCATTTGGATCGGGCCTCATGTTGAATAACCACTTTTTAAACCCTCACAGTGATCAAAATTGCCATTTTTACAGAGTTTTGCTTACTCAAAGCTTCAATTTTGACCAATTTCAGGCACAGAAATGACTTTAAACACACTTATTTTAGTAGAAAAAGTAATAATTCACATCGCACCATCATTTAAAGTCAAAAGATTAAATGTTAAAATTTCATCAATATTGACCACTTTTTTGAACGTTCGACAGGTCCGGGTCATTGTTTTTCATCAGAAAATTGATTTTTGGACTCTACCAAAAATGATTCAAAAGGTCATTTGGATCGGGCCTCATGTTGAATAACCACTTTTTAAACCCTTACAATGACCAAAATTGCCATTTTTACAGAGTTTTGCTTACTCAAAAGCTACAATTTTGACCAATTTCAGGCACAGAAATGACTTTAAACACACTTATTTTAGTAGAAAAAGTAATAATTCACATCCAACCATAATTTAAAGTCAAAAGATTTAATGTTAAAATTTCATCAATATTGACCACTTTTTTGAACGTTCGACAGGTCCGGGGTCATCGTTTTTCATCAGAAAATTGATTTTTTGGACTCTACCAAAAATGATTCAAAATGTCATTTGGATCGGGCCTCATGTTGAATAACCACTTTTTAAACCCTCACAATGACCAAAATTGCCATTTTTACAGAGTTTTACTTACTCAAAAGCTTCAATTTTGACCAATTTCAGGCACAGAAATGACTTTAAACACACTTATTTTAGTTGAAAAAGTAATAATTCACATCAAACCATCATTTAAAGTCAAAAGATTAAATGTTAACATTTCATCAATATTGACCACTTTTTTTAACGTTCGACTGGTTCGGGGTCATCGTTTTTCATCATAAAATTGATTTTTTGGACTCTACCAAAAATGATTCAAAATGTCATTTGGATCGGGCCTCATGTTGAATAACCACTTTTTAAACCCTCACAGTGACCAAAAATGCAATTTTTACAGAGTTTTGCTTACTCAGAAGCTTCAATTTTGACCAATTTCAGGCACAGAAATGACTTTAAACACACTTGTTTTAGTTGAAAAAGTAATAAGTCACATCCAACAGTCATTTAAAGTCTAAAGATTAAATGTTAAAATTTCATCAATATTGACCACTTTTTTGAACTTACGACAGGTCCGGGGTCATCGTTTTTCATCATAAAATTGATTTTTTGGACTCTACCAAAAATGATTCAAAATGTCATTTGGATCGGGCCTCATGTTGAATAACCACTTTTTAAACCCTCACAGTGACCAAAATTGCCATTTTTACAGAGTTTTGCTTACTCAGAAGCTTCAATTTTGACCAATTTCAGGCACAGAAATGACTTTAAACACACTTGTTTTAGTTGAAAAAGTAATATTTCACTTCCAACAGTCATTTAAAGTCTAAAGATTAAATGTTAAAATGTCATTAATATTGACCATTTTTTGAACGTTCGACTGGTCCGGGGTCATCGTTTTTCATCATAAAATTGATTTTTTGGACTCTACCAAAAATGATTCAAAAGGTCATTTGGATCGGGCCTCATGTTGAATAACCACTTTTTAAACCCTCACAGTGATCAAAATTGCAATTTTTACAGAGTTTTGCTTACTCAAAAGCTACAATTTTGACCAATTTCAGGCACAGAAATGACTTTAAACACACTTATTTTAGTAGAAAAAGTAATAATTCACATCCAACCATAATTTAAAGTCAAAAGATTTAATGTTAAAATTTCATCAATATTGACCACTTTTTTGAACGTTCGACAGGTCCGGGGTCATCGTTTTTCATCAGAAAATTGATTTTTTGGACTCTACCAAAAATGATTCAAAATGTCATTTGGATCGGGCCTCATGTTGAATAACCACTTTTTAAACCCTCACAATGACCAAAAATGCCATTTTTACAGAGTTTTACCTACTCAAAAGCTTCAATTTTGACCAATTTCAGGCACAGAAATGACTTTAAACACACTTATTTTAGTTGAAAAAGTAATAATTCACATCAAACCATCATTTAAAGTCAAAAGATTAAATGTTAAATTTTCATCAATATTGACCACTTTTTTAACGTTTGACAGGTCCGGGGTCTTCGTTTTTCATCATAAAATTGATTTTTTGGACTCTACCAAAAATGATTCAAAATGTCATTTGGATCGGGCCTCATGTTGAATAACCACTTTTTAAACCCTCACAGTGACCAAAAATGCAATTTTTATAGAGTTTTGCTTACTCAGAAGCTTCAATTTTGACCAATTTCAGGCACAGAAATGACTTTAAACACACTTGTTTTAGTTGAAAAATTAATAATTCACATCCAACAGTCATTTAAAGTCTAAAGATTAAATGTTAAAATTTCATCAATATTGACCACTTTTTTGAACTTTCGACAGGTCCGGGGTCATCGTTTTTCATCATAAAATTGATTTTTTGGACTCTACCAAAAATGATTCAAAATGTCATTTGGATCGGGCCTCATGTTGAATAACCACTTTTTAAACCCTCACAGTGACCAAAATTGCAATTTTTACAGAGTTTTGCTTACTCAGAAGCTTCAATTTTAACCAATTTCAGGCAAAGAAATGACTTTAAACACACTTGTTGTAGTTGAAAAAGTAATATTTCACTTCCAACAGTCATTTAAAGTCTAAAGATTAAATGTTAAAATGTCATTAATATTGACCATTTTTTGAACGTTCGACTGGTCCGGGGTCATCGTTTTTCATCATAAAATTGATTTTTTGGACTCTACCAAAAATGATTCAAAAGGTCATTTGGATCGGGCCTCATGTTGAATAACCACTTTTTAAACCCTCACAGTGATCAAAATTGCCATTTTTACAGAGTTTTGCTTACTCAAAAGCTACAATTTTGACCAATTTCAGGCACAGAAATGACTTTAAACACACTTATTTTAGTAGAAAAAGTAATAATTCACATCCAACCATAATTTAAAGTCAAAAGATTTAATGTTAAAATTTCATCAATATTGACCACTTTTTTGAACGTTCGACAGGTCCGGGGTCATCGTTTTTCATCAGAAAATTGATTTTTTGGACTCCACCAAAAATGATTCAAAATGTCATTTGGATCGGGCCTCATGTTGAATAACCACTTTTTAAACCCTCACAATGACCAAAATTGCCATTTTTACAGAGTTTTACTTACTCAAAAGCTTCAATTTTGACCAATTTCAGGCACAGAAATGACTTTAAACACACTTATTTTAGTTGAAAAAGTAATAATTCACATCAAACCATCATTTAAAGTCAAAAGATTAAATGTTAAAATTTCATCAATATTGACCACTTTTTTTAACGTTCGACTGGTTCGGGGTCATCGTTTTTCATCATAAAATTGATTTTTTGGACTCTACCAAAAATGATTCAAAATGTCATTTGGATCGGGCCTCATGTTGAATAACCACTTTTTAAACCCTCACAGTGACCAAAAATGCAATTTTTACAGAGTTTTGCTTACTCAGAAGCTTCAATTTTGACCAATTTCAGGCACAGAAATGACTTTAAACACACTTGTTTTAGTTGAAAAAGTAATAATTCACATCCAACAGTCATTTAAAGTCTAAAGATTAAATGTTAAAATTTCATCAATATTGACCACTTTTTTGAACTTACGACAGGTCCGGGGTCATCGTTTTTCATCATAAAATTGATTTTTTGGACTCTACCAAAAATGATTCAAAATGTCATTTGGATCGGGCCTCATGTTGAATAACCACTTTTTAAACCCTCACAGTGACCAAAATTGCCATTTTTACAGAGTTTTGCTTACTCAGAAGCTTCAATTTTGACCAATTTCAGGCACAGAAATGACTTTAAACACACTTGTTTTAGTTGAAAAAGTAATATTTCACTTCCAACAGTCATTTAAAGTCTAAAGATTAAATGTTAAAATGTCATTAATATTGACCATTTTTTGAACGTTCGACTGGTCCGGGGTCATCGTTTTTCATCATAAAATTGATTTTTTGGACTCTACCAAAAATGATTCAAAAGGTCATTTGGATCGGGCCTCATGTTGAATAACCACTTTTTAAACCCTCACAGTGATCAAAATTGCCATTTTTACAGAGTTTTGCTTACTCAAAAGCTACAATTTTGACCAATTTCAGGCACAGAAATGACTTTAAACACACTTATTTTAGTAGAAAAAGTAATAATTCACATCCAACCATAATTTAAAGTCAAAAGATTTAATGTTAAAATTTCATCAATATTGACCACTTTTTTGAACGTTCGACAGGTCCGGGGTCATCGTTTTTCATCAGAAAATTGATTTTTTGGACTACCAAAAATGATTCAAAATGTCATTTGGATCGGGCCTCATGTTGAATAACCACTTTTTAAACCCTCACAATGACCAAAATTGCCATTTTTACAGAGTTTTACCTACTCAAAAGCTTCAATTTTGACCAATTTCAGGCACAGAAATGACTTTAAACACACTTATTTTAGTTGAAAAAGTAATAATTCACATCAAACCATCATTTAAAGTCAAAAGAATAAATGTTAAATTTTCATCAATATTGACCACTTTTTTAACGTTTGACAGGTCCGGGGTCTTCGTTTTTCATCATAAAATTGATTTTTTGGACTCTACCAAAAATGATTCAAAATGTCATTTGGATCGGGCCTCATGTTGAATAACCACTTTTTAAACCCTCACAGTGACCAAAAATGCAATTTTTACAGAGTTTTGCTTACTCAGAAGCTTCAATTTTGACCAATTTCAGGCACAGAAATTACTTTAAACACACTTGTTTTAGTTGAAAAAGTAATAATTCACATCCAACAGTCATTTAAAGTCTAAAGATTAAATGTTAAAATTTCATCAATATTGACCACTTTTTTGAACTTTCGACAGGTACGGGGTCATCGTTTTTCATCATAAAATTGATTTTTTGGACTCTACCAAAAATGATTCAAAATGTCATTTGGATCGGGCCTCATGTTGAATAACCACTTTTTAAACCCTCACAGTGACCAAAATTGCAATTTTTACAGAGTTTTGCTTACTCAGAAGCTTCAATTTTGACCAATTTCAGGCAAAGAAATGACTTTAAACACACTTGTTTTAGTAGAAAAAGTAATAATTCACATCGCACCATCATTTAAAGTCAAAAGATTAAATGTTAAAATTTCATCAATATTGACCACTTTTTTGAACGTTCGACATGTCCGGGTCATCGTTTTTCATCAGAAAATTGATTTTTTGGACTCTACCAAAAATGATTCAAAAGGTCATTTGGATCGGGCCTCATGTTGAATAACCACTTTTTAAACCCTCACAGTGATCAAAATTGCCATTTTTACAGAGTTTTGCTTACTCAAAGCTTCAATTTTGACCAATTTCAGGCACAGAAATGACTTTAAACACACTTATTTTAGTAGAAAAAGTAATAATTCACATCGCACCATCATTTAAAGTCAAAAGATTAAATGTTAAAATTTCATCAATATTGACCACTTTTTTGAACGTTCGACAGGTCCGGGTCATTGTTTTTCATCAGAAAATTGATTTTTTGGACTCTACCAAAAATGATTCAAAAAGTCATTTGGATCGGGCCTCATGTTGAATAACCACTTTTTAAACCTTCATAGTGACCAAAATTGCAATTTTTACTGAGTTTTGCTTACTCAGAAGCTTCAATTTTGACCAATTTCAGGCACAGAAATGACTTTAAACGCACTTATTTTAGTTTAAAAAGTAATAATTCACATCCAACAGTCATTTAAAGTCAAAAGATTAAATGTTAAATTTTCATCAATATTGACCACTTTTTTAACGTTTGACAGGTCCGGGGTCTTCGTTTTTCATCATAAAATTGATTTTTTGGACTCTACCAAAAATGATTCAAAATGTCATTTGGATCGGGCCTCATGTTGAATAACCACTTTTTAAACCCTCACAGTGACCAAAAATGCAATTTTTACAGAGTTTTGCTTACTTAGAAGCTTCAATTTTGACCAATTTCAGGCACAGAAATGACTTTAAACACACTTGTTTTAGTTGAAAAATTAATAATTCACATCCAACAGTCATTTAAAGTCTAAAGATTAAATGTTAAAATTTCATCAATATTGACCACTTTTTTGAACTTTCGACAGGTCCGGGGTCATCGTTTTTCATCATAAAATTGATTTTTTGGACTCTACCAAAAATGATTCAAAATGTCATTTGGATCGGGCCTCATGTTGAATAACCACTTTTTAAACCCTCACAGTGACCAAAATTGCAATTTTTACAGAGTTTTGCTTACTCAGAAGCTTCAATTTTGACCAATTTCAGGCAAAGAAATGACTTTAAACACACTTGTTTTAGTTGAAAAAGTAATATTTCACTTCCAACAGTCATTTAAAGTCTAAAGATTAAATGTTAAAATGTCATTAATATTGACCATTTTTTGAACGTTCGACTGGTCCGGGGTCATCGTTTTTCATCATAAAATTGATTTTTTGGACTCTACCAAAAATGATTCAAAAGGTCATTTGGATCGGGCCTCATGTTGAATAACCACTTTTTAAACCCTCACAGTGATCAAAATTGCCATTTTTACAGAGTTTTGCTTACTCAAAAGCTACAATTTTGACCAATTTCAGGCACAGAAATGACTTTAAACACACTTATTTTAGTAGAAAAAGTAATAATTCACATCCAACCATAATTTAAAGTCAAAAGATTTAATGTTAAAATTTCATCAATATTGACCACTTTTTTGAACGTTCGACAGGTCCGGGGTCATCGTTTTTCATCAGAAAATTGATTTTTTGGACTCTACCAAAAATGATTCAAAATGTCATTTGGATCGGGCCTCATGTTGAATAACCACTTTTTAAACCCTCACAATGACCAAAATTGCCATTTTTACAGAGTTTTACTTACTCAAAAGCTTCAATTTTGACCAATTTCAGGCACAGAAATGACTTTAAACACACTTATTTTAGTTGAAAAAGTAATAATTCACATCAAACCATCATTTAAAGTCAAAAGATTAAATGTTAACATTTCATCAATATTGACCACTTTTTTTAACGTTCGACTGGTTCGGGGTCATCGTTTTTCATCATAAAATTGATTTTTTGGACTCTACCAAAAATGATTCAAAATGTCATTTGGATCGGGCCTCATGTTGAATAACCACTTTTTAAACCCTCACAGTGACCAAAAATGCAATTTTTACAGAGTTTTGCTTACTCAGAAGCTTCAATTTTGACCAATTTCAGGCACAGAAATGACTTTAAACACACTTGTTTTAGTTGAAAAAGTAATAAGTCACATCCAACAGTCATTTAAAGTCTAAAGATTAAATGTTAAAATTTCATCAATATTGACCACTTTTTTGAACTTACGACAGGTCCGGGGTCATCGTTTTTCATCATAAAATTGATTTTTTGGACTCTACCAAAAATGATTCAAAATGTCATTTGGATCGGGCCTCATGTTGAATAACCACTTTTTAAACCCTCACAGTGACCAAAATTGCCATTTTTACAGAGTTTTGCTTACTCAGAAGCTTCAATTTTGACCAATTTCAGGCACAGAAATGACTTTAAACACACTTGTTTTAGTTGAAAAAGTAATATTTCACTTCCAACAGTCATTTAAAGTCTAAAGATTAAATGTTAAAATGTCATTAATATTGACCATTTTTTGAACGTTCGACTGGTCCGGGGTCATCGTTTTTCATCATAAAATTGATTTTTTGGACTCTACCAAAAATGATTCAAAAGGTCATTTGGATCGGGCCTCATGTTGAATAACCACTTTTTAAACCCTCACAGTGATCAAAATTGCAATTTTTACAGAGTTTTGCTTACTCAAAAGCTACAATTTTGACCAATTTCAGGCACAGAAATGACTTTAAACACACTTATTTTAGTAGAAAAAGTAATAATTCACATCCAACCATAATTTAAAGTCAAAAGATTTAATGTTAAAATTTCATCAATATTGACCACTTTTTTGAACGTTCGACAGGTCCGGGGTCATCGTTTTTCATCAGAAAATTGATTTTTTGGACTCTACCAAAAATGATTCAAAATGTCATTTGGATCGGGCCTCATGTTGAATAACCACTTTTTAAACCCTCACAATGACCAAAAATGCCATTTTTACAGAGTTTTACCTACTCAAAAGCTTCAATTTTGACCAATTTCAGGCACAGAAATGACTTTAAACACACTTATTTTAGTTGAAAAAGTAATAATTCACATCAAACCATCATTTAAAGTCAAAAGATTAAATGTTAAATTTTCATCAATATTGACCACTTTTTTAACGTTTGACAGGTCCGGGGTCTTCGTTTTTCATCATAAAATTGATTTTTTGGACTCTACCAAAAATGATTCAAAATGTCATTTGGATCGGGCCTCATGTTGAATAACCACTTTTTAAACCCTCACAGTGACCAAAAATGCAATTTTTATAGAGTTTTGCTTACTCAGAAGCTTCAATTTTGACCAATTTCAGGCACAGAAATGACTTTAAACACACTTGTTTTAGTTGAAAAATTAATAATTCACATCCAACAGTCATTTAAAGTCTAAAGATTAAATGTTAAAATTTCATCAATATTGACCACTTTTTTGAACTTTCGACAGGTCCGGGGTCATCGTTTTTCATCATAAAATTGATTTTTTGGACTCTACCAAAAATGATTCAAAATGTCATTTGGATCGGGCCTCATGTTGAATAACCACTTTTTAAACCCTCACAGTGACCAAAATTGCAATTTTTACAGAGTTTTGCTTACTCAGAAGCTTCAATTTTAACCAATTTCAGGCAAAGAAATGACTTTAAACACACTTGTTGTAGTTGAAAAAGTAATATTTCACTTCCAACAGTCATTTAAAGTCTAAAGATTAAATGTTAAAATGTCATTAATATTGACCATTTTTTGAACGTTCGACTGGTCCGGGGTCATCGTTTTTCATCATAAAATTGATTTTTTGGACTCTACCAAAAATGATTCAAAAGGTCATTTGGATCGGGCCTCATGTTGAATAACCACTTTTTAAACCCTCACAGTGATCAAAATTGCCATTTTTACAGAGTTTTGCTTACTCAAAAGCTACAATTTTGACCAATTTCAGGCACAGAAATGACTTTAAACACACTTATTTTAGTAGAAAAAGTAATAATTCACATCCAACCATAATTTAAAGTCAAAAGATTTAATGTTAAAATTTCATCAATATTGACCACTTTTTTGAACGTTCGACAGGTCCGGGGTCATCGTTTTTCATCAGAAAATTGATTTTTTGGACTCCACCAAAAATGATTCAAAATGTCATTTGGATCGGGCCTCATGTTGAATAACCACTTTTTAAACCCTCACAATGACCAAAATTGCCATTTTTACAGAGTTTTACTTACTCAAAAGCTTCAATTTTGACCAATTTCAGGCACAGAAATGACTTTAAACACACTTATTTTAGTTGAAAAAGTAATAATTCACATCAAACCATCATTTAAAGTCAAAAGATTAAATGTTAAAATTTCATCAATATTGACCACTTTTTTTAACGTTCGACTGGTTCGGGGTCATCGTTTTTCATCATAAAATTGATTTTTTGGACTCTACCAAAAATGATTCAAAATGTCATTTGGATCGGGCCTCATGTTGAATAACCACTTTTTAAACCCTCACAGTGACCAAAAATGCAATTTTTACAGAGTTTTGCTTACTCAGAAGCTTCAATTTTGACCAATTTCAGGCACAGAAATGACTTTAAACACACTTGTTTTAGTTGAAAAAGTAATAATTCACATCCAACAGTCATTTAAAGTCTAAAGATTAAATGTTAAAATTTCATCAATATTGACCTCTTTTTTGAACTTACGACAGGTCCGGGGTCATCGTTTTTCATCATAAAATTGATTTTTTGGACTCTACCAAAAATGATTCAAAATGTCATTTGGATCGGGCCTCATGTTGAATAACCACTTTTTAAACCCTCACAGTGACCAAAATTGCCATTTTTACAGAGTTTTGCTTACTCAGAAGCTTCAATTTTGACCAATTTCAGGCACAGAAATGACTTTAAACACACTTGTTTTAGTTGAAAAAGTAATATTTCACTTCCAACAGTCATTTAAAGTCTAAAGATTAAATGTTAAAATGTCATTAATATTGACCATTTTTTGAACGTTCGACTGGTCCGGGGTCATCGTTTTTCATCATAAAATTGATTTTTTGGACTCTACCAAAAATGATTCAAAAGGTCATTTGGATCGGGCCTCATGTTGAATAACCACTTTTTAAACCCTCACAGTGATCAAAATTGCCATTTTTACAGAGTTTTGCTTACTCAAAAGCTACAATTTTGACCAATTTCAGGCACAGAAATGACTTTAAACACACTTATTTTAGTAGAAAAAGTAATAATTCACATCCAACCATAATTTAAAGTCAAAAGATTTAATGTTAAAATTTCATCAATATTGACCACTTTTTTGAACGTTCGACAGGTCCGGGGTCATCGTTTTTCATCAGAAAATTGATTTTTTGGACTACCAAAAATGATTCAAAATGTCATTTGGATCGGGCCTCATGTTGAATAACCACTTTTTAAACCCTCACAATGACCAAAATTGCCATTTTTACAGAGTTTTACCTACTCAAAAGCTTCAATTTTGACCAATTTCAGGCACAGAAATGACTTTAAACACACTTATTTTAGTTGAAAAAGTAATAATTCACATCAAACCATCATTTAAAGTCAAAAGAATAAATGTTAAATTTTCATCAATATTGACCACTTTTTTAACGTTTGACAGGTCCGGGGTCTTCGTTTTTCATCATAAAATTGATTTTTTGGACTCTACCAAAAATGATTCAAAATGTCATTTGGATCGGGCCTCATGTTGAATAACCACTTTTTAAACCCTCACAGTGACCAAAAATGCAATTTTTACAGAGTTTTGCTTACTCAGAAGCTTCAATTTTGACCAATTTCAGGCACAGAAATTACTTTAAACACACTTGTTTTAGTTGAAAAAGTAATAATTCACATCCAACAGTCATTTAAAGTCTAAAGATTAAATGTTAAAATTTCATCAATATTGACCACTTTTTTGAACTTTCGACAGGTACGGGGTCATCGTTTTTCATCATAAAATTGATTTTTTGGACTCTACCAAAAATGATTCAAAATGTCATTTGGATCGGGCCTCATGTTGAATAACCACTTTTTAAACCCTCACAGTGACCAAAATTGCAATTTTTACAGAGTTTTGCTTACTCAGAAGCTTCAATTTTGACCAATTTCAGGCAAAGAAATGACTTTAAACACACTTGTTTTAGTTGAAAAAGTAATATTTCACTTCCAACAGTCATTTAAAGTCTAAAGATTAAATGTTAAAATGTCATTAATATTGACCATTTTTTGAACGTTCGACTGGTCCGGGGTCATCGTTTTTCATCATAAAATTGATTTTTTGGACTCTACCAAAAATGATTCAAAAGGTCATTTGGATCGGGCCTCATGTTGAATAACCACTTTTTAAACCCTCACAGTGATCAAAATTGCCATTTTTACAGAGTTTTGCTTACTCAAAGCTTCAATTTTGACCAATTTCAGGCACAGAAATGACTTTAAACACACTTATTTTAGTAGAAAAAGTAATAATTCACATCGCACCATCATTTAAAGTCAAAAGATTAAATGTTAAAATTTCATCAATATTGACCACTTTTTTGAACGTTCGACAGGTCCGGGTCATCGTTTTTCATCAGAAAATTGATTTTTTGGACTCTACCAAAAATGATTCAAAAAGTCATTTGGATCGGGCCTCATGTTGAATAACCACTTTTTAAACCCTCATAGTGACCAAAATTGCCATTTTTATAGAGTTTTGCTTACTCAGAAGCTTCAATTTTGACCATTTTCAGGCACAGAAATGACTTTAAACACACTTATTTTAGTTGAAAAAGTAATAATTCACATCAAACCATCATTTAAAGTCAAAAGATTAAATGTTAAAATTTCATCAATATTGACCACTTTTTTTAACGTTCGACTGGTTCGGGGTCATCGTTTTTCATCATAAAATTGATTTTTTGGACTCTACCAAAAATGATTCAAAATGTCATTTGGATCGGGCCTCATGTTGAATAACCACTTTTTAAACCCTCACAGTGACCAAAAATGCAATTTTTACAGAGTTTTGCTTACTCAGAAGCTTCAATTTTGACCAATTTCAGGCACAGAAATGACTTTAAACACACTTGTTTTAGTTGAAAAAGTAATAATTCACATCCAACAGTCATTTAAAGTCTAAAGATTAAATGTTAAAATTTCATCAATATTGACCACTTTTTTGAACTTTCGACAGGTCCGGGGTCATCGTTTTTCATCATAAAATTGATTTTTTGGACTCTACCAAAAATGATTCAAAATGTCATTTGGATCGGGCCTCATGTTGAATAACCACTTTTTAAACCCTCACAGTGACCAAAATTGCCATTTTTACAGAGTTTTGCTTACTCAGAAGCTTCAATTTTGACCAATTTCAGGCACAGAAATGACTTTAAACACACTTGTTTTAGTTGAAAAAGTAATATTTCACTTCCAACAGTCATTTAAAGTCTAAAGATTAAATGTTAAAATGTCATTAATATTGACAATTTTTTGAACGTTCGACTGGTCCGGGGTCATCGTTTTTCATCATAAAATTGATTTTTTGGACTCTACCAAAAATGATTCAAAAGGTCATTTGGATCGGGCCTCATGTTGAATAACCACTTTTTAAACCCTCACAGTGATCAAAATTGCCATTTTTACAGAGTTTTGCTTACTCAAAAGCTACAATTTTGACCAATTTCAGGCACAGAAATGACTTTAAACACACTTATTTTAGTAGAAAAAGTAATAATTCACATCCAACCATAATTTAAAGTCAAAAGATTTAATGTTAAAATTTCATCAATATTGACCACTTTTTTGAACGTTCGACAGGTCCGGGGTCATCGTTTTTCATCATAAAATTGATTTTTTGGACTCTACCAAAAATGATTCAAAATGTCATTTGGATCGGGCCTCATGTTGAATAACCACTTTTTAAACCCTCACAGTGATCAAAATTGCCATTTTTACAGAGTTTTGCTTACTCAAAAGCTACAATTTTGACCAATTTCAGGCACAGAAATGACTTTAAACACACTTATTTTAGTTGAAAAAGTAATAATTCACATCAAACCATCATTTAAAGTCAAAAGATTAAATGTTAAAATTTCATCAATATTGACCACTTTTTTTAACGTTCGACTGGTTCGGGGTCATCGTTTTTCATCATAAAATTGATTTTTTGGACTCTACCAAAAATGATTCAAAATGTCATTTGGATCGGGCCTCATGTTGAATAACCACTTTTTAAACCCTCACAGTGACCAAAAATGCAATTTTTACAGAGTTTTGCTTACTCAGAAGCTTCAATTTTGACCAATTTCAGGCACAGAAATGACTTTAAACACACTTGTTTTAGTTGAAAAAGTAATAATTCACATCCAACAGTCATTTAAAGTCTAAAGATTAAATGTTAAAATTTCATCAATATTTACCACTTTTTTGAACTTTCGACAGGTCCGGGGTCATCGTTTTTCATCATAAAATTGATTTTTTGGACTCTACCAAAAATGATTCAAAATGTCATTTGGATCGGGCCTCATGTTGAATAACCACTTTTTAAACCCTCACAGTGACCAAAATTGCCATTTTTACAGAGTTTTGCTTACTCAGAAGCTTCAATTTTGACCAATTTCAGGCACAGAAATGACTTTAAACACACTTGTTTTAGTTGAAAAAGTAATATTTCACTTCCAACAGTCATTTAAAGTCTAAAGATTAAATGTTAAAATGTCATTAATATTGACCATTTTTTGAACGTTCGACTGGTCCGGGGTCATCGTTTTTCATCATAAAATTGATTTTTTGGACTCTACCAAAAATGATTCAAAAGGTCATTTGGATCGGGCCTCATGTTGAATAACCACTTTTTAAACCCTCACAGTGATCAAAATTGCCATTTTTACAGAGTTTTGCTTACTCAAAAGCTACAATTTTGACCAATTTCAGGCACAGAAATGACTTTAAACACACTTATTTTAGTAGAAAAAGTAATAATTCACATCCAACCATAATTTAAAGTCAAAAGATTTAATGTTAAAATTTCATCAATATTGACCACTTTTTTGAACGTTCGACAGGTCCGGGGTCATCGTTTTTCATCAGAAAATTGATTTTTTGGACTCTACCAAAAATGATTCAAAATGTCATTTGGATCGGGCCTCATGTTGAATAACCACTTTTTAAACCCTCACAATGACCAAAATTGCCATTTTTACAGAGTTTTACCTACTCAAAAGCTTCAATTTTGACCAATTTCAGGCACAGAAATGACTTTAAACACACTTATTTTAGTTGAAAAAGTAATAATTCACATCAAACCATCATTTAAAGTCAAAAGATTAAATGTTAAATTTTCATCAATATTGACCACTTTTTTAACGTTTGACAGGACCGGGGTCTTCGTTTTTCATCATAAAATTGATTTTTTGGACTCTACCAAAAATGATTCAAAATGTCATTTGGATCGGGCCTCATGTTGAATAACCACTTTTTAAACCCTCACAGTGACCAAAAATGCAATTTTTACAGAGTTTTGCTTACTCAGAAGCTTCAATTTTGACCAATTTCAGGCACAGAAATGACTTTAAACACACTTGTTTTAGTTGAAAAAGTAATAATTCACATCCAACAGTCATTTAAAGTCTAAAGATTAAATGTTAAAATTTCATCAATATTGACCACTTTTTTGAACTTTCGACAGGTACGGGGTCATCGTTTTTCATCATAAAATTGATTTTTTGGACTCTACCAAAAATGATTCAAAATGTCATTTGGATCGGGCCTCATGTTGAATAACCACTTTTTAAACCCTCACAGTGACCAAAATTGCAATTTTTACAGAGTTTTGCTTACTCAGAAGCTTCAATTTTGACCAATTTCAGGCAAAGAAATGACTTTAAACACACTTGTTTTAGTTGAAAAAGTAATATTTCACTTCCAACAGTCATTTAAAGTCTAAAGATTAAATGTTAAAATGTCATTAATATTGACCATTTTTTGAACGTTCGACTGGTCCGGGGGTCATCGTTTTTCATCATAAAATTGATTTTTTGGACTCTACCAAAAATGATTCAAAAGGTCATTTGGATCGGGCCTCATGTTGAATAACCACTTTTTAAACCCTCACAGTGATCAAAATTGCCATTTTTACAGAGTTTTGCTTACTCAAAGCTTCAATTTTGACCAATTTCAGGCACAGAAATGACTTTAAACACACTTATTTTAGTAGAAAAAGTAATAATTCACATCGCACCATCATTTAAAGTCAAAAGATTAAATGTTAAAATTTCATCAATATTGACCACTTTTTTGAACGTTCGACAGGTCCGGGTCATCGTTTTTCATCAGAAAATTGATTTTTTGGACTCTACCAAAAATGATTCAAAAGGTCATTTGGATCGGGCCTCATGTTGAATAACCACTTTTTAAACCCTCACAGTGATCAAAATTGCCATTTTTACAGAGTTTTGCTTACTCAAAGCTTCAATTTTGACCAATTTCAGGCACAGAAATGACTTTAAACACACTTATTTTAGTAGAAAAAGTAATAATTCACATCGCACCATCATTTAAAGTCAAAAGATTAAATGTTAAAATTTCATCAATATTGACCACTTTTTTGAACGTTCGACAGGTCCGGGTCATTGTTTTTCATCAGAAAATTGATTTTTTGGACTCTACCAAAAATGATTCAAAAAGTCATTTGGATCGGGCCTCATGTTGAATAACCACTTTTTAAACCTTCATAGTGACCAAAATTGCAATTTTTACTGAGTTTTGCTTACTCAGAAGCTTCAATTTTGACCAATTTCAGGCACAGAAATGACTTTAAACGCACTTATTTTAGTTTAAAAAGTAATAATTCACATCCAACAGTCATTTAAAGTCAAAAGATTAAATGTTAAATTTTCATCAATATTGACCACTTTTTTAACGTTTGACAGGTCCGGGGTCTTCGTTTTTCATCATAAAATTGATTTTTTGGACTCTACCAAAAATGATTCAAAATGTCATTTGGATCGGGCCTCATGTTGAATAACCACTTTTTAAACCCTCACAGTGACCAAAAATGCAATTTTTACAGAGTTTTGCTTACTCAGAAGCTTCAATTTTGACCAATTTCAGGCACAGAAATGACTTTAAACACACTTGTTTTAGTTGAAAAATTAATAATTCACATCCAACAGTCATTTAAAGTCTAAAGATTAAATGTTAAAATTTCATCAATATTGACCACTTTTTTGAACTTTCGACAGGTCCGGGGTCATCGTTTTTCATCATAAAATTGATTTTTTGGACTCTACCAAAAATGATTCAAAATGTCATTTGGATCGGGCCTCATGTTGAATAACCACTTTTTAAACCCTCACAGTGACCAAAATTGCAATTTTTACAGAGTTTTGCTTACTCAGAAGCTTCAATTTTGACCAATTTCAGGCAAAGAAATGACTTTAAACACACTTGTTTTAGTTGAAAAAGTAATATTTCACTTCCAACAGTCATTTAAAGTCTAAAGATTAAATGTTAAAATGTCATTAATATTGACCATTTTTTGAACGTTCGACTGGTCCGGGGTCATCGTTTTTCATCATAAAATTGATTTTTTGGACTCTACCAAAAATGATTCAAAAGGTCATTTGGATCGGGCCTCATGTTGAATAACCACTTTTTAAACCCTCACAGTGATCAAAATTGCCATTTTTACAGAGTTTTGCTTACTCAAAAGCTACAATTTTGACCAATTTCAGGCACAGAAATGACTTTAAACACACTTATTTTAGTAGAAAAAGTAATAATTCACATCCAACCATAATTTAAAGTCAAAAGATTTAATGTTAAAATTTCATCAATATTGACCACTTTTTTGAACGTTCGACAGGTCCGGGGTCATCGTTTTTCATCAGAAAATTGATTTTTTGGACTCTACCAAAAATGATTCAAAATGTCATTTGGATCGGGCCTCATGTTGAATAACCACTTTTTAAACCCTCACAATGACCAAAATTGCCATTTTTACAGAGTTTTACTTACTCAAAAGCTTCAATTTTGACCAATTTCAGGCACAGAAATGACTTTAAACACACTTATTTTAGTTGAAAAAGTAATAATTCACATCAAACCATCATTTAAAGTCAAAAGATTAAATGTTAAAATTTCATCAATATTGACCACTTTTTTTAACGTTCGACTGGTTCGGGGTCATCGTTTTTCATCATAAAATTGATTTTTTGGACTCTACCAAAAATGATTCAAAATGTCATTTGGATCGGGCCTCATGTTGAATAACCACTTTTTAAACCCTCACAGTGACCAAAAATGCAATTTTTACAGAGTTTTGCTTACTCAGAAGCTTCAATTTTGACCAATTTCAGGCACAGAAATGACTTTAAACACACTTGTTTTAGTTGAAAAAGTAATAAGTCACATCCAACAGTCATTTAAAGTCTAAAGATTAAATGTTAAAATTTCATCAATATTGACCACTTTTTTGAACTTACGACAGGTCCGGGGTCATCGTTTTTCATCATAAAATTGATTTTTTGGACTCTACCAAAAATGATTCAAAATGTCATTTGGATCGGGCCTCATGTTGAATAACCACTTTTTAAACCCTCACAGTGACCAAAATTGCCATTTTTACAGAGTTTTGCTTACTCAGAAGCTTCAATTTTGACCAATTTCAGGCACAGAAATGACTTTAAACACACTTGTTTTAGTTGAAAAAGTAATATTTCACTTCCAACAGTCATTTAAAGTCTAAAGATTAAATGTTAAAATGTCATTAATATTGACCATTTTTTGAACGTTCGACTGGTCCGGGGTCATCGTTTTTCATCATAAAATTGATTTTTTGGACTCTACCAAAAATGATTCAAAAGGTCATTTGGATCGGGCCTCATGTTGAATAACCACTTTTTAAACCCTCACAGTGATCAAAATTGCAATTTTTACAGAGTTTTGCTTACTCAAAAGCTACAATTTTGACCAATTTCAGGCACAGAAATGACTTTAAACACACTTATTTTAGTAGAAAAAGTAATAATTCACATCCAACCATAATTTAAAGTCAAAAGATTTAATGTTAAAATTTCATCAATATTGACCACTTTTTTGAACGTTCGACAGGTCCGGGGTCATCGTTTTTCATCAGAAAATTGATTTTTTGGACTCTACCAAAAATGATTCAAAATGTCATTTGGATCGGGCCTCATGTTGAATAACCACTTTTTAAACCCTCACAATGACCAAAAATGCCATTTTTACAGAGTTTTACCTACTCAAAAGCTTCAATTTTGACCAATTTCAGGCACAGAAATGACTTTAAACACACTTATTTTAGTTGAAAAAGTAATAATTCACATCCAACAGTCATTTAAAGTCTAAAGATTAAATGTTAAAATTTCAGCAATATTGACCACTTTTTTGAACTTTCGACAGGTACGGGGTCATCGTTTTTCATCATAAAATTGATTTTTTGGACTCTACCAAAAATGATTCAAAATGTCATTTGGATCGGGCCTCATGTTGAATAACCACTTTTTAAACCCTCACAGTGACCAAAATTGCAATTTTTACAGAGTTTTGTTACTCAGAAGCTTCAATTTTGACCAATTTCAGGCAAAGAAATGACTTTAAACACACTTGTTTTAGTTGAAAAAGTAATATTTCACTTCCAACAGTCATTTAAAGTCTAAAGATTAAATGTTAAAATGTCATTAATATTGACCATTTTTTGAACGTTCGACTGGTCCGGGTCATCGTTTTTCATCAGAAAATTGATTTTTTGGACTCTACCAAAAATGATTCAAGAGGTCATTTGGATCGGGCCTCATGTTGAATAACCACTTTTTAAACCCTCACAGTGATCAAAATTGCCATTTTTACAGAGTTTTGCTTACTCAAAAGATAGAATTTTGACCAATTTCAGGCACAGAAATGACTTTAAACACACTTATTTTAGTTGAAAAAGTAATAATTCACATCCAACCATCATTTAAAGTCAAAAGATTAAATGTTAAAATTTCATCAATATTAACCACTTTTTTGAACGTTCGACAGGTCCGGGGTCATCGTTTTTCATCAGAACATTGATTTTTTGGACTCTACCAAAAATTATTCAAAATGTCATTTGGATCGGGCCTCATGTTGAATAACCACTTTTTAAACCCTCACAATGACCAAAATTGCCATTTTTACAGAGTTTTGCTTACTCAAAAGCTTCAATTTTGACCAATTTCAGGCACAGAAATGACTTTAAACACACTTATTTTAGTAGAAAAAGTAATAATTCACATCGCACCATCATTTAAAGTCAAAAGATTAAATGTTAAAATTTCATCAATATTGACCACTTTTTTGAACGTTCGACAGGTCCGGGTCATCGTTTTTCATCAGAAAATTGATTTTTTGGACTCTACCAAAAATGATTCAAAATGTCATTTGGATCGGGCCTCATGTTGAATAACCACATTTTAAACCCTCACAGTGACCAAAATTGCAATTTTTACTGAGTTTTGCTTACTCAGAAGCTTCAATTTTGACCAATTTCAGGCACAGAAATGACTTTAAACGCACTTATTTTAGTTTAAAAAGTAATAATTCACATCCAACAGTCATTTAAAGTCAAAAGATTAAATGTTAAATTTTCATCAATATTGACCACTTTTTTAACGTTTGACAGGTCCGGGGTCTTCGTTTTTCATCATAAAATTGATTTTTTGGACTCTACCAAAAATGACTCAAAATGTCATTTGGATCGGGCCTCATGTTGAATAACCACTTTTTAAACCCTCACAGTGACCAAAAATGCAATTTTTACAGAGTTTTGCTTACTCAGAAGCTTCAATTTTGACCAATTTCAGGCACAGAAATGACTTTAAACACACTTGTTTTAGTTGAAAAATTAATAATTCACATCCAACAGTCATTTAAAGTCTAAAGATTAAATGTTAAAATTTCATCAATATTGACCACTTTTTTGAACTTTCGACAGGTCCGGGGTCATCGTTTTTCATCATAAAATTGATTTTTTGGACTCTACCAAAAATGATTCAAAATGTCATTTGGATCGGGCCTCATGTTGAATAACCACTTTTTAAACCCTCACAGTGACCAAAATTGCAATTTTTACAGAGTTTTGCTTACTCAGAAGCTTCAATTTTGACCAATTTCAGGCAAAGAAATGACTTTAAACACACTTGTTTTAGTTGAAAAAGTAATATTTCACTTCCAACAGTCATTTAAAGTCTAAAGATTAAATGTTAAAATGTCATTAATATTGACCATTTTTTGAACGTTCGACTGGTCCGGGGTCATCGTTTTTCATCATAAAATTGATTTTTTGGACTCTACCAAAAATGATTCAAAAGGTCATTTGGATCGGGCCTCATGTTGAATAACCACTTTTTAAACCCTCACAGTGATCAAAATTGCCATTTTTACAGAGTTTTGCTTACTCAAAAGCTACAATTTTGACCAATTTCAGGCACAGAAATGACTTTAAACACACTTATTTTAGTAGAAAAAGTAATAATTCACATCCAACCATAATTTAAAGTCAAAAGATTTAATGTTAAAATTTCATCAATATTGACCACTTTTTTGAACGTTCGACAGGTCCGGGGTCATCGTTTTTCATCAGAAAATTGATTTTTTGGACTCCACCAAAAATGATTCAAAATGTCATTTGGATCGGGCCTCATGTTGAATAACCACTTTTTAAACCCTCACAATGACCAAAATTGCCATTTTTACAGAGTTTTACTTACTCAAAAGCTTCAATTTTGACCAATTTCAGGCACAGAAATGACTTTAAACACACTTGTTTTAGTTGAAAAAGTAATAATTCACATCAAACCATCATTTAAAGTCAAAAGATTAAATGTTAAAATTTCATCAATATTGACCACTTTTTTTAACGTTCGACTGGTTCGGGGTCATCGTTTTTCATCATAAAATTGATTTTTTGGACTCTACCAAAAATGATTCAAAATGTCATTTGGATCGGGCCTCATGTTGAATAACCACTTTTTAAACCCTCACAGTGACCAAAAATGCAATTTTTACAGAGTTTTGCTTACTCAGAAGCTTCAATTTTGACCAATTTCAGGCACAGAAATGACTTTAAACACACTTATTTTAGTAGAAAAAGTAATAATTCACATCCAACCATAATTTAAAGTCAAAAGATTTAATGTTAAAATTTCATCAATATTGACCACTTTTTTGAACGTTCGACAGGTCCGGGGTCATCGTTTTTCATCAGAAAATTGATTTTTTGGACTCTACCAAAAATGATTCAAAATGTCATTTGGATCGGGCCTCATGTTGAATAACCACTTTTTAAACCCTCACAATGACCAAAATTGCCATTTTTACAGAGTTTTACTTACTCAAAAGCTTCAATTTTGACCAATTTCAGGCACAGAAATGACTTTAAACACACTTATTTTAGTTGAAAAAGTAATAATTCACATCAAACCATCATTTAAAGTCAAAAGATTACATGTTAAAATTTCATCAATATTGACCACTTTTTTTAACGTTCGACTGGTTCGGGGTCATCGTTTTTCATCATAAAATTGATTTTTTGGACTCTACCAAAAATGATTCAAAAGGTCATTTGGATCGGGCCTCATGTTGAATAACCACTTTTTAAACCCTCACAGTGATCAAAATTGCCATTTTTACAGAGTTTTGCTTACTCAAAAGCTACAATTTTGACCAATTTCAGGCACAGAAATGACTTTAAACACACTTATTTTAGTAGAAAAAGTAATAATTCACATCCAACCATAATTTAAAGTCAAAAGATTTAATGTTAAAATTTCATCAATATTGACCACTTTTTTGAACGTTCGACAGGTCCGGGGTCATCGTTTTTCATCAGAAAATTGATTTTTTGGACTCTACCAAAAATGATTCAAAATGTCATTTGGATCGGGCCTCATGTTGAATAACCACTTTTTAAACCCTCACAATGACCAAAATTGCCATTTTTACAGAGTTTTACCTACTCAAAAGCTTCAATTTTGACCAATTTCAGGCACAGAAATGACTTTAAACACACTTATTTTAGTTGAAAAAGTAATAATTCACATCAAACCATCATTTAAAGTCAAAAGATTAAATGTTAAATTTTCATCAATATTGACCACTTTTTTAACGTTTGACAGGTCCGGGGTCTTCGTTTTTCATCATAAAATTGATTTTTTGGACTCTACCAAAAATGATTCAAAATGTCATTTGGATCGGGCCTCATGTTGAATAACCACTTTTTAAACCCTCACAGTGACCAAAAATGCAATTTTTACAGAGTTTTGCTTACTCAGAAGCTTCAATTTTGACCAATTTCAGGCACAGAAATGACTTTAAACACACTTGTTTTAGTTGAAAAAGTAATAATTCACATCCAACAGTCATTTAAAGTCTAAAGATTAAATGTTAAAATTTCATCAATATTGACCACTTTTTTGAACTTTCGACAGGTACGGGGTCATCGTTTTTCATCATAAAATTGATTTTTTGGACTCTACCAAAAATGATTCAAAATGTCATTTGGATCGGGCCTCATGTTGAATAACCACTTTTTAAACCCTCACAGTGACCAAAATTGCAATTTTTACAGAGTTTTGCTTACTCAGAAGCTTCAATTTTGACCAATTTCAGGCAAAGAAATGACTTTAAACACACTTGTTTTAGTTGAAAAAGTAATATTTCACTTCCAACAGTCATTTAAAGTCTAAAGATTAAATGTTAAAATGTCATTAATATTGACCATTTTTTGAACGTTCGACTGGTCCGGGGTCATCGTTTTTCATCATAAAATTGATTTTTTGGACTCTACCAAAAATGATTCAAAAGGTCATTTGGATCGGGCCTCATGTTGAATAACCACTTTTTAAACCCTCACAGTGATCAAAATTGCCATTTTTACAGAGTTTTGCTTACTCAAAGCTTCAATTTTGACCAATTTCAGGCACAGAAATGACTTTAAACACACTTATTTTAGTAGAAAAAGTAATAATTCACATCGCACCATCATTTAAAGTCAAAAGATTAAATGTTAAAATTTCATCAATATTGACCACTTTTTTGAACGTTCGACAGGTCCGGGTCATCGTTTTTCATCAGAAAATTGATTTTTTGGACTCTACCAAAAATGATTCAAAAAGTCATTTGGATCGGGCCTCATGTTGAATAACCACTTTTTAAACCCTCATAGTGACCAAAATTGCCATTTTTATAGAGTTTTGCTTACTCAGAAGCTTCAATTTTGACCATTTTCAGGCACAGAAATGACTTTAAACACACTTATTTTAGTTTAAAATGTAATAATTCACATCCAACAGTCATTTAAAGTCAAAAGATGAAATGTTAAAATGTCATCAATGTTGACAATTTTTTGAACGTTCGACTGGTCCGGGTCATCGTTTTTCATCAGAAAATTGATTTTTTGGACTCTACCAAAAATGATTCAAGAGGTCATTTGGATCGGGCCTCATGTTGAATAACCACTTTTAAACCCTCACAGTGATCAAAATTGCCATTTTTACAGAGTTTTGCTTACTCAAAAGATAGAATTTTGACCAATTTCAGGCACAGAAATGACTTTAAACACACTTATTTTAGTTGAAAAAGTAATAATTCACATCCAACCATCATTTAAAGTCAAAAGATTAAATGTTAAAATTTCATCAATATTAACCACTTTTTTGAACGTTCGACAGGTCCGGGGTCATCGTTTTTCATCAGAACATTGATTTTTTGGACTCTACCAAAAATGATTCAAAATGTCATTTGGATCGGGCCTCATGTTGAATAACCACATTTTAAACCCTCACAGTGACCAAAATTGCAATTTTTACTGAGTTTTGCTTACTCAGAAGCTTCAATTTTGACCAATTTCAGGCACAGAAATGACTTTAAACGCACTTATTTTAGTTTAAAAAGTAATAATTCACATCCAACAGTCATTTAAAGTCAAAAGATTAAATGTTAAATTTTCATCAATATTGACCACTTTTTTAACGTTTGACATGTCCGGGGTCTTCGTTTTTCATCATAAAATTGATTTTTTGGACTCTACCAAAAATGACTAAAAAATGTCATTTGGATCGGGCCTCATGTTGAATAACCACTTTTTAAACCCTCACAGTGACCAAAAATGCAATTTTTACAGAGTTTTGCTTACTCAGAAGCTTCAATTTTGACCAATTTCAGGCACAGAAATGACTTTAAACACACTTGTTTTAGTTGAAAAATTAATAATTCACATCCAACAGTCATTTAAAGATTAAATGTTAAAATTTCATCAATATTGACCACTTTTTTGAACTTTCGACAGGTCCGGGGTCATCGTTTTTCATCATAAAATTGATTTTTTGGACTCTACCAAAAATGATTCAAAATGTCATTTGGATCGGGCCTCATGTTGAATAACCACTTTTTAAACCCTCACAGTGACCAAAATTGCAATTTTTACAGAGTTTTGCTTACTCAGAAGCTTCAATTTTGACCAATTTCAGGCAAAGAAATGACTTTAAACACACTTGTTTTAGTTGAAAAAGTAATATTTCACTTCCAACAGTCATTTAAAGTCTAAAGATTAAATGTTAAAATGTCATTAATATTGACCATTTTTTGAACGTTCGACTGGTCCGGGGTCATCGTTTTTCATCATAAAATTGATTTTTTGGACTCTACCAAAAATGATTCAAAAGGTCATTTGGATCGGGCCTCATGTTGAATAACCACTTTTTAAACCCTCACAGTGATCAAAATTGCCATTTTTACAGAGTTTTGCTTACTCAAAAGCTACAATTTTGACCAATTTCAGGCACAGAAATGACTTTAAACACACTTATTTTAGTAGAAAAAGTAATAATTCACATCCAACCATAATTTAAAGTCAAAAGATTTAATGTTAAAATTTCATCAATATTGACCACTTTTTTGAACGTTCGACAGGTCCGGGGTCATCGTTTTTCATCAGAAAATTGATTTTTTGGACTCTACCAAAAATGATTCAAAATGTCATTTGGATCGGGCCTCATGTTGAATAACCACTTTTTAAACCCTCACAATGACCAAAATTGCCATTTTTACAGAGTTTTACTTACTCAAAAGCTTCAATTTTGACCAATTTCAGGCACAGAAATGACTTTAAACACACTTATTTTAGTTGAAAAAGTAATAATTCACATCAAACCATCATTTAAAGTCAAAAGATTACATGTTAAAATTTCATCAATATTGACCACTTTTTTTAACGTTCGACTGGTTCGGGGTCATCGTTTTTCATCATAAAATTGATTTTTTGGACTCTACCAAAAATTATTCAAAATGTCATTTGGATCGGGCCTCATGTTGAATAACCACTTTTTAAACCCTCACAGTGACCAAAAATGCAATTTTTACAGAGTTTTGCTTACTCAGAAGCTTCAATTTTGACCAATTTCAGGCACAGAAATGACTTTAAACACACTTGTTTTAGTTGAAAAAGTAATAATTCACATCCAACAGTCATTTAAAGTCTAAAGATTAAATGTTAAAATTTCATCAATATTGACCACTTTTTTGAACTTTCGACAGGTCCGGGGTCATCGTTTTTCATCATAAAATTGATTTTTTGGACTCTACCAAAAATGATTCAAAATGTCATTTGGATCGGGCCTCATGTTGAATAACAACTTTTTAAACCCTCACAGTGACCAAAATTGCCATTTTTACAGAGTTTTGCTTACTCAGAAGCTTCAATTTTGACCAATTTCAGGCACAGAAATGACTTTAAACACACTTGTTTTAGTTGAAAAAGTAATATTTCACTTCCAACAGTCATTTAAAGTCTAAAGATTAAATGTTAAAATGTCATTAATATTGACCATTTTTTGAACGTTCGACTGGTCCGGGGTCATCGTTTTTCATCATAAAATTGATTTTTTGAACTCTACCAAAAATGATTCAAAAGGTCATTTGGATCGGGCCTCATGTTGAATAACCACTTTTTAAACCCTCACAGTGATCAAAATTGCCATTTTTACAGAGTTTTGCTTACTCAAAAGCTACAATTTTGACCAATTTCAGGCACAGAAATGACTTTAAACACACTTATTTTAGTAGAAAAAGTAATAATTCACATCCAACCATAATTTAAAGTCAAAAGATTTAATGTTAAAATTTCATCAATATTGACCACTTTTTTGAACGTTCGACAGGTCCGGGGTCATCGTTTTTCATCAGAAAATTGATTTTTTGGACTCTACCAAAAATGATTCAAAATGTCATTTGGATCGGGCCTCATGTTGAATAACCACTTTTTAAACCCTCACAATGACCAAAATTGCCATTTTTACAGAGTTTTACTTACTCAAAAGCTTCAATTTTGACCAATTTCAGGCACAGAAATGACTTTAAACACACTTATTTTAGTTGAAAAAGTAATAATTCACATCAAACCATCATTTAAAGTCAAAAGATTAAATGTTAAAATTTCATCAATATTGACCACTTTTTTTAACGTTCGACTGGTTCGGGGTCATCGTTTTTCATCATAAAATTGATTTTTTGGACTCTACCAAAAATGATTCAAAATGTCATTTGGATCGGGCCTCATGTTGAATACCCACTTTTTAAACCCTCACAGTGACCAAAAATGCAATTTTTACAGAGTTTTGCTTACTCAGAAGCTTCAATTTTGACCAATTTCAGGCACAGAAATGACTTTAAACACACTTGTTTTAGTTGAAAAAGTAATAATTCACATCCAACAGTCATTTAAAGTCTAAAGATTAAATGTTAAAATTTCATCAATATTGACCACTTTTTTGAACTTTCGACAGGTCCGGGGTCATCGTTTTTCATCATAAAATAGATTTTTTGGACTCTACCAAAAATGTTTAAAAATTTCATTTGGATCGGGCCTCATGTTGAATAACCACTTTTTAAACCCTCACAGTGACCAAAATTGCCATTTTTACAGAGTTTTGCTTACTCAGAAGCTTCAATTTTGACCAATTTCAGGCACAGAAATGACTTTAAACACACTTGTTTTAGTTGAAAAAGTAATATTTCACTTCCAACAGTCATTTAAAGTCTAAAGATTAAATGTTAAAATGTCATTAATATTGACCATTTTTTGAACGTTCGACTGGTCCGGGGTCATCGTTTTTGATCATAAAATTGATTTTTTGGACTCTACCAAAAATGATTCAAAAGGTCATTTGGATCGGGCCTCATGTTGAATAACCACTTTTTAAACCCTCACAGTGATCAAAATTGCCATTTTTACAGAGTTTTGCTTACTCAAAAGCTACAATTTTGACCAATTTCAGGCACAGAAATGACTTTAAACACACTTATTTTAGTAGAAAAAGTAATAATTCACATCCAACCATAATTTAAAGTCAAAAGATTTAATGTTAAAATTTCATCAATATTGACCACTTTTTTGAACGTTCGACAGGTCCGGGGTCATCGTTTTTCATCAGAAAATTGATTTTTTGGACTCTACCAAAAATGATTCAAAATGTCATTTGGATCGGGCCTCATGTTGAATAACCACTTTTTAAACCCTCACAATGACCAAAATTGCCATTTTTACAGAGTTTTACTTACTCAAAAGCTTCAATTTTGACCAATTTCAGGCACAGAAATGACTTTAAACACACTTATTTTAGTTGAAAAAGTAATAATTCACATCAAACCATCATTTAAAGTCAAAAGATTACATGTTAAAATTTCATCAATATTGACCACTTTTTTTAACGTTCGACTGGTTCGGGGTCATCGTTTTTCATCATAAAATTGATTTTTTGGACTCTACCAAAAATGATTCAAAATGTCATTTGGATCGGGCCTCATGTTGAATAACCACTTTTTAAACCCTCACAGTGACCAAAAATGCAATTTTTACAGAGTTTTGCTTACTCAGAAGCTTCAATTTTGACCAATTTCAGGCACAGAAATGACTTTAAACACACTTGTTTTAGTTGAAAAATTAATAATTCACATCCAACAGTCATTTAAAGATTAAATGTTAAAATTTCATCAATATTGACCACTTTTTTGAACTTTCGACAGGTCCGGGGTCATCGTTTTTCATCATAAAATTGATTTTTTGGACTCTACCAAAAATGATTCAAAATGTCATTTGGATCGGGCCTCATGTTGAATAACCACTTTTTAAACCCTCACAGTGACCAAAATTGCAATTTTTACAGAGTTTTGCTTACTCAGAAGCTTCAATTTTGACCAATTTCAGGCAAAGAAATGACTTTAAACACACTTGTTTTAGTTGAAAAAGTAATATTTCACTTCCAACAGTCATTTAAAGTCTAAAGATTAAATGTTAAAATGTCATTAATATTGACCATTTTTTGAACGTTCGACTGGTCCGGGGTCATCGTTTTTCATCATAAAATTGATTTTTTGGACTCTACCAAAAATGATTCAAAAGGTCATTTGGATCGGGCCTCATGTTGAATAACCACTTTTTAAACCCTCACAGTGATCAAAATTGCCATTTTTACAGAGTTTTGCTTACTCAAAAGCTACAATTTTGACCAATTTCAGGCACAGAAATGACTTTAAACACACTTATTTTAGTAGAAAAAGTAATAATTCACATCCAACCATAATTTAAAGTCAAAAGATTTAATGTTAAAATTTCATCAATATTGACCACTTTTTTGAACGTTCGACAGGTCCGGGGTCATCGTTTTTCATCAGAAAATTGATTTTTTGGACTCTACCAAAAATGATTCAAAATGTCATTTGGATCGGGCCTCATGTTGAATAACCACTTTTTAAACCCTCACAATGACCAAAATTGCCATTTTTACAGAGTTTTACTTACTCAAAAGCTTCAATTTTGACCAATTTCAGGCACAGAAATGACTTTAAACACACTTATTTTAGTTGAAAAAGTAATAATTCACATCAAACCATCATTTAAAGTCAAAAGATTACATGTTAAAATTTCATCAATATTGACCACTTTTTTTAACGTTCGACTGGTTCGGGGTCATCGTTTTTCATCATAAAATTGATTTTTTGGACTCTACCAAAAATGATTCAAAATGTCATTTGGATCGCGCCTCATGTTGAATAACCACTTTTTAAACCCTCACAGTGACCAAAAATGCAATTTTTACAGAGTTTTGCTTACTCAGAAGCTTCAATTTTGACCAATTTCAGGCACAGAAATGACTTTAAACACACTTGTTTTAGTTGAAAAAGTAATAATTCACATCCAACAGTCATTTAAAGTCTAAAGATTAAATGTTAAAATTTCATCAATATTGACCACTTTTTTGAACTTTCGACAGGTCCGGGGTCATCGTTTTTCATCATAAAATTGATTTTTTGGACTCTACCAAAAATGATTCAAAATGTCATTTGGATCGGGCCTCATGTTGAATAACAACTTTTTAAACCCTCACAGTGACCAAAATTGCCATTTTTACAGAGTTTTGCTTACTCAGAAGCTTCAATTTTGACCAATTTCAGGCACAGAAATGACTTTAAACACACTTGTTTTAGTTGAAAAAGTAATATTTCACTTCCAACAGTCATTTAAAGTCTAAAGATTAAATGTTAAAATGTCATTAATATTGACCATTTTTTGAACGTTCGACTGGTCCGGGGTCATCGTTTTTCATCATAAAATTGATTTTTTGAACTCTACCAAAAATGATTCAAAAGGTCATTTGGATCGGGCCTCATGTTGAATAACCACTTTTTAAACCCTCACAGTGATCAAAATTGCCATTTTTACAGAGTTTTGCTTACTCAAAAGCTACAATTTTAACCAATTTCAGGCACAGAAATGACTTTAAACACACTTATTTTAGTAGAAAAAGTAATAATTCACATCCAACCATAATTTAAAGTCAAAAGATTTAATGTTAAAATTTCATCAATATTGACCACTTTTTTGAACGTTCGACAGGTCCGGGGTCATCGTTTTTCATCAGAAAATTGATTTTTTGGACTCTACCAAAAATGATTCAAAATGTCATTTGGATCGGGCCTCATGTTGAATAACCACTTTTTAAACCCTCACAATGACCAAAATTGCCATTTTTACAGAGTTTTACTTACTCAAAAGCTTCAATTTTGACCAATTTCAGGCACAGAAATGACTTTAAACACACTTATTTTAGTTGAAAAAGTAATAATTCACATCAAACCATCATTTAAAGTCAAAAGATTAAATGTTAAAATTTCATCAATATTGACCACTTTTTTTAACGTTCGACTGGTTCGGGGTCATCGTTTTTCATCATAAAATTGATTTTTTGGACTCTACCAAAAATGATTCAAAATGTCATTTGGATCGGGCCTCATGTTGAATAACCACTTTTTAAACCCTCACAGTGACCAAAAATGCAATTTTTACAGAGTTTTGCTTACTCAGAAGCTTCAATTTTGACCAATTTCAGGCACAGAAATGACTTTAAACACACTTGTTTTAGTTGAAAAAGTAATAATTCACATCCAACAGTCATTTAAAGTCTAAAGATTAAATGTTAAAATTTCATCAATATTGACCACTTTTTTGAACTTTCGACAGGTCCGGGGTCATAGTTTTTCATCATAAAATAGATTTTTTGGACTCTACCAAAAATGTTTAAAAATTTCATTTGGATCGGGCCTCATGTTGAATAACCACTTTTTAAACCCTCACAGTGACCAAAATTGCCATTTTTACAGAGTTTTGCTTACTCAGAAGCTTCAATTTTGACCAATTTCAGGCACAGAAATGACTTTAAACACACTTGTTTTAGTTGAAAAAGTAATATTTCACTTCCAACAGTCATTTAAAGTCTAAAGATTAAATGTTAAAATGTCATTAATATTGACCATTTTTTGAACGTTCGACTGGTCCGGGGTCATCGTTTTTGATCATAAAATTGATTTTTTGGACTCTACCAAAAATGATTCAAAAGGTCATTTGGATCGGGCCTCATGTTGAATAACCACTTTTTAAACCCTCACAGTGATCAAAATTGCCATTTTTACAGAGTTTTGCTTACTCAAAAGCTACAATTTTGACCAATTTCAGGCACAGAAATGACTTTAAACACACTTATTTTAGTAGAAAAAGTAATAATTCACATCCAACCATAATTTAAAGTCAAAAGATTTAATGTTAAAATTTCATCAATATTGACCACTTTTTTGAACGTTCGACAGGTCCGGGGTCATCGTTTTTCATCAGAAAATTGATTTTTTGGACTCTACCAAAAATGATTCAAAATGTCATTTGGATCGGGCCTCATGTTGAATAACCACTTTTTAAACCCTCACAATGACCAAAATTGCCATTTTTACAGAGTTTTACTTACTCAAAAGCTTCAATTTTGACCAATTTCAGGCACAGAAATGACTTTAAACACACTTATTTTAGTTGAAAAAGTAATAATTCACATCAAACCATCATTTAAAGTCAAAAGATTAAATGTTAATTTTTCATCAATATTGACCACTTTTTTAACGTTTGACAGGTCCGGGGTCTTCGTTTTTCATCATAAAATTGATTTTTTGGACTTCACCAAAAATGATTCAAAATGTCATTTGGATCGGGCCTCATGTTGAATAACCACTTTTTAAACCCTCACAGTGACCAAAATTGCAATTTTTACAGAGTTTTGCTTACTCAGAAGCTTCAATTTTGACCAATTTCAGGCACAGAAATGACTTTAAACACACTTGTTTTAGTTGAAAAATTTATAATTCACATCCAACAGTCATTTAAAGATTAAATGTTAAAATTTCATCAATATTGACCACTTTTTTGAACTTTCGACAGGTCCGGGGTCATCGTTTTTCATCATAAAATTGATTTTTTTGGACTCTACCAAAAATGATTCAAAATGTCATTTGGATCGGGCCTCATGTTGAATAACCACTTTTTAAACCCTCACAGTGACCAAAATTGCAATTTTTACAGAGTTTTGCTTACTCAGAAGCTTCAATTTTGACCAATTTCAGGCAAAGAAATGACTTTAAACACACTTGTTTTAGTTGAAAAAGTAATATTTCACTTCCAACAGTCATTTAAAGTCTAAAGATTAAATGTTAAAATGTCATTAATATTGACCATTTTTTGAACGTTCGACTGGTCCGGGGTCATCGTTTTTCATCATAAAATTGATTTTTTGGACTCTACCAAAAATGATTCAAAAGGTCATTTGGATCGGGCCTCATGTTGAATAACCACTTTTTAAACCCTCACAGTGATCAAAATTGCCATTTTTACAGAGTTTTGCTTACTCAAAAGCTACAATTTTGACCAATTTCAGGCACAGAAATGACTTTAAACACACTTATTTTAGTAGAAAAAGTAATAATTCACATCCAACCATAATTTAAAGTCAAAAGATTTAATGTTAAAATTTCATCAATATTGACCACTTTTTTGAACGTTCGACAGGTCCGGGGTCATCGTTTTTCATCAGAAAATTGATTTTTTGGACTCTACCAAAAATGATTCAAAATGTCATTTGGATCGGGCCTCATGTTGAATAACCACTTTTTAAACCCTCACAATGACCAAAATTGCCATTTTTACAGAGTTTTACTTACTCAAAAGCTTCAATTTTGACCAATTTCAGGCACAGAAATGACTTTAAACACACTTATTTTAGTTGAAAAAGTAATAATTCACATCAAACCATCATTTAAAGTCAAAAGATTACATGTTAAAATTTCATCAATATTGACCACTTTTTTTAACGTTCGACTGGTTCGGGGTCATCGTTTTTCATCATAAAATTGATTTTTTGGACTCTACCAAAAATGATTCAAAATGTCATTTGGATCGGGCCTCATGTTGAATAACCACTTTTTAAACCCTCACAGTGACCAAAAATGCAATTTTTACAGAGTTTTGCTTACTCAGAAGCTTCAATTTTGACCAATTTCAGGCACAGAAATGACTTTAAACACACTTGTTTTAGTTGAAAAAGTAATAATTCACATCCAACAGTCATTTAAAGTCTAAAGATTAAATGTTAAAATTTCATCAATATTGACCACTTTTTTGAACTTTCGACAGGTCCGGGGTCATCGTTTTTCATCATAAAATTGATTTTTTGGACTCTACCAAAAATGATTCAAAATGTCATTTGGATCGGGCCTCATGTTGAATAACAACTTTTTAAACCCTCACAGTGACCAAAATTGCCATTTTTACAGAGTTTTGCTTACTCAGAAGCTTCAATTTTGACCAATTTCAGGCACAGAAATGACTTTAAACACACTTGTTTTAGTTGAAAAAGTAATATTTCACTTCCAACAGTCATTTAAAGTCTAAAGATTAAATGTTAAAATGTCATTAATATTGACAATTTTTTGAACGTTCGACTGGTCCGGGGTCATCGTTTTTCATCATAAAATTGATTTTTTGAACTCTACCAAAAATGATTCAAAAGGTCATTTGGATCGGGCCTCATGTTGAATAACCACTTTTTAAACCCTCACAGTGATCAAAATTGCCATTTTTACAGAGTTTTGCTTACTCAAAAGCTACAATTTTGACCAATTTCAGGCACAGAAATGACTTTAAACACACTTATTTTAGTAGAAAAAGTAATAATTCACATCCAACCATAATTTAAAGTCAAAAGATTTAATGTTAAAATTTCATCAATATTGACCACTTTTTTGAACGTTCGACAGGTCCGGGGTCATCGTTTTTCATCAGAAAATTGATTTTTTGGACTCTACCAAAAATGATTCAAAATGTCATTTGGATCGGGCCTCATGTTGAATAACCACTTTTTAAACCCTCACAATGACCAAAATTGCCATTTTTACAGAGTTTTACTTACTCAAAAGCTTCAATTTTGACCAATTTCAGGCACAGAAATGACTTTAAACACACTTATTTTAGTTGAAAAAGTAATAATTCACATCAAACCATCATTTAAAGTCAAAAGATTAAATGTTAAAATTTCATCAATATTGACCACTTTTTTTAACGTTCGACTGGTTCGGGGTCATCGTTTTTCATCATAAAATTGATTTTTTGGACTCTACCAAAAATGATTCAAAATGTCATTTGGATCGGGCCTCATGTTGAATAACCACTTTTTAAACCCTCACAGTGACCAAAAATGCAATTTTTACAGAGTTTTGCTTACTCAGAAGCTTCAATTTTGACCAATTTCAGGCACAGAAATGACTTTACACACACTTGTTTTAGTTGAAAAAGTAATAATTCACATCCAACAGTCATTTAAAGTCTAAAGATTAAATGTTAAAATTTCATCAATATTGACCACTTTTTTGAACTTTCGACAGGTCCGGGGTCATCGTTTTTCATCATAAAATAGATTTTTTGGACTCTACCAAAAATGTTTAAAAATTTCATTTGGATCGGGCCTCATGTTGAATAACCACTTTTTAAACCCTCACAGTGACCAAAATTGCCATTTTTACAGAGTTTTGCTTACTCAGAAGCTTCAATTTTGACCAATTTCAGGCACAGAAATGACTTTAAACACACTTGTTTTAGTTGAAAAAGTAATATTTCACTTCCAACAGTCATTTAAAGTCTAAAGATTAAATGTTAAAATGTCATTAATATTGACCATTTTTTGAACGTTCGACTGGTCCGGGGTCATCGTTTTTGATCATAAAATTGATTTTTTGGACTCTACCAAAAATGATTCAAAAGGTCATTTGGATCGGGCCTCATGTTGAATAACCACTTTTTAAACCCTCACAGTGATCAAAATTGCCATTTTTACAGAGTTTTGCTTACTCAAAAGCTACAATTTTGACCAATTTCAGGCACAGAAATGACTTTAAACACACTTATTTTAGTAGAAAAAGTAATAATTCACATCCAACCATAATTTAAAGTCAAAAGATTTAATGTTAAAATTTCATCAATATTGACCACTTTTTTGAACGTTCGACAGGTCCGGGGTCATCGTTTTTCATCAGAAAATTGATTTTTTGGACTCTACCAAAAATGATTCAAAATGTCATTTGGATCGGGCCTCATGTTGAATAACCACTTTTTAAACCCTCACAATGACCAAAATTGCCATTTTTACAGAGTTTTACTTACTCAAAAGCTTCAATTTTGACCAATTTCAGGCACAGAAATGACTTTAAACACACTTATTTTAGTTGAAAAAGTAATAATTCACATCAAACCATCATTTAAAGTCAAAAGATTAAATGTTAATTTTTCATCAATATTGACCACTTTTTTAACGTTTGACAGGTCCGGGGTCTTCGTTTTTCATCATAAAATTGATTTTTTGGACTTCACCAAAAATGATTCAAAATGTCATTTGGATCGGGCCTCATGTTGAATAACCACTTTTTAAACCCTCACAGTGACCAAAATTGCAATTTTTACAGAGTTTTGCTTACTCAGAAGCTTCAATTTTGACCAATTTCAGGCAAAGAAATGACTTTAAACACACTTGTTTTAGTTGAAAAAGTAATATTTCACTTCCAACAGTCATTTAAAGTCTAAAGATTAAATGTTAAAATGTCAATAATATTGACCATTTTTTGAACGTTCGACTGGTCCGGGGTCATCGTTTTTCATCATAAAATTGATTTTTTGGACTCTACCAAAAATGATTCAAAAGGTCATTTGGATCGGGCCTCATGTTGAATAACCACTTTTTAAACCCTCACAGTGATCAAAATTGCCATTTTTACAGAGTTTTGCTTACTCAAAGCTTCAATTTTGACCAATTTCAGGCACAGAAATGACTTTAAACACACTTATTTTAGTAGAAAAAGTAATAATTCACATCGCACCATCATTTAAAGTCAAAAGATTAAATGTTAAAATTTCATCAATATTGACCACTTTTTTGAACGTTCGACAGGTCCGGGTCATCGTTTTTCATCAGAAAATTGATTTTTTGGACTCTACCAAAAATGATTCAAAAAGTCATTTGGATCGGGCCTCATGTTGAATAACCACTTTTTAAACCCTCATAGTGACCAAAATTGCCATTTTTATAGAGTTTTGCTTACTCAGAAGCTTCAATTTTGACCATTTTCAGGCACAGAAATGACTTTAAACACACTTATTTTAGTTTAAAATGTAATAATTCACATCCAACAGTCATTTAAAGTCAAAAGATTAAATGTTAAAATGTCATCAATGTTGACAATTTTTTGAACGTTCGACTGGTCCGGGTCATCGTTTTTCATCAGAAAATTGATTTTTTGGACTCTACCAAAAATGATTCAAGAGGTCATTTGGATCGGGCCTCATGTTGAATAACCACTTTTTAAACCCTCACAGTGATCAAAATTGCCATTTTTACAGAGTTTTACTTACTCAAAAGCTTCAATTTTGACCAATTTCAGGCACAGAAATGACTTTAAACACACTTATTTTAGTTGAAAAAGTAATAATTCACATCAAACCATCATTTAAAGTCAAAAGATTTAATGTTAAAATTTCATCAATATTGACCACTTTTTTGAACGTTCGACAGGTCCGGGGTCTTCGTTTTTCATCATAAAATTGATTTTTTTGGACTCTACCAAAAATGATTCAAAATGTCATTTGGATCGGGCCTCATGTTGAATAACCACTTTTTAAACCCTCACAGTGACCAAAAATGCAATTTTTACAGAGTTTTGCTTACTCAAAAGATAGAATTTTTACCAATTTCAGGCACAGAAATGACTTTAAACACACTTATTTTAGTTGAAAAAGTAATAATTCACATCCAACCATCATTTAAAGTCAAAAGATTAAATGTTAAAATTTCATCAATATTAACCACTTTTTTGAACGTTCGACAGGTCCGGGGTCATCGTTTTTCATCAGAACATTGATTTTTTGGACTCTACCAAAAATGATTCAAAATGTCATTTGGATCGGGCCTCATGTTGAATAACCACTTTTTAAACCCTCACAGTGACCAAAATTGCCATTTTTACAGAGTTTTGCTTACTCAAAAGCTTCAATTTTGACCAATTTCAGGCACAGAAATGACTTTAAACACACTTATTTTAGTTGAAAAAGTAATAATTCACATCCAACAGTCATTTAAAGTCATAAGATTAAACGTTAAAATTTCATCAATATTGACCACTTTTTTGAACGTTCTACAGGTCCGGGGTCATCGTTTTTCATCATAAAATTGATTTTTTGGACTCTACCAAAAATGATTCAAAAGGTCATTTGGATCGGGCCTCATGTTGAATAACCACTTTTTAAACCCTCACAGTGATCAAAATTGCCATTTTTACAGAGTTTTGCTTACTCAAAAGCTACAATTTCGACCAATTTCAGGCACAGAAATGACTTTAAACACACTTATTTTAGTAGAAAAAGTAATAATTCACATCCAACCATAATTTAAAGTCAAAAGATTTAATGTTAAAATTTCATCAATATTGACCACTTTTTTGAACGTTCGACAGGTCCGGGGTCATCGTTTTTCATCAGAAAATTGATTTTTTGGACTCTACCAAAAATGATTCAAAATGTCATTTGGATCGGGCCTCATGTTGAATAACCACTTTTTAAACCCTCACAATGACCAAAATTGCCATTTTTACAGAGTTTTACTTACTCAAAAGCTTCAATTTTGACCAATTTCAGGCACAGAAATGACTTTAAACACACTTATTTTAGTTGAAAAAGTAATAATTCACATCAAACCATCATTTAAAGTCTAAAGATTAAATGTTAAAATTTCATCAATATTGACCACTTTTTTGAACTTTCGACAGGTCCGGGGTCATCGTTTTTCATCATAAAATAGATTTTTTGGACTCTACCAAAAATGTTTAAAAATTTCATTTGGATCGGGCCTCATGTTGAATAACCACTTTTTAAACCCTCACAGTGACCAAAATTGCCATTTTTACAGAGTTTTGCTTACTCAGAAGCTTCAATTTTGACCAATTTCAGGCACAGAAATGACTTTAAACACACTTGTTTTAGTTGAAAAAGTAATATTTCACTTCCAACAGTCATTTAAAGTCTAAAGATTAAATGTTAAAATGTCATTAATATTGACCATTTTTTGAACGTTCGACTGGTCCGGGGTCATCGTTTTTGATCATAAAATTGATTTTTTAGGCTCTACCAAAAATGATTCAAAAGGTCATTTGGATCGGGCCTCATGTTGAATAACCACTTTTTAAACCCTCACAGTGATCAAAATTGCCATTTTTACAGAGTTTTGCTTACTCAAAAGCTACAATTTTGACCAATTTCAGGCACAGAAATGACTTTAAACACACTTATTTTAGTAGAAAAAGTAATAATTCACATCCAACCATAATTTAAAGTCAAAAGATTTAATGTTAAAATTTCATCAATATTGACCACTTTTTTGAACGTTCGACAGGTCCGGGGTCATCGTTTTTCATCAGAAAATTGATTTTTTGGACTCTACCAAAAATGATTCAAAATGTCATTTGGATCGGGCCTCATGTTGAATAACCACTTTTTAAACCCTCACAATGACCAAAATTGCCATTTTTACAGAGTTTTACGTACTCAAAAGCTTCAATTTTTACCAATTTCAGGCACAGAAATGACTTTAAACACACTTATTTTAGTTGAAAAAGTAATAATTCACATCAAACCATCATTTAAAGTCAAAAGATTAAATGTTAATTTTTCATCAATATTGACCACTTTTTTAACGTTTGACAGGTCCGGGGTCTTCGTTTTTCATCATAAAATTGATTTTTTGGACTTCACCAAAAATGATTCAAAATGTCATTTGGATTGGGCCTCATGTTGAATAACCACTTTTTAAACCCTCACAGTGACCAAAATTGCAATTTTTACAGAGTTTTGCTTACTCAGAAGCTTCAATTTTGACCAATTTCAGGCAAAGAAATGACTTTAAACACACTTGTTTTAGTTGAAAAAGTAATATTTCACTTCCAACAGTCATTTAAAGTCTAAAGATTAAATGTTAAAATGTCAATAATATTGACCATTTTTTGAACGTTCGACTGGTCCGGGGTCATCGTTTTTCATCATAAAATTGATTTTTTGGACTCTACCAAAAATGATTCAAAAGGTCATTTGGATCGGGCCTCATGTTGAATAACCACTTTTTAAACCCTCACAGTGATCAAAATTGCCATTTTTACAGAGTTTTGCTTACTCAAAGCTTCAATTTTGACCAATTTCAGGCACAGAAATGACTTTAAACACACTTATTTTAGTAGAAAAAGTAATAATTCACATCGCACCATCATTTAAAGTCAAAAGATTAAATGTTAAAATTTCATCAATATTGACCACTTTTTTGAACGTTCGACAGGTCCAGGTCATCGTTTTTCATCAGAAAATTGATTTTTTGGACTCTACCAAAAATGATTCAAAAAGTCATTTGGATCGGGCCTCATGTTGAATAACCACTTTTTAAACCCTCATAGTGACCAAAATTGCCATTTTTATAGAGTTTTGCTTACTCAGAAGCTTCAATTTTGACCATTTTCAGGCACAGAAATGACTTTAAACACACTTATTTTAGTTTAAAATGTAATAATTCACATCCAACAGTCATTTAAAGTCAAAAGATTAAATGTTAAAATGTCATCAATGTTGACAATTTTTTGAACGTTCGACTGGTCCGGGTCATCGTTTTTCATCAGAAAATTGATTTTTTGGACTCTACCAAAAATGATTCAAGAGGTCATTTGGATCGGGCCTCATGTTGAATAACCACTTTTTAAACCCTCACAGTGATCAAAATTGCCATTTTTACAGAGTTTTACTTACTCAAAAGCTTCAATTTTGACCAATTTCAGGCACAGAAATGACTTTAAACACACTTATTTTAGTAGAAAAAGTAATAATTCACATCGCACCATCATTTAAAGTCAAAAGATTAAATGTTAAAATTTCATCAATATTGACCACTTTTTTGAACGTTCGACAGGTCCGGGTCATCGTTTTTCATCAGAAAATTGATTTTTTGGACTCTACCAAAAATGATTCAAAAAGTCATTTGGATCGGGCCTCATGTTGAATAACCACTTTTTAAACCCTCATAGTGACCAAAATTGCCATTTTTATAGAGTTTTGCTTACTCAGAAGCTTCAATTTTGACCATTTTCAGGCACAGAAATGACTTTAAACACACTTATTTTAGTTTAAAATGTAATAATTCACATCCAACAGTCATTTAAAGTCAAAAGATTAAATGTTAAAATGTCATCAATGTTGACAATTTTTTGAACGTTCGACTGGTCCGGGTCATCGTTTTTCATCAGAAAATTGATTTTTTGGACTCTACCAAAAATGATTCAAGAGGTCATTTGGATCGGGCCTCATGTTGAATAACCACTTTTTAAACCCTCACAGTGATCAAAATTGCCATTTTTACAGAGTTTTACTTACTCAAAAGCTTCAATTTTGACCAATTTCAGGCACAGAAATGACTTTAAACACACTTATTTTAGTTGAAAAAGTAATAATTCACATCAAACCATCATTTAAAGTCAAAAGATTTAATGTTAAAATTTCATCAATATTGACCACTTTTTTGAACGTTCGACAGGTCCGGGGTCTTCGTTTTTCATCATAAAATTGATTTTTTTGGACTCTACCAAAAATGATTCAAAATGTCATTTGGATCGGGCCTCATGTTGAATAACCACTTTTTAAACCCTCACAGTGACCAAAAATGCAATTTTTACAGAGTTTTGCTTACTCAAAAGATAGAATTTTTACCAATTTCAGGCACAGAAATGACTTTAAACACACTTATTTTAGTTGAAAAAGTAATAATTCACATCCAACCATCATTTAAAGTCAAAAGATTAAATGTTAAAATTTCATCAATATTAACCACTTTTTTGAACGTTCGACAGGTCCGGGGTCATCGTTTTTCATCAGAACATTGATTTTTTGGACTCTACCAAAAATGATTCAAAATGTCATTTGGATCGGGCCTCATGTTGAATAACCACTTTTTAAACCCTCACAGTGACCAAAATTGCCATTTTTACAGAGTTTTGCTTACTCAAAAGCTTCAATTTTGACCAATTTCAGGCACAGAAATGACTTTAAACACACTTATTTTAGTTGAAAAAGTAATAATTCACATCCAACAGTCATTTAAAGTCATAAGATTAAACGTTAAAATTTCATCAATATTGACCACTTTTTTGAACGTTCTACAGGTCCGGGGTCATCGTTTTTCATCATAAAATTGATTTTTTGGACTCTACCAAAAATGATTCAAAAGGTCATTTGGATCGGGCCTCATGTTGAATAACCACTTTTTAAACCCTCACAGTGATCAAAATTGCCATTTTTACAGAGTTTTGCTTACTCAAAAGCTACAATTTCGACCAATTTCAGGCACAGAAATGACTTTAAACACACTTATTTTAGTAGAAAAAGTAATAATTCACATCCAACCATAATTTAAAGTCAAAAGATTTAATGTTAAAATTTCATCAATATTGACCACTTTTTTGAACGTTCGACAGGTCCGGGGTCATCGTTTTTCATCAGAAAATTGATTTTTTGGACTCTACCAAAAATGATTCAAAATGTCATTTGGATCGGGCCTCATGTTGAATAACCACTTTTTAAACCCTCACAATGACCAAAATTGCCATTTTTACAGAGTTTTACTTACTCAAAAGCTTCAATTTTGACCAATTTCAGGCACAGAAATGACTTTAAACACACTTATTTTAGTTGAAAAAGTAATAATTCACATCAAACCATCATTTAAAGTCTAAAGATTAAATGTTAAAATTTCATCAATATTGACCACTTTTTTGAACTTTCGACAGGTCCGGGGTCATCGTTTTTCATCATAAAATAGATTTTTTGGACTCTACCAAAAATGTTTAAAAATTTCATTTGGATCGGGCCTCATGTTGAATAACCACTTTTTAAACCCTCACAGTGACCAAAATTGCCATTTTTACAGAGTTTTGCTTACTCAGAAGCTTCAATTTTGACCAATTTCAGGCACAGAAATGACTTTAAACACACTTGTTTTAGTTGAAAAAGTAATATTTCACTTCCAACAGTCATTTAAAGTCTAAAGATTAAATGTTAAAATGTCATTAATATTGACCATTTTTTGAACGTTCGACTGGTCCGGGGTCATCGTTTTTGATCATAAAATTGATTTTTTAGGCTCTACCAAAAATGATTCAAAAGGTCATTTGGATCGGGCCTCATGTTGAATAACCACTTTTTAAACCCTCACAGTGATCAAAATTGCCATTTTTACAGAGTTTTGCTTACTCAAAAGCTACAATTTTGACCAATTTCAGGCACAGAAATGACTTTAAACACACTTATTTTAGTAGAAAAAGTAATAATTCACATCCAACCATAATTTAAAGTCAAAAGATTTAATGTTAAAATTTCATCAATATTGACCACTTTTTTGAACGTTCGACAGGTCCGGGGTCATCGTTTTTCATCAGAAAATTGATTTTTTGGACTCTACCAAAAATGATTCAAAATGTCATTTGGATCGGGCCTCATGTTGAATAACCACTTTTTAAACCCTCACAATGACCAAAATTGCCATTTTTACAGAGTTTTACGTACTCAAAAGCTTCAATTTTTACCAATTTCAGGCACAGAAATGACTTTAAACACACTTATTTTAGTTGAAAAAGTAATAATTCACATCAAACCATCATTTAAAGTCAAAAGATTAAATGTTAATTTTTCATCAATATTGACCACTTTTTTAACGTTTGACAGGTCCGGGGTCTTCGTTTTTCATCATAAAATTGATTTTTTGGACTTCACCAAAAATGATTCAAAATGTCATTTGGATTGGGCCTCATGTTGAATAACCACTTTTTAAACCCTCACAGTGACCAAAATTGCAATTTTTACAGAGTTTTGCTTACTCAGAAGCTTCAATTTTGACCAATTTCAGGCAAAGAAATGACTTTAAACACACTTGTTTTAGTTGAAAAAGTAATATTTCACTTCCAACAGTCATTTAAAGTCTAAAGATTAAATGTTAAAATGTCAATAATATTGACCATTTTTTGAACGTTCGACTGGTCCGGGGTCATCGTTTTTCATCATAAAATTGATTTTTTGGACTCTACCAAAAATGATTCAAAAGGTCATTTGGATCGGGCCTCATGTTGAATAACCACTTTTTAAACCCTCACAGTGATCAAAATTGCCATTTTTACAGAGTTTTGCTTACTCAAAGCTTCAATTTTGACCAATTTCAGGCACAGAAATGACTTTAAACACACTTATTTTAGTAGAAAAAGTAATAATTCACATCGCACCATCATTTAAAGTCAAAAGATTAAATGTTAAAATTTCATCAATATTGACCACTTTTTTGAACGTTCGACAGGTCCAGGTCATCGTTTTTCATCAGAAAATTGATTTTTTGGACTCTACCAAAAATGATTCAAAAAGTCATTTGGATCGGGCCTCATGTTGAATAACCACTTTTTAAACCCTCATAGTGACCAAAATTGCCATTTTTATAGAGTTTTGCTTACTCAGAAGCTTCAATTTTGACCATTTTCAGGCACAGAAATGACTTTAAACACACTTATTTTAGTTTAAAATGTAATAATTCACATCCAACAGTCATTTAAAGTCAAAAGATTAAATGTTAAAATGTCATCAATGTTGACAATTTTTTGAACGTTCGACTGGTCCGGGTCATCGTTTTTCATCAGAAAATTGATTTTTTGGACTCTACCAAAAATGATTCAAGAGGTCATTTGGATCGGGCCTCATGTTGAATAACCACTTTTTAAACCCTCACAGTGATCAAAATTGCCATTTTTACAGAGTTTTACTTACTCAAAAGCTTCAATTTTGACCAATTTCAGGCACAGAAATGACTTTAAACACACTTATTTTAGTTGAAAAAGTAATAATTCACATCAAACCATCATTTAAAGTCAAAAGATTTAATGTTAAAATTTCATCAATATTGACCACTTTTTTGAACGTTCGACAGGTCCGGGGTCTTCGTTTTTCATCATAAAATTGATTTTTTTGGACTCTACCAAAAATGATTCAAAATGTCATTTGGATCGGGCCTCATGTTGAATAACCACTTTTTAAACCCTCACAGTGACCAAAAATGCAATTTTTACAGAGTTTTGCTTACTCAAAAGATAGCATTTTTACCAATTTCAGGCACAGAAATGACTTTAAACACACTTATTTTAGTTGAAAAAGTAATAATTCACATCCAACCATCATTTAAAGTCAAAAGATTAAATGTTAAAATTTCATCAATATTAACCACTTTTTTGAACGTTCGACAGGTCCGGGGTCATCGTTTTTCATCAGAACATTGATTTTTTGGACTCTACCAAAAATGATTCAAAATGTCATTTGGATCGGGCCTCATGTTGAATAACCACTTTTTAAACCCTCACAGTGACCAAAATTGCCATTTTTACAGAGTTTTGCTTACTCAAAAGCTTCAATTTTGACCAATTTCAGGCACAGAAATGACTTTAAACACACTTATTTTAGTTGAAAAAGTAATAATTCACATCCAACAGTCATTTAAAGTCATAAGATTAAACGTTAAAATTTCATCAATATTGACCACTTTTTTGAACGTTCTACAGGTCCGGGGTCATCGTTTTTCATCATAAAATTGATTTTTTGGACTCTACCAAAAATGATTCAAAAGGTCATTTGGATCGGGCCTCATGTTGAATAACCACTTTTTAAACCCTCACAGTGATCAAAATTGCCATTTTTACAGAGTTTTGCTTACTCAAAAGCTACAATTTCGACCAATTTCAGGCACAGAAATGACTTTAAACACACTTATTTTAGTAGAAAAAGTAATAATTCACATCCAACCATAATTTAAAGTCAAAAGATTTAATGTTAAAATTTCATCAATATTGACCACTTTTTTGAAAGTTCGACAGGTCCGGGGTCATCGTTTTTCATCAGAAAATTGATTTTTTGGACTCTACCAAAAATGATTCAAAATGTCATTTGGATCGGGCCTCATGTTGAATAACCACTTTTTAAACCCTCACAATGACCAAAATTGCCATTTTTACAGAGTTTTACTTACTCAAAAGCTTCAATTTTGACCAATTTCAGGCACAGAAATGACTTTAAACACACTTATTTTAGTTGAAAAAGTAATAATTCACATCAAACCATCATTTAAAGTCAAAAGATTAAATGTTAAAATTTCATCAATATTGACCACTTTTTTTAACATTCGACTGGTTCGGGGTCATCGTTTTTCATCATAAAATTGATTTTTTGGACTCTACCAAAAATGATTCAAAATGTCATTTGGATCGGGCCTCATGTTGAATAACCACTTTTTAAACCCTCACAGTGACCAAAAATGCAATTTTTACAGAGTTTTGCTTACTCAGAAGCTTCAATTTTGACCAATTTCAGGCACAGAAATGACTTTAAACACACTTGTTTTAGTTGAAAAAGTAATAATTCACATCCAACAGTCATTTAAAGTCTAAAGATTAAATGTTAAAATTTCATCAATATTGACCACTTTTTTGAACTTTCGACAGGTCCGGGGTCATCGTTTTTCATCATAAAATTGATTTTTTGGACTCTACCAAAAATGATTCAAAATGTCATTTGGATCGGGCCTCATGTTGAATAACCACTTTTTAAACCCTCACAGTGACCAAAATTGCCATTTTTACAGAGTTTTGCTTACTCAGAAGCTTCAATTTTGACCAATTTCAGGCACAGAAATGACTTTAAACACACTTGTTTTAGTTGAAAAAGTAATAGTTCACTTCCAACAGTCATTTAAAGTCTAAAGATTAAATGTTAAAATGTCATTAATATTGACCATTTTTTGAACGTTCGACTGGTCCGGGGTCATCGTTTTTCATCATAAAATTGATTTTTTGGACTCTACCAAAAATGATTCAAAAGGTCATTTGGATCGGGCCTCATGTTGAATAACCACTTTTTAAACCCTCACAGTGATCAAAATTGCCATTTTTACAGAGTTTTGCTTACTCAAAAGCTACAATTTTGACCAATTTCAGGCACAGAAATGACTTTAAACACACTTATTTTAGTAGAAAAAGTAATAATTCACATCCAACCATAATTTAAAGTCAAAAGATTTAATGTTAAAATTTCATCAATATTGACCACTTTTTTGAACGTTCGACAGGTCCGGGGTCATCGTTTTTCATCAGAAAATTGATTTTTTGGACTCTACCAAAAATGATTCAAAATGTCATTTGGATCGGGCCTCATGTTGAATAACCACTTTTTAAACCCTCACAATGACCAAAATTGCCATTTTTACAGAGTTTTACTTACTCAAAAGCTTCAATTTTGACCAATTTCAGGCACAGAAATGACTTTAAACACACTTATTTTAGTTGAAAAAGTAATAATTCACATCAAACCATCATTTAAAGTCAAAAGATTAAATGTTAAAATTTCATCAATATTGACCACTTTTTTTAACGTTCGACTGGTTCGGGGTCATCGTTTTTCATCATAAAATTGATTTTTTGGACTCTACCAAAAATGATTCAAAATGTCATTTGGATCAGGCCTCATGTTGAATAACCACTTTTTAAACCCTCACAGTGACCAAAAATGCAATTTTTACAGAGTTTTGCTTACTCAGAAGCTTCAATTTTGACCAATTTCAGGCACAGAAATGACTTTAAACACACTTGTTTTAGTTGAAAAAGTAATAATTCACATCCAACAGTCATTTAAAGTCTAAAGATTAAATGTTAAAATTTCATCAATATTGACCACTTTTTTGAACTTTCGACAGGTCCGGGGTCATCGTTTTTCATCATAAAATTGATTTTTTGGACTCTACCAAAAATGATTCAAAATGTCATTTGGATCGGGCCTCATGTTGAATAACCACTTTTTAAACCCTCACAGTGACCAAAATTGCCATTTTTACAGAGTTTTGCTTACTCAGACGCTTCAATTTTGACCAATTTCAGGCACAGAAATGACTTTAAACACACTTGTTTTAGTTGAAAAAGTAATATTTCACTTCCAACAGTCATTTAAAGTCTAAAGATTAAATGTTAAAATGTCATTAATATTGACCATTTTTTGAACGTTCGACTGGTCCGGGGTCATCGTTTTTCATCATAAAATTGATTTTTTGGACTCTACCAAAAATGATTCAAAAGGTCATTTGGATCGGGCCTCATGTTGAATAACCACTTTTTAAACCCTCACAGTGATCAAAATTGCCATTTTTACAGAGTTTTGCTTACTCAAAAGCTACAATTTTGACCAATTTCAGGCACAGAAATGACTTTAAACACACTTATTTTAGTAGAAAAAGTAATAATTCACTACCAACCATAATTTAAAGTCAAAAGATTTAATGTTAAAATTTCATCAATATTGACCACTTTTTTAACGTTTGACAGGTCCGGGGTCTTCGTTTTTCATCATAAAATTGATTTTTTGGACTCTACCAAAAATGATTCAAAATGTCATTTGGATCGGGCCTCATGTTGAATAACCACTTTTTAAACCCTCACAGTGACCAAAATTGCAATTTTTACAGAGTTTTGCTTACTCAGAAGCTTCAATTTTGACCAATTTCAGGCAAAGAAATGACTTTAAACACACTTGTTTTAGTTGAAAAAGTAATATTTCACTTCCAACAGTCATTTAAAGTCTAAAGATTAAATGTTAAAATGTCAATAATATTGACCATTTTTTGAACGTTCGACTGGTCCGGGGTCATCGTTTTTCATCATAAAATTGATTTTTTGGACTCTACCAAAAATGATTCAAAAGGTCATTTGGATCGGGCCTCATGTTGAATAACCACTTTTTAAACCCTCACAGTGATCAAAATTGCCATTTTTACAGAGTTTTGCTTACTCAAAGCTTCAATTTTGACCAATTTCAGGCACAGAAATGACTTTAAACACACTTATTTTAGTAGAAAAAGTAATAATTCACATCGCACCATCATTTAAAGTCAAAAGATTAAATGTTAAAATTTCATCAATATTGACCACTTTTTTGAACGTTCGACAGGTCCGGGTCATCGTTTTTCATCAGAAAATTGATTTTTTGGACTCTACCAAAAATGATTCAAAAAGTCATTTGGATCGGGCCTCATGTTGAATAACCACTTTTTAAACCCTCATAGTGACCAAAATTGCCATTTTTATAGAGTTTTGCTTACTCAGAAGCTTCAATTTTGACCATTTTCAGGCACAGAAATGACTTTAAACACACTTATTTTAGTTTAAAATGTAATAATTCACATCCAACAGTCATTTAAAGTCAAAAGATTAAATGTTAAAATGTCATCAATGTTGACAATTTTTTGAACGTTCGACTGGTCCGGGTCATCGTTTTTCATCAGAAAATTGATTTTTTGGACTCTGCCAAAAATGATTCAAGAGGTCATTTGGATCGGGCCTCATGTTGAATAACCACTTTTTAAACCCTCACAGTGATCAACATTGCCATTTTTACAGAGTTTTACTTACTCAAAAGCTTCAATTTTGACCAATTTCAGGCACAGAAATGACTTTAAACACACTTATTTTAGTTGAAAAAGTAATAATTCACATCAAACCATCATTTAAAGTCAAAAGATTTAATGTTAAAATTTCATCAATATTGACCACTTTTTTGAACGTTCGACAGGTCCGGGGTCTTCGTTTTTCATCATAAAATTGATTTTTTGGACTCTACCAAAAATGATTCAAAATGTCATTTGGATCGGGCCTCATGTTGAATAACCACTTTTTAAACCCTCACAGTGACCAAAATTGCAATTTTTACAGAGTTTTGCTTACTCAGAAGCTTCAATTTTTACCAATTTCAGGCAAAGAAATGACTTTAAACACACTTGTTTTAGTTGAAAAAGTAATATTTCACTTCCAACAGTCATTTAAAGTCTAAAGATTAAATGTTAAAATGTCAATAATATTGACCATTTTTTGAACGTTCGACTGGTCCGGGGTCATCGTTTTTCATCATAAAATTGATTTTTTGGACTCTACCAAAAATGATTCAAAAGGTCATTTGGATCGGGCCTCATGTTGAATAACCACTTTTTAAACCCTCACAGTGATCAAAATTGCCATTTTTACAGAGTTTTGCTTACTCAAAGCTTCAATTTTGACCAATTTCAGGCACAGAAATGACTTTAAACACACTTATTTTAGTAGAAAAAGTAATAATTCACATCGCACCATCATTTAAAGTCAAAAGATTAAATGTTAAAATTTCATCAATATTGACCACTTTTTTGAACGTTCGACAGGTCCGGGTCATCGTTTTTCATCAGAAAATTGATTTTTTGGACTCTACCAAAAATGATTCAAAAAGTCATTTGGATCGGGCCTCATGTTGAATAACCACTTTTTAAACCCTCATAGTGACCAAAATTGCCATTTTTATAGAGTTTTGCTTACTCAGAAGCTTCAATTTTGACCATTTTCAGGCACAGAAATGACTTTAAACACACTTATTTTAGTTTAAAATGTAATAATTCACATCCAACAGTCATTTAAAGTCAAAAGATTAAATGTTAAAATGTCATCAATGTTGACAATTTTTTGAACGTTCGACTGGTCCGGGTCATCGTTTTTCATCAGAAAATAGATTTTTTGGACTCTACCAAAAATGATTCAAGAGGTCATTTGGATCGGGCCTCATGTTGAATAACCACTTTTTAAACCCTCACAGTGATCAAAATTGCCATTTTTACAGAGTTTTACTTACTCAAAAGCTTCAATTTTGACCAATTTCAGGCACAGAAATGACTTTAAACACACTTATTTTAGTTGAAAAAGTAATAATTCACATCAAACCATCATTTAAAGTCAAAAGATTTAATGTTAAAATTTCATCAATATTGACCACTTTTTTGAACGTTCGACAGGTCCGGGGTCTTCGTTTTTCATCATAAAATTGATTTTTTGGACTCTACCAAAAATGATTCAAAATGTCATTTGGATCGGGCCTCATGTTGAATAACCACTTTTTAAACCCTCACAGTGACCAAAAATGCAATTTTTACAGAGTTTTGCTTACTCAAAAGATAGAATTTTTACCAATTTCAGGCACAGAAATGACTTTAAACACACTTATTTTAGTTGAAAAAGTAATAATTCACATCCAACCATCATTTAAAGTTAAAAGATTAAATGTTAAAATTTCATCAATATTAACCACTTTTTTGAACGTTCGACAGGTCCGGGGTCATCGTTTTTCATCAGAACATTGATTTTTTGGACTCTACCAAAAATGATTCAAAATGTCATTTGGATCGGGCCTCATGTTGAATAACAACTTTTTAAACCCTCACAGTGACCAAAATTGCCATTTTTACAGAGTTTTGCTTACTCAAAAGCTTCAATTTTGACCAATTTCAGGCACAGAAATGACTTTAAACACACTTATTTTAGTTGAAAAAGTAATAATTCACATCCAACAGTCATTTAAAGTCATAAGATTAAACGTTAAAATTTCATCAATATTGACCACTTTTTTGAACGTTCTACAGGTCCGGGGTCATCGTTTTTCATCATAAAATTGATTTTTTGGACTCTACCAAAAATGATTCAAAAGGTCATTTGGATCGGGCCTCATGTTGAATAACCACTTTTTAAACCCTCACAGTGATCAAAATTGCCATTTTTACAGAGTTTTGCTTACTCAAAAGCTACAATTTTGACAAATTTCAGGCACAGAAATGACTTTAAACACACTTATTTTAGTAGAAAAAGTAATAATTCACATCCAACCATAATTTAAAGTCAAAAGATTTAATGTTAAAATTTCATCAATATTGACCACTTTTTTGAACGTTCGACAGGTCCGGGGTCATCGTTTTTCATCAGAAAATTGATTTTTTGGACTCTACCAAAAATGATTCAAAATGTCATTTGGATCGGGCCTCATGTTGAATAACCACTTTTTAAACCCTCACAATGACCAAAATTGCCATTTTTACAGAGTTTTACTTACTCAAAAGCTTCAATTTTGACCAATTTCAGGCACAGAAATGACTTTAAACACACTTATTTTAGTTGAAAAAGTAATAATTCACATCAAACCATCATTTAAAGTCAAAAGATTAAATGTTAAAATTTCATCAATATTGACCACTTTTTTTAACGTTCGACTGGTTCGGGGTCATCGTTTTTCATCATAAAATTGATTTTTTGGACTCTACCAAAAATGATTCAAAATGTCATTTGGATCAGGCCTCATGTTGAATAACCACTTTTTAAACCCTCACAGTGACCAAAAATGCAATTTTTATAGAGTTTTGCTTACTCAGAAGCTTCAATTTTGACCAATTTCAGGCACAGAAATGACTTTAAACACACTTGTTTTAGTTGAAAAATTAATAATTCACATCCAACAGTCATTTAAAGTCTAAAGATTAAATGTTAAAATTTCATCAATATTGACCACTTTTTTGAACTTTCGACAGGTCCGGGGTCATCGTTTTTCATCATAAAATTGATTTTTTGGACTCTACCAAAAATGATTCAAAATGTCATTTGGATCGGGCCTCATGTTGAATAACCACTTTTTAAACCCTCACAGTGACCAAAATTGCCATTTTTACAGAGTTTTGCTTACTCAGAAGCTTCAATTTTGACCAATTTCAGGCACAGAAATGACTTTAAACACACTTGTTTTAGTTGAAAAAGTAATATTTCACTTCCAACAGTCATTTAAAGTCTAAAGATTAAATGTTAAAATGTCATTAATATTGACCATTTTTTGAACGTTCGACTGGTCCGGGGTCATCGTTTTTCATCATAAAATTGATTTTTTGGACTCTACCAAAAATGATTCAAAATGTCATTTGGATCGGGCCTCATGTTGAATAACCACTTTTTAAACCCTCACAGTGACCAAAATTGCCATTTTTACAGAGTTTTGCTTACTCAGAAGCTTCAATTTTGACCAATTTCAGGCACAGAAATGACTTTAAACACACTTGTTTTAGTTGAAAAAGTAATATTTCACTTCCAACAGTCATTTAAAGTCTAAAGATTAAATGTTAAAATGTCATTAATATTGACCATTTTTTGAACGTTCGACTGGTCCGGGGTCATCGTTTTTCATCATAAAATTGATTTTTTGGACTCTACCAAAAATGATTCAAAATGTCATTTGGATCGGGCCTCATGTTGAATAACCACTTTTTAAACCCTCACAGTGACCAAAATTGCAATTTTTACAGAGTTTTGCTTACTCAGAAGCTTCAATTTTGACCAATTTCAGGCAAAGAAATGACTTTAAACACACTTGTTTTAGTAGAAAAAGTAATATTTCACTTCCAACAGTCATTTAAAGTCTAAAGATTAAATGTTAAAATGTCAATAATATTGACCATTTTTTGAACGTTCGACTGGTCCGGGGTCATCGTTTTTCATCATAAAATTGATTTTTTGGACTCTACCAAAAATGATTCAAAAGGTCATTTGGATCGGGCCTCATGTTGAATAACCACTTTTTAAACCCTCACAGTGACCAAAAATGCAATTTTGACAGAGTTTTGCTTACTCAGAAGCTTCAATTTTGACCAATTTCAGGCACAGAAATGACTTTAAACACACTTGTTTTAGTTGAAAAAGTAATAATTCACATCCAACAGTCATTTAAAGTCTAAAGATTAAATGTTAAAATTTCATCAATATTGACCACTTTTTTGAACTTTCGACAGGTCCGGGGTCATCGTTTTTCATCATAAAATTGATTTTTTGGACTCTACCAAAAATGATTCAAAATGTCATTTGGATCGGGCCTCATGTTGAATAACCACTTTTTAAACCCTCACAGTGACCAAAATTGGCATTTTTACAGAGTTTTGCTTACTCAGAAGCTTCAATTTTGACCAATTTCAGGCACAGAAATGACTTTAAACACACTTGTTTTAGTTGAAAAAGTAATATTTCACTTCCAACAGTCATTTAAAGTCTAAAGATTAAATGTTAAAATGTCATTAATATTGACCATTTTTTGAACGTTCGACTGGTCCGGGGTCATCGTTTTTCATCATAAAATTGATTTTTTGGACTCTACCAAAAATGATTCAAAAGGTCATTTGGATCGGGCCTCATGTTGAATAACTACTTTTTAAACCCTCACAGTGATCAAAATTGCCATTTTTACAGAGTTTTGCTTACTCAAAAGCTACAATTTTGACCAATTTCAGGCACAGAAATGACTTTAAACACACTTATTTTAGTAGAAAAAGTAATAATTCACATCCAACCATAATTTAAAGTCAAAAGATTTAATGTTAAAATTTCATCAATATTGACCACTTTTTTGAACGTTCGACAGGTCCGGGGTCATCGTTTTTCATCAGAAAATTGATTTTTTGGACTCTACCAAAAATGATTCAAAATGTCATTTGGATCGGGCCTCATGTTGAATAAGCACTTTTTAAACCCTCACAATGACCAAAATTGCCATTTTTACAGAGTTTTACTTACTCAAAAGCTTCAATTTTGACCAATTTCAGGCACAGAAATGACTTTAAACACACTTATTTTAGTTGAAAAAGTAATAATTCACATCAAACCATCATTTAAAGTCAAAAGATTAAATGTTAATTTTTCATCAATATTGACCACTTTTTTAACGTTTGACAGGTCCGGGGTCTTCGTTTTTCATCATAAAATTGATTTTTTGGACTCTACCAAAAATGATTCAAAATGTCATTTGGATCGGGCCCCATGTTGAATAACCACTTTTTAAACCCTCACAGTGACCAAAATTGCAATTTTTACAGAGTTTTGCTTACTCAGAAGCTTCAATTTTGACCAATTTCAGGCAAAGAAATGACTTTAAACACACTTGTTTTAGTTGAAAAAGTAATATTTCACTTCCAACAGTCATTTAAAGTCTAAAGATTAAATGTTAAAATGTCAATAATATTGACCATTTTTTGAACGTTCGACAGGTCCGGGGTCATCGTTTTTCATCATAAAATTGATTTTTTGGACTCTACCAAAAATGATTCAAAAGGTCATTTGGATCGGGCCTCATGTTGAATAACCACTTTTTAAACCCTCACAGTGATCAAAATTGCCATTTTTACAGAGTTTTGCTTACTCAAAGCTTCAATTTTGACCAATTTCAGGCACAGAAATGACTTTAAACACACTTATTTTAGTAGAAAAAGTAATAATTCACATCGCACCATCATTTAAAGTCAAAAGATTAAATGTTAAAATGTCATCAATATTGACCACTTTTTTGAACGTTCGACAGGTCCGGGTCATCGTTTTTCATCAGAAAATTGATTTTTTGGACTCTACCAAAAATGATTCAAAAAGTCATTTGGATCGGGCCTCATGTTGAATAACCACTTTTTAAACCCTCATAGTGACCAAAATTGCCATTTTTATAGAGTTTTGCTTACTCAGAAGCTTCAATTTTGACCATTTTCAGGCACAGAAATTACTTTAAACACACTTATTTTAGTTTAAAATGTAATAATTCACATCCAACAGTCATTTAAAGTCAAAAGATTAAATGTTAAAATGTCATCAATGTTGACAATTTTTTGAACGTTCGACTGGTCCGGGTCATCGTTTTTCATCAGAAAATTGATTTTTTGGACTCTACCAAAAATGATTCAAGAGGTCATTTGGATCGGGCCTCATGTTGAATAACCACTTTTTAAACCCTCACAGTGATCAAAATTGCCATTTTTACAGAGTTTTACTTACTCAAAAGCTTCAATTTTGACCAATTTCAGGCGCAGAAATGACTTTAAACACACTTATTTTAGTTGAAAAAGTAATAATTCACATCAAACCATCATTTAAAGTCAAAAGATTTAATGTTAAAATTTCATCAATATTGACCACTTTTTTGAACGTTCGACAGGTCCGGGGTCTTCGTTTTTCATCATAAAATTGATTTTTTGGACTCTACCAAAAATGATTCAAAATGTCATTTGGATCGGGCCTCATGTTGAATAACCACTTTTTAAACCCTCACAGTGACCAAAAATGCAATTTTTACAGAGTTTTGCTTACTCAAAAGATAGAATTTTTACCAATTTCAGGCACAGAAATGACTTTAAACACACTTATTTTAGTTGAAAAAGTAATAATTCACATCCAACCATCATTTAAAGTCAAAAGATTAAATGTTAAAATTTCATCAATATTAACCACTTTTTTGAACGTTCGACAGGTCCGGGGTCATCGTTTTTCATCAGAACATTGATTTTTTGGACTCTACCAAAAATGATTCAAAATGTCATTTGGATCGGGCCTCATGTTGAATAACCACTTTTTAAACCCTCACAGTGACCAAAATTGCCATTTTTACAGAGTTTTGCTTACTCAAAAGCTTCAATTTTGACCAATTTCAGGCACAGAAATGACTTTAAACACACTTATTTTAGTTGAAAAAGTAATAATTCACATCCAACAGTCATTTAAAGTCATAAGATTAAACGTTAAAATTTCATCAATATTGACCACTTTTTTGAACGTTCTACAGGTCCGGGGTCATCGTTTTTCATCATAAAATTGATTTTTTGGACTCTACCAAAAATGATTCAAAAGGTCATTTGGATCGGGCCTCATGTTGAATAACCACTTTTTAAACCCTCACAGTGATCAAAATTGCCAGTTTTACAGAGTTTTGCTTACTCAAAAGCTACAATTTTGACCAATTTCAGGCACAGAAATGACTTTAAACACACTTATTTTAGTAGAAAAAGTAATAATTCACATCAAACCATCATTTAAAGTCAAAAGATTTAATGTTAAAATTTCATCAATATTGACCACTTTTTTTAACGTTCGACTGGTTCGGGGTCATCGTTTTTCATCATAAAATTGATTTTTTGGACTCTACCAAAAATGATTCAAAATGTCATTTGGATCGGGCCTCATGTTGAATAACCACTTTTTAAACCCTCACAGTGACCAAAAATGCAATTTTTACAGAGTTTTGCTTACTCAGAAGCTTCAATTTTGACCAATTTCAGGCACAGAAATGACTTTAAACACACTTGTTTTAGTTGAAAAAGTAATAATTCACATCCAACAGTCATTTAAAGTCTAAAGATTAAATGTTAAAATTTCATCAATATTGACCACTTTTTTGAACTTTCGACAGGTCCGGGGTCATCGTTTTTCATCATAAAATTGATTTTTTGGACTCTACCAAAAATGATTCAAAATGTCATTTGGATCGGGCCTCATGTTGAATAACCACTTTTTAAACCCTCACAGTGACCAAAATTGGCATTTTTACAGAGTTTTGCTTACTCAGAAGCTTCAATTTTGACCAATTTCAGGCACAGAAATGACTTTAAACACACTTGTTTTAGTTGAAAAAGTAATATTTCACTTCCAACAGTCATTTAAAGTCTAAAGATTAAATGTTAAAATGTCATTAATATTGACCATTTTTTGAACGTTCGACTGGTCCGGGGTCATCGTTTTTCATCATAAAATTGATTTTTTGGACTCTACCAAAAATGATTCAAAAGGTCATTTGGATCGGGCCTCATGTTGAATAACCACTTTTTAAACCCTCACAGTGATCAAAATTGCCATTTTTACAGAGTTTTGCTTACTCAAAAGCTACAATTTTGACCAATTTCAGGCACAGAAATGACTTTAAACACACTTATTTTAGTAGAAAAAGTAATAATTCACATCCAACCATAATTTAAAGTCAAAAGATTTAATGTTAAAATTTCATCAATATTGACCACTTTTTTGAACGTTCGACAGGTCCGGGGTCATCGTTTTTCATCAGAAAATTGATTTTTTGGACTCTACCAAAAATGATTCAAAATGTCATTTGGATCGGGCCTCATGTTGAATAACCACTTTTTAAACCCTCACAATGACCAAAAATGCCATTTTTACAGAGTTTTACTTACTCAAAAGCTTCAATTTTGACCAATTTCAGGCACAGAAATGACTTTAAACACACTTATTTTAGTTGAAAAAGTAATAATTCACATCAAACCATCATTTAAAGTCAAAAGATTAAATGTTAATTTTTCATCAATATTGACCACTTTTTTAACGTTTGACAGGTCCGGGGTCTTCGTTTTTCATCATAAAATTGATTTTTTGGACTCTACCAAAAATGATTCAAAATGTCATTTGGATCGGGCCTCATGTTGAATAACCACTTTTTAAACCCTCACAGTGACCAAAATTGCAATTTTTACAGAGTTTTGCTTACTCAGAAGCTTCAATTTTGACCAATTTCAGGCAAAGAAATGACTTTAAACACACTTGTTTTAGTTGAAAAAGTAATATTTCACTTCCAACAGTCATTTAAAGTCTAAAGATTAAATGTTAAAATTTCATCAATATTGACCACTTTTTTGAACGTTCGACAGGTCCGGGTCATCGTTTTTCATCAGAAAATTGATTTTTTGGACTCTACCAAAAATGATTCAAAAAGTCATTTGGATCGGGCCTCATGTTGAATAACCACTTTTTAAACCCTCATAGTGACCAAAATTGCCATTTTTATAGAGTTTTGCTTACTCAGAAGCTTCAATTTTGACCATTTTCAGGCACAGAAATGACTTTAAACACACTTATTTTAGTTTAAAATGTAATAATTCACATCCAACAGTCATTTAAAGTCAAAAGATTAAATGTTAAAATGTCATCAATGTTGACAATTTTTTGAACGTTCGACTGGTCCGGGTCATCGTTTTTCATCAGAAAATTGATTTTTTGGACTCTACCAAAAATGATTCAAGAGGTCATTTGGATCGGGCCTCATGTTGAATAACCACTTTTTAAACCCTCACAGTGATCAAAATTGCCATTTTTACAGAGTTTTACTTACTCAAAAGCTTCAATTTTGACCAATTTCAGGCACAGAAATGACTTTAAACACACTTATTTTAGTTGAAAAAGTAATAATTCACATCAAACCATCATTTAAAGTCAAAAGATTTAATGTTAAAATTTCATCAATATTGACCACTTTTTTGAACGTTCGACAGGTCCGGGGTCTTCGTTTTTCATCATAAAATTGATTTTTTGGACTCTACCAAAAATGATTCAAAATGTCATTTGGATCGGGCCTCATGTTGAATAACCACTTTTTAAACCCTCACAGTGACCAAAAATGCAATTTTTACAGAGTTTTGCTTACTCAAAAGATAGAATTTTTACCAATTTCAGGCACAGAAATGACTTTAAACACACTTATTTTAGTTGAAAAAGTAATAATTCACATCCAACCATCATTTAAAGTCAAAAGATTAAATGTTAAAATTTCATCAATATTAACCACTTTTTTGAACGTTCGACAGGTCCGGGGTCATCGTTTTTCATCAGAACATTGATTTTTTGGACTCTACCAAAAATGATTCAAAATGTCATTTGGATCGGGCCTCATGTTGAATAACCACTTTTTAAACCCTCACAGTGACCAAAATTGCCATTTTTACAGAGTTTTGCTTACTCAAAAGCTTCAATTTTGACCAATTTCAGGCACAGAAATGACTTTAAACACACTTATTTTAGTTGAACAAGTAATAATTCACATCCAACAGTCATTTAAAGTCATAAGATTAAACGTTAAAATTTCATCCATATTGACCACTTTTTTGAACGTTCTACAGGTCCGGGGTCATCGTTTTTCATCAGAAAATTGATTTTTTGGACTCTACCAAAAATGATTCAAAATGTCATTTGGATCGGGCCTCATGTTGAATAACCACTTTTTAAACCCTCACAGTGACCAAAAATGCAATTTTTACAGAGTTTTGCTTACTCAGAAGCTTCAATTTTGACCAATTTCAGGCACAGAAATGACTTTAAACACACTTGTTTTAGTTGAAAAAGTAATAATTCACATCCAACAGTCATTTAAAGTCTAAAGATTAAATGTTAAAATTTCATCAATATTGACCACTTTTTTGAACTTTCGACAGGTCCGGGGTCATCGTTTTTCATCATAAAATTGATTTTTTGGACTCTACCAAAAATGATTCAAAATGTCATTTGGATCGGGCCTCATGTTGAATAACCACTTTTTAAACCCTCACAGTGACCAAAATTGCCATTTTTACAGAGTTTTGCTTACTCAGAAGCTTCAATTTTGACCAATTTCAGGCACAGAAATGACTTTAAACACACTTGTTTTAGTTGAAAAAGTAATATTTCACTTCCAACAGTCATTTAAAGTCTAAAGATTAAATGTTAAAATGTCATTAATATTGACCATTTTTTGAACGTTCGTCTGGTCCGGGGTCATCGTTTTTCATCATAAAATTGATTTTTTGGACTCTACCAAAAATGATTCAAAAGGTCATTTGGATCGGGCCTCATGTTGAATAACCACTTTTTAAACCCTCACAGTGATCAAAATTGCCATTTTTACAGAGTTTTGCTTACTCAAAAGCTACAATTTTGACCAATTTCAGGCACAGAAATGACTTTAAACACACTTATTTTAGTAGAAAAAGTAATAATTCACATCCAACCATAATTTAAAGTCAAAAGATTTAATGTTAAAATTTCATCAATATTGACCACTTTTTTGAACGTTCGACAGGTCCGGGGTCATCGTTTTTCATCAGAAAATTGATTTTTTGGACTCTACCAAAAATGATTCAAAATGTCATTTGGATCGGGCCTCATGTTGAATAACCACTTTTTAAACCCTCACAATGACCAAAATTGCCATTTTTACAGAGTTTTACTTACTCAAAAGCTTCAATTTTGACCAATTTCAGGCACAGAAATGACTTTAAACACACTTATTTTAGTTGAAAAAGTAATAATTCACATCAAACCATCATTTAAAGTCAAAAGATTAAATGTTAATTTTTCATCAATATTGACCACTTTTTTAACGTTTGACAGGTCCGGGGTCTTCGTTTTTCATCATAAAATTGTTTTTTTGGACTCTACCAAAAATGATTCAAAATGTCATTTGGATCGGGCCTCATGTTGAATAACCACTTTTTAAACCCTCACAGTGACCAAAATTGCAATTTTTACAGAGTTTTGCTTACTCGGAAGCTTCAATTTTGACCAATTTCAGGCAAAGAAATGACTTTAAACACACTTGTTTTAGTTGAAAAAGTAATATTTCACTTCCAACAGTCATTTAAAGTCTAAAGATTAAATGTTAAAATGTCAATAATATTGACCATTTTTTGTACGTTCGACTGGTCCGGGGTCATCGTTTTTCATCATAAAATTGATTTTTTGGACTCTACCAAAAATGATTCAAAAGGTCATTTGGATCGGGCCTCATGTTGAATAACCACTTTTTAAACCCTCACAGTGATCAAAATTGCCATTTTTACAGAGTTTTGCTTACTCAAAGCTTCAATTTTGACCAATTTCAGGCACAGAAATGACTTTAAACACACTTATTTTAGTAGAAAAAGTAATAATTCACATCGCACCATCATTTAAAGTCAAAAGATTAAATGTTAAAATTTCATCAATATTGACCACTTTTTTGAACGTTCGACAGGTCCGGGTCATCGTTTTTCATCAGAAAATTGATTTTTTGGACTCTACCAAAAATGATTCAAAAAGTCATTTGGATCGGGCCTCATGTTGAATAACCACTTTTTAAACCCTCATAGTGACCAAAATTGCCATTTTTATAGAGTTTTGCTTACTCAGAAGCTTCAATTTTGACCATTTTCAGGCACAGAAATGACTTTAAACACACTTATTTTAGTTTAAAATGTAATAATTCACATCCAACAGTCATTTAAAGTCAAAAGATTAAATGTTAAAATGTCATCAATGTTGACAATTTTTTGAACGTTCGACTGGTCCGGGTCATCGTTTTTCATCAGAAAATTGATTTTTTGGACTCTACCAAAAATGATTCAAGAGGTCATTTGGATCGGGCCTCATGTTGAATAACCACTTTTTAAACCCTCACAGTGATCAAAATTGCCATTTTTACAGAGTTTTACTTACTCAAAAGCTTCAATTTTGACCAATTTCAGGCACAGAAATGACTTTAAACACACTTATTTTAGTTGAAAAAGTAATAATTCACATCAAACCATCATTTAAAGTCAAAAGATTTAATGTTAAAATTTCATCAATATTGACCACTTTTTTGAACGTTCGACAGGTCCGGGGTCTTCGTTTTTCATCATAAAATTGATTTTTTGGACTCTACCAAAAATGATTCAAAATGTCATTTGGATCGGGCCTCATGTTGAATAACCACTTTTTAAACCCTCACAGTGACCAAAAATGCAATTTTTACAGAGTTTTGCTTACTCAAAAGATAGAATTTTTACCAATTTCAGGCACAGAAATGACTTTAAACACACTTATTTTAGTTGAAAAAGTAATAATTCACATCCAACCATCATTTAAAGTCAAAAGATTAAATGTTAAAATTTCATCAATATTAACCACTTTTTTGAACGTTCGACAGGTCCGGGGTCATCGTTTTTCATCAGAACATTGATTTTTTGGACTCTACCAAAAATGATTCAAAATGTCATTTGGATCGGGCCTCATGTTGAATAACCACTTTTTAAACCCTCACAGTGACCAAAATTGCCATTTTTACAGAGTTTTGCTTACTCAAAAGCTTCAATTTTGACCAATTTCAGGCACAGAAATGACTTTAAACACACTTATTTTAGTTGAAAAAGTAATAATTCACATCCAACAGTCATTTAAAGTCATAAGATTAAACGTTAAAATTTCATCAATATTGACCACTTTTTTGAACGGTCTACAGGTCCGGGGTCATCGTTTTTCATCATAAAATTGATTTTTTGGACTCTACCAAAAATGATTCAAAAGGTCATTTGGATCGGGCCTCATGTTGAATAACCACTTTTTAAACCCTCACAGTGATCAAAATTGCCATTTTTACAGAGTTTTGCTTACTCAAAAGCTACAATTTTGACCAATTTCAGGCACAGAAATGACTTTAAACACACTTATTTTAGTAGAAAAAGTAATAATTCACATCCAACCATAATTTAAAGTCAAAAGATTTAATGTTAAAATTTTATCAATATTGACCACTTTTTTGAACGTTCGACAGGTCCGGGGTCATCGTTTTTCATCAGAAAATTGATTTTTTGGACTCTACCAAAAATGATTCAAAATGTCATTTGGATCGGGCCTCATGTTGAATAACCACTTTTTAAACCCTCACAATGACCAAAATTGCCATTTTTACAGAGTTTTACTTACTCAAAAGCTTCAATTTTGACCAATTTCAGGCACAGAAATGACTTTAAACACACTTATTTTAGTTGAAAAAGTAATAATTCACATCAAACCATCATTTAAAGTCAAAAGATTAAATGTTAAAATTTCATCAATATTGACCACTTTTTTTAACGTTCGACTGGTTCGGGGTCATCGTTTTTCATCATAAAATTGATTTTTTGGACTCTACCAAAAATGATTCAAAATGTCATTTGGATCGGACCTCATGTTGAATAACCACTTTTTAAACCCTCACAGTGACCAAAATTGCCATTTTTACAGAGTTTTGCTTACTCAGAAGCTTCAATTTTGACCAATTTCAGGCACAGAAATGACTTTAAACACACTTGTTTTAGTTGAAAAAGTAATATTTCACTTCCAACAGTCATTTAAAGTCTAAAGATTAAATGTTAAAATGTCATTAATATTGACCATTTTTTGAACGTTCGACTGGTCCGGGGTCATCGTTTTTCATCATAAAATTGATTTTTTGGACTCTACCAAAAATGATTCAAAAGGTCATTTGGATCGGGCCTCATGTTGAATAACCACTTTTTAAACCCTCACAGTGATCAAAATTGCCATTTTTACAGAGTTTTGCTTACTCAAAAGCTACAATTTTGACCAATTTCAGGCACAGAAATGACTTTAAACACACTTATTTTAGTAGAAAAAGTAATAATTCACATCCAACCATAATTTAAAGTCAAAAGATTTAATGTTAAAATTTCATCAATATTGACCACTTTTTTGAACGTTCGACAGGTCCGGGGTCATCGTTTTTTATCAGAAAATTGATTTTTTGGACTCTACCAAAAATGATCCAAAATGTCATTTGGATCGGGCCTCATGTTGAATAACCACTTTTTAAACCCTCACAATGACCAAAATTGCCATTTTTACAGAGTTTTACTTACTCAAAAGCTTCAATTTTGACCAATTTCAGGCACAGAAATGACTTTAAACACACTTATTTTAGTTGAAAAAGTAATAATTCACATCAAACCATCATTTAAAGTCAAAAGATTAAATGTTAATTTTTCATCAATATTGACCACTTTTTTAACGTTTGACAGGTCCGGGGTCTTCGTTTTTCATCATAAAATTGATTTTTTGGACTCTACCAAAAATGATTCAAAATGTCATTTGGATCGGGCCTCATGTTGAATAACCACTTTTTAAACCCTCACAGTGACCAAAATTGCAATTTCTACAGAGTTTTGCTTACTCAGAAGCTTCAATTTTGACCAATTTCAGGCAAAGAAATGACTTTAAACACACTTGTTTTAGTTGAAAAAGTAATATTTCACTTCCAACAGTCATTTAAAGTCTAAAGATTAAATGTTAAAATGTCAATAATATTGACCATTTTTTGAACGTTCGACTGGTCCGGGGTCATCGTTTTTCATCATAAAATTGATTTTTTGGACTCTACCAAAAATGATTCAAAATGTCATTTGGATCGGGCCTCATGTTGAATAACCACTTTTTAAACCCTCACAGTGACCAAAAATGCAATTTTTACAGAGTTTTGCTTACTCAAAAGATAGAATTTTTACCAATTTCAGGCACAGAAATGACTTTAAACACACTTATTTTAGTTGAAAAAGTAATAATTCACATCCAACCATCATTTAAAGTCAAAAGATTAAATGTTAAAATTTCATCAATATTAACCACTTTTTTGAACGTTCGACAGGTCCGGGGTCATCGTTTTTCATCAGAACATTGATTTTTTGGACTCTACCAAAAATGATTCAAAATGTCATTTGGATCGGGCCTCATGTTGAATAACCACTTTTTAAACCCTCACAGTGACCAAAATTGCCATTTTTACAGAGTTTTGCTTACTCAAAAGCTTCAATTTTGACCAATTTCAGGCACAGAAATGACTTTAAACACACTTATTTTAGTTGAAAAAGTAATAATTCACATCCAACAGTCATTTAAAGTCATAAGATTAAACGTTAAAATTTCATCAATATTGACCACTTTTTTGAACGTTCTACAGGTCCGGGGTCATCGTTTTTCATCATAAAATTGATTTTTTGGACTCTACCAAAAATGATTCAAAAGGTCATTTGGATCGGGCCTCATGTTGAATAACCACTTTTTAAACCCTCACAGTGATCAAAATTGCCATTTTTACAGAGTTTTGCTTACTCAAAAGCTACAATTTTGACCAATTTCAGGCACAGAAATGACTTTAAACACACTTATTTTAGTAGAAAAAGTAATAATTCACATCCAACCATAATTTAAAGTCAAAAGATTTAATGTTAAAATTTCATCAATATTGACCACTTTTTTGAACGTTCGACAGGTCCGGGGTCATCGTTTTTCATCAGAAAATTGATTTTTTGGACTCTACCAAAAATGATTCAAAATGTCATTTGGATCCGGCCTCATGTTGAATAACCACTTTTTAAACCCTCACAATGACCAAAATTGCCATTTTTACAGAGTTTTACTTACTCAAAAGCTTCAATTTTGACCAATTTCAGGCACAGAAATGACTTTAAACACACTTATTTTAGTTGAAAAAGTAATAATTCACATCAAACCATCATTTAAAGTCAAAAGATTAAATGTTAAAATTTCATCAATATTGACCACTTTTTTTAACGTTCGACTGGTTCGGGGTCATCGTTTTTCATCATAAAATTGATTTTTTGGACTCTACCAAAAATGATTCAAAATGTCATTTGGATCGGGCCTCATGTTGAATAACCACTTTTTAAACCCTCACAGTGACCAAAAATGCAATTTTTACAGAGTTTTGCTTACTCAGAAGCTTCAATTTTGACCAATTTCAGGCACAGAAATGACTTTAAACACACTTGTTTTAGTTGAAAAAGTAATAATTCACATCAAACCATCATTTAAAGTCAAAAGATTAAATGTTAAAATTTCATCAATATTGACCACTTTTTTGAACTTTCGACAGGTCCGGGGTCATCGTTTTTCATCATAAAATTGATTTTTTGGACTCTACCAAAAATGATTCAAAATGTCATTTGGATCGGGCCTCATGTTGAATAACCACTTTTTAAACCCTCACAGTGACCAAAATTGCCATTTTTACAGAGTTTTGCTTACTCAGAAGCTTCAATTTTGACCAATTTCAGGCACAGAAATGACTTTAAACACACTTGTTTTAGTTGAAAAAGTAATATTTCACTTCCAACAGTCATTTAAAGTCTAAAGATTAAATGTTAAAATGTCATTAATATTGACCATTTTTTGAACGTTCGACTGGTCCGGGGTCATCGTTTTTCATCATAAAATTGATTTTTTGGACTCTACCAAAAATGATTCAAAAGGTCATTTGGATCGGGCCTCATGTTGAATAACCACTTTTTAAACCCTCACAGTGATCAAAATTGCCATTTTTACAGAGTTTTGCTTACTCAAAAGCTACAATTTTGACCAATTTCAGGCACAGAAATGACTTTAAACACACTTATTTTAGTAGAAAAAGTAATAATTCACATCCAACCATAATTTAAAGTCAAAAGATTTAATGTTAAAATTTCATCAATATTGACCACTTTTTTGAACGTTCGACAGGTCCGGGGTCATCGTTTTTTATCAGAAAATTGATTTTTTGGACTCTACCAAAAATGATCCAAAATGTCATTTGGATCGGGCCTCATGTTGAATAACCACTTTTTAAACCCTCACAATGACCAAAATTGCCATTTTTACAGAGTTTTACTTACTCAAAAGCTTCAATTTTGACCAATTTCAGGCACAGAAATGACTTTAAACACACTTATTTTAGTTGAAAAAGTAATAATTCACATCAAACCATCATTTAAAGTCAAAAGATTAAATGTTAATTTTTCATCAATATTGACCACTTTTTTAACGTTTGACAGGTCCGGGGTCTTCGTTTTTCATCATAAAATTGATTTTTTGGACTCTACCAAAAATGATTCAAAATGTCATTTGGATCGGGCCTCATGTTGAATAACCACTTTTTAAACCCTCACAGTGACCAAAATTGCCATTTTTACAGAGTTTTGCTTACTCAGAAGCTTCAATTTTGACCAATTTCAGGCACAGAAATGACTTTAAACACACTTGTTTTAGTTGAAAAAGTAATATTTCACTTCCAACAGTCATTTAAAGTCTAAAGATTAAATGTTAAAATGTCATTAATATTGACCACTTTTTGAACGTTCGACTGGTCCGGGGTCATCGTTTTTCATCATAAAATTGATTTTTTGGACTCTACCAAAAATGATTCAAAAGGTCATTTGGATCGGGCCTCATGTTGAATAACCACTTTTTAAACCCTCACAGTGACCAAAATTGCCATTTTTACAGAGTTTTGCTTACTCAGAAGCTTCAATTTTGACCAATTTCAGGCACAGAAATGACTTTAAACACACTTGTTTTAGTTGAAAAAGTAATATTTCACTTCCAACAGTCATTTAAAGTCTAAAGATTAAATGTTAAAATGTCATTAATATTGACCATTTTTTGAACGTTCGACTGGTCCGGGGTCATCGTTTTTCATCATAAAATTGATTTTTTGGACTCTACCAAAAATGATTCAAAAGGTCATTTGGATCGGGCCTCATGTTGAATAACCACTTTTTAAACCCTCACAGTGATCAAAATTGCCATTTTTACAGAGTTTTGCTTACTCAAAAGCTACAATTTTGACCAATTTCAGGCACAGAAATGACTTTAAACACACTTATTTTAGTAGAAAAAGTAATAATTCACATCCAACCATAATTTAAAGTCAAAAGATTTAATGTTAAAATTTCATCAATATTGACCACTTTTTTGAACGTTCGACAGGTCCGGGGTCATCGTTTTTTATCAGAAAATTGATTTTTTGGACTCTACCAAAAATGATCCAAAATGTCATTTGGATCGGGCCTCATGTTGAATAACCACTTTTTAAACCCTCACAATGACCAAAATTGCCATTTTTACAGAGTTTTACTTACTCAAAAGCTTCAATTTTGACCAATTTCAGGCACAGAAATGACTTTAAACACACTTATTTTAGTTGAAAAAGTAATAATTCACATCAAACCATCATTTAAAGTCAAAAGATTAAATGTTAATTTTTCATCAATATTGACCACTTTTTTAACGTTTGACAGGTCCGGGGTCTTCGTTTTTCATCATAAAATTGATTTTTTGGACTCTACCAAAAATGATTCAAAATGTCATTTGGATCGGGCCTCATGTTGAATAACCACTTTTTAAACCCTCACAGTGACCAAAATTGCAATTTTTACAGAGTTTTGCTTACTCAGAAGCTTCAATTTTGACCAATTTCAGGCAAAGAAATGACTTTAAACACACTTGTTTTAGTTGAAAAAGTAATATTTCACTTCCAACAGTCATTTAAAGTCTAAAGATTAAATGTTAAAATGTCAATAATATTGACCATTTTTTGAACGTTCGACTGGTCCGGGGTCATCGTTTTTCATCATAAAATTGATTTTTTGGACTCTACCAAAAATGATTCAAAAGGTCATTTGGATCGGGCCTCATGTTGAATAACCACTTTTTAAACCCTCACAGTGATCAAAATTGCCATTTTTACAGAGTTTTGCTTACTCAAAGCTTCAATTTTGACCAATTTCAGGCACAGAAATGACTTTAAACACACTTATTTTAGTAGAAAAAGTAATAATTCACATCGCACCATCATTTAAAGTCAAAAGATTAAATGTTAAAATTTCATCAATATTGACCACTTTTTTGAACGTTCGACAGGTCCGGGTCATCGTTTTTCATCAGAAAATTGATTTTTTGGACTCTACCAAAAATGATTCAAAAAGTCATTTGGATCGGGCCTCGTGTTGAATAACCACTTTTTAAACCCTCATAGTGACCAAAATTGCCATTTTTATAGAGTTTTGCTTACTCAGAAGCTTCAATTTTGACCATTTTCAGGCACAGAAATGACTTTAAACACACTTATTTAAGTTTAAAATGTAATAATTCACATCCAACAGTCATTTAAAGTCAAAAGATTAAATGTTAAAATGTCATCAATGTTGACAATTTTTTGAACGTTCGACTGGTCCGGGTCATCGTTTTTCATCAGAAAATTGATTTTTTGGACTCTACCAAAAATGATTCAAGAGGTCATTTGGATCGGGCCTCATGTTGAATAACCACTTTTTAAACCCTCACAGTGATCAAAATTGCCATTTTTACAGAGTTTTACTTACTCAAAAGCTTCAATTTTGACCAATTTCAGGCACAGAAATGACTTTAAACACACTTATTTTAGTTGAAAAAGTAATAATTCACATCAAACCATCATTTAAAGTCAAAAGATTTAATGTTAAAATTTCATCAATATTGACCACTTTTTTGAACGTTCGACAGGTCCGGGGTCATCGTTTTTCATCATAAAATTGATTTTTTGGACTCTACCAAAAATGATTCAAAATGTCATTTGGATCGGGCCTCATGTTGAATAACCACTTTTTAAACCCTCACAGTGACCAAAATTGCCATTTTTACAGAGTTTTGCTTACTCAGAAGCTTCAATTTTGACCAATTTCAGGCACAGAAATGACTTTAAACACACTTGTTTTAGTTGAAAAAGTAATATTTCACTTCCAACAGTCATTTAAAGTCTAAAGATTAAATGTTAAAATGTCATTAATATTGACCATTTTTTGAACGTTCGACTGGTCCGGGGTCATCGTTTTTCATCATAAAATTGATTTTTTGGACTCTACCAAAAATGATTCAAAAGGTCATTTGGATCGGGCCTCATGTTGAATAACCACTTTTTAAACCCTCACAGTGATCAAAATTGCCATTTTTACAGAGTTTTGCTTACTCAAAAGCTTCAATTTTGACCAATTTCAGGCACAGAAATGACTTTAAACACACTTGTTTTAGTTGAAAAAGTAATATTTCACTTCCAACAGTCATTTAAAGTCTAAAGATTAAATGTTAAAATGTCATTAATATTGACCATTTTTTGAACGTTCGACTGGTCCGGGGTCATCGTTTTTCATCATAAAATTGATTTTTTGGACTCTACCAAAAATGATTCAAAATGTCATTTGGATCGGGCCTCATGTTGAATAACCACTTTTTAAACCCTCACAGTGACCAAAATTGCCATTTTTACAGAGTTTTGCTTACTCAGAAGCTTCAATTTTGACCAATTTCAGGCACAGAAATGACTTTAAACACACTTGTTTTAGTTGAAAAAGTAATATTTCACTTCCAACAGTCATTTAAAGTCTAAAGATTAAATGTTAAAATGTCATTAATATTGACCATTTTTTGAACGTTCGACTGGTCCGGGGTCATCGTTTTTCATCATAAAATTGATTTTTTGGACTCTACCAAAAATGATTCAAAAGGTCATTTGGATCGGGCCTCATGTTGAATAACCACTTTTTAAACCCTCACAGTGATCAAAATTGCCATTTTTATAGAGTTTTGCTTACTCAAAAGCTACAATTTTGACCAATTTCAGGCACAGAAATGACTTTAAACACACTTATTTTAGTAGAAAAAGTAATAATTCACATCCAACCATAATTTAAAGTCAAAAGATTTAATGTTAAAATTTCATCAATATTGACCACTTTTTTGAACGTTCGACAGGTCCGGGGTCATCGTTTTTCATCAGAAAATTGATTTTTTGGACTCTACCAAAAATGATTCAAAATGTCATTTGGATCGGGCCTCATGTTGAATAACCACTTTTTAAACCCTCACAATGACCAAAATTGCCATTTTTACAGAGTTTTACTTACTCAAAAGCTTCAATTTTGACCAATTTCAGGCACAGAAATGACTTTAAACACACTTATTTTAGTTGAAAAAGTAATAATTCACATCAAACCATCATTTAAAGTCAAAAGATTAAATGTTAAAATTTCATCAATATTGACCACTTTTTTTAACGTTCGACTGGTTCGGGGTCATCGTTTTTCATCATAAAATTGATTTTTTGGACTCTACCAAAAATGATTCAAAATGTCATTTGGATCAGGCCTCATGTTGAATAACCACTTTTTAAACCCTCACAGTGACCAAAAATGCAATTTTTACAGAGTTTTGCTTACTCAGAAGCTTCAATTTTGACCAATTTCAGGCACAGAAATGACTTTAAACACACTTGTTTTAGTTGAAAAAGTAATAATTCACATCCAACAGTCATTTAAAGTCTAAAGATTAAATGTTAAAATTTCATCAATATTGACCACTTTTTTGAACTTTCGACAGGTCCGGGGTCATCGTTTTTCATCATAAAATTGATTTTTTGGACTCTACCAAAAATGATTCAAAATGTCATTTGGATCGGGCCTCATGTTGAATAACCACTTTTTAAACCCTCACAGTGACCAAAATTGCCATTTTTACAGAGTTTTGCTTACTCAGAAGCTTCAATTTTGACCAATTTCAGGCACAGAAATGACTTTAAACACACTTGTTTTAGTTGAAAAAGTAATATTTCACTTCCAACAGTCATTTAAAGTCTAAAGATTAAATGTTAAAATGTCATTAATATTGACCATTTTTTGAACGTTCGACTGGTCCGGGGTCATCGTTTTTCATCATAAAATTGATTTTTTGGACTCTACCAAAAATGATTCAAAAGGTCATTTGGATCGGGCCTCATGTTGAATAACCACTTTTTAAACCCTCACAGTGATCAAAATTGCCATTTTTACAGAGTTTTGCTTACTCAAAAGCTACAATTTTGACCAATTTCAGGCACAGAAATGACTTTAAACACACTTATTTTAGTAGAAAAAGTAATAATTCACATCCAACCATAATTTAAAGTCAAAAGATTTAATGTTAAAATTTCATCAATATTGACCACTTTTGTAACGTTTGACAGGTCCGGGGTCTTCGTTTTTCATCATAAAATTGATTTTTTGGACTCTACCAAAAATGATTCAAAATGTCATTTGGATCGGGCCTCATGTTGAATAACCACTTTTTAAACCCTCACAGTGACCAAAATTGCAATTTTTACAGAGTTTTGCTTACTCAGAAGCTTCAATTTTGACCAATTTCAGGCAAAGAAATGACTTTAAACACACTTGTTTTAGTTGAAAAAGTAATATTTCACTTCCAACAGTCATTTAAAGTCTAAAGATTAAATGTTAAAATGTCAATAATATTGACCATTTTTTGAACGTTCGACTGGTCCGGGGTCATCGTTTTTCATCATAAAATTGATTTTTTGGACTCTACCAAAAATGATTCAAAAGGTCATTTGGATCGGGCCTCATGTTGAATAACCACTTTTTAAACCCTCACAGTGATCAAAATTGCCATTTTTACAGAGTTTTGCTTACTCAAAGCTTCAATTTTGACCAATTTCAGGCACAGAAATGACTTTAAACACACTTATTTTAGTAGAAAAAGTAATAATTCACATCGCACCATCATTTAAAGTCAAAAGATTAAATGTTAAAATTTCATCAATATTGACCACTTTTTTGAACGTTCGACAGGTCCGGGTCATCGTTTTTCATCAGAAAATTGATTTTTTGGACTCTACCAAAAATGATTCAAAAAGTCATTTGGATCGGGCCTCATGTTGAATAACCACTTTTTAAACCCTCATAGTGACCAAAATTGCCATTTTTATAGAGTTTTGCTTACTCAGAAGCTTCAATTTTGACCATTTTCAGGCACAGAAATGACTTTAAACACACTTATTTTAGTTTAAAATGTAATAATTCACATCCAACAGTCATTTAAAGTCAAAAGATTAAATGTTAAAATGTCATCAATGTTGACAATTTTTTGAACGTTCGACTGGTCCGGGTCATCGTTTTTCATCAGAAAATTGATTTTTTGGACTCTACCAAAAATGATTCAAGAGGTCATTTGGATCGGGCCTCATGTTGAATAACCACTTTTTAAACCCTCACAGTGATCAAAATTGCCATTTTTACAGAGTTTTACTTACTCAAAAGCTTCAATTTTGACCAATTTCAGGCACAGAAATGACTTTAAACACACTTATTTTAGTTGAAAAAGTAATAATTCACATCAAACCATCATTTAAAGTCAAAAGATTTAATGTTAAAATTTCATCAATATTGACCACTTTTTTGAACGTTCGACAGGTCCGGGGTCTTCGTTTTTCATCATAAAATTGATTTTTTGCACTCTACCAAAAATGATTCAAAATGTCATTTGGATCGGGCCTCATGTTGAATAACCACTTTTTAAACCCTCACAGTGACCAAAAATGCAATTTTTACAGAGTTTTGCTTACTCAAAAGATAGAATTTTTACCAATTTCAGGCACAGAAATGACTTTAAACACACTTATTTTAGTTGAAAAAGTAATAATTCACATCCAACCATCATTTAAAGTCAAAAGATTAAATGTTAAAATTTCATCAATATTAACCACTTTTTTGAACGTTCGACAGGTCCGGGGTCATCGTTTTTCATCAGAACATTGATTTTTTGGACTCTACCAAAAATGATTCAAAATGTCATTTGGATCGGGCCTCATGTTGAATAACCACTTTTTAAACCCTCACAGTGACCAAAATTGCCATTTTTACAGAGTTTTGCTTACTCAAAAGCTTCAATTTTGACCAATTTCAGGCACAGAAATGACTTTAAACACACTTATTTTAGTTGAAAAAGTAATAATTCACATCCAACAGTCATTTAAAGTCATAAGATTAAACGTTAAAATTTCATCAATATTGACCACTTTTTTGAACGTTCTACAGGTCCGGGGTCATCGTTTTTCATCATAAAATTGATTTTTTGGACTCTACCAAAAATGATTCAAAAGGTCATTTGGATCGGGCCTCATGTTGAATAACCACTTTTTAAACCCTCACAGTGATCAAAATTGCCATTTTTACAGAGTTTTGCTTACTCAAAAGCTACAATTTTGACCAATTTCAGGCACAGAAATGACTTTAAACACACTTATTTTAGTAGAAAAAGTAATAATTCACATCCAACCATAATTTAAAGTCAAAAGATTTAATGTTAAAATTTCATCAATATTGACCACTTTTTTGAACGTTCGACAGGTCCGGGGTCATCGTTTTTCATCAGAAAATAGATTTTTTGGACTCTACCAAAAATGATTCAAAATGTCATTTGGATCGGGCCTCATGTTGAATAACCACTTTTTAAACCCTCACAATGACCAAAATTGCCATTTTTACAGAGTTTTACTTACTCAAAAGCTTCAATTTTGACCAATTTCAGGCACAGAAATGACTTTAAACACACTTATTTTAGTTGAAAAAGTAATAATTCACATCAAACCATCATTTAAAGTCAAAAGATTAAATGTTAATTTTTCATCAATATTGACCACTTTTTTAACGTTTGACAGGTCCGGGGTCTTCGTTTTTCATCATAAAATTGATTTTTTGGACTCTACCAAAAATGATTCAAAATGTCATTTGGATCGGGCCTCATGTTGAATAACCACTTTTTAAACCCTCACAGTGATCAAAATTGCCATTTTTACAGAGTTTTGCTTACTCAAAGCTTCAATTTTGACCAATTTCAGGCACAGAAATGACTTTAAACACACTTGTTTTAGTTGAAAAAGTAATATTTCACTTCCAACAGTCATTTAAAGTCTAAAGATGAAATGTTAAAATGTCAATAATATTGACCATTTTTTGAACGTTCGACAGGTCCGGGGTCATCGTTTTTCATCATAAAATTGATTTTTTGGACTCTACCAAAAATGATTCAAAAGGTCATTTGGATCGGGCCTCATGTTGAATAACCACTTTTTAAACCCTCACAGTGATCAAAATTGCCATTTTTACAGAGTTTTGCTTACTCAAAGCTTCAATTTTGACCAATTTCAGGCACAGAAATGACTTTAAACACACTTATTTTAGTAGAAAAAGTAATAATTCACATCGCACCATCATTTAAAGTCAAAAGATTAAATGTTAAAATTTCATCAATATTGACCACTTTTTTGAACGTTCGACAGGTCCGGGTCATCGTTTTTCATCAGAAAATTGATTTTTTGGACTCTACCAAAAATGATTCAAAAAGTCATTTGGATCGGGCCTCATGTTGAATAACCACTTTTTAAACCCTCATAGTGACCAAAATTGCCATTTTTATAGAGTTTTGCTTACTCAGAAGCTTCAATTTTGACCATTTTCAGGCACAGAAATGACTTTAAACACACTTATTTTAGTTTAAAATGTAATAATTCACATCCAACAGTCATTTAAAGTCAAAAGATTAAATGTTAAAATGTCATCAATGTTGACAATTTTTTGAACGTTCGACTGGTCCGGGTCATCGTTTTTCATCAGAAAATTGATTTTTTGGACTCTACCAAAAATGATTCAAGAGGTCATTTGGATCGGGCCTCATGTTGAATAACCACTTTTTAAACCCTCACAGTGATCAAAATTGCCATTTTTACAGAGTTTTACTTACTCAAAAGCTTCAATTTTGACCAATTTCAGGCACAGAAATGACTTTAAACACACTTATTTTAGTTGAAAAAGTAATAATTCACATCAAACCATCATTTAAAGTCAAAAGATTTAATGTTAAAATTTCATCAATATTGACCACTTTTTTGAACGTTCGACAGGTCCGGGGTCTTCGTTTTTCATCATAAAATTGATTTTTTGGACTCTACCAAAAATGATTCAAAATGTCATTTGGATCGGGCCTCATGTTGAATAACCACTTTTTAAACCCTCACAGTGACCAAAAATGCAATTTTTACAGAGTTTTGCTTACTCAAAAGATAGAATTTTTACCAATTTCAGGCACAGAAATGACTTTAAACACACTTATTTTAGTTGAAAAAGTAATAATTCACATCCAACCATCATTTAAAGTCAAAAGATTAAATGTTAAAATTTCATCAATATTAACCACTTTTTTGAACGTTCGACAGGTCCGGGGTCATCGTTTTTCATCAGAACATTGATTTTTTGGACTCTACCAAAAATGATTCAAAATGTCATTTGGATCGGGCCTCATGTTGAATAACCACTTTTTAAACCCTCACAGTGACCAAAATTGCCATTTTTACAGAGTTTTGCTTACTCAGAAGCTTCAATTTTGACCAATTTCAGGCAAAGAAATGACTTTAAACACACTTGTTTTAGTTGAAAAAGTAATATTTCACTTCCAACAGTCATTTAAAGTCTAAAGATGAAATGTTAAAATGTCAATAATATTGACCATTTTTTGAAAGTTCGACAGGTCCGGGGTCATCGTTTTTCATCATAAAATTGATTTTTTGGACTCTACCAAAAATGATTCAAAAGGTCATTTGGATCGGGCCTCATGTTGAATAACCACTTTTTAAACCCTCACAGTGATCAAAATTGCCATTTTTACAGAGTTTTGCTTACTCAAAGCTTCAATTTTGACCAATTTCAGGCACAGAAATGACTTTAAACACACTTATTTTAGTAGAAAAAGTAATAATTCACATCGCACCATCATTTAAAGTCAAAAGATTAAATGTTAAAATTTCATCAATATTGACCACTTTTTTGAACGTTCGACAGGTCCGGGTCATCGTTTTTCATCAGAAAATTGATTTTTTGGACTCTACCAAAAATGATTCAAAAAGTCATTTGGATCGGGCCTCATGTTGAATAACCACTTTTTAAACCCTCATAGTGACCAAAATTGCCATTTTTATAGAGTTTTGCTTACTCAGAAGCTTCAATTTTGACCATTTTCAGGCACAGAAATGACTTTAAACACACTTATTTTAGTTTAAAATGTAATAATTCACATCCAACAGTCATTTAAAGTCAAAAGATTAAATGTTAAAATGTCATCAATGTTGACAATTTTTTGAACGTTCGACTGGTCCGGGTCATCGTTTTTCATCAGAAAATTGATTTTTTGGACTCTACCAAAAATGATTCAAGAGGTCATTTGGATCGGGCCTCATGTTGAATAACCACTTTTTAAACCCTCACAGTGATCAAAATTGCCATTTTTACAGAGTTTTACTTACTCAAAAGCTTCAATTTTGACCAATTTCAGGCACAGAAATGACTTTAAACACACTTATTTTAGTTGAAAAAGTAATAATTCACATCAAACCATCATTTAAAGTCAAAAGATTTAATGTTAAAATTTCATCAATATTGACCACTTTTTTTAACGTTCGACAGGTCCGGGGTCTTCGTTTTTCATCATAAAATTGATTTTTTGGACTCTACCAAAAATGATTCAAAATGTCATTTGGATCGGGCCTCATGTTGAATAACCACTTTTTAAACCCTCACAGTGACCAAAAATGCAATTTTTACAGAGTTTTGCTTACTCAAAAGATAGAATTTTTACCAATTTCAGGCACAGAAATGACTTTAAACACACTTATTTTAGTTGAAAAAGTAATAATTCACATCCAACCATCATTTAAAGTCAAAAGATTAAATGTTAAAATTTCATCAATATTAACCACTTTTTTGAACGTTCGACAGGTCCGGGGTCATCGTTTTTCATCAGAACATTGATTTTTTGGACTCTACCAAAAATGATTCAAAATGTCATTTGGATCGGGCCTCATGTTGAATAACCACTTTTTAAACCCTCACAGTGACCAAAATTGCCATTTTTACAGAGTTTTGCTTACTCAAAAGCTTCAATTTTGACCAATTTCAGGCACAGAAATGACTTTAAACACACTTATTTTAGTTGAAAAAGTAATAATTCACATCCAACAGTCATTTAAAGTCATAAGATTAAACGTTAAAATTTCATCAATATTGACCACTTTTTTGAACGTTCTACAGGTCCGGGGTCATCGTTTTTCATCATAAAATTGATTTTTTGGACTCTACCAAAAATGATTCAAAAGGTCATTTGGATCGGGCCTCATGTTGAATAACCACTTTTTAAACCCTCACAGTGATCAAAATTGCCAGTTTTACAGAGTTTTGCTTACTCAAAAGCTACAATTTTGACCAATTTCAGGCACAGAAATGACTTTAAACACACTTATTTTAGTAGAAAAAGTAATAATTCACATCCAACCATAATTTAAAGTCAAAAGATTTAATGTTAAAATTTCATCAATATTGACCACTTTTTTGAACGTTCGACAGGTCCGGGGTCATCGTTTTTCATCAGAAAATTGATTTTTTGGACTCTACCAAAAATGATTCAAAATGTCATTTGGATCGGGCCTCATGTTGAATAACCACTTTTTAAACCCTCACAATGACCAAAATTGCCATTTTTACAGAGTTTTACTTACTCAAAAGCTTCAATTTTGACCAATTTCAGGCACAGAAATGACTTTAAACACACTTATTTTAGTTGAAAAAGTAATAATTCACATCAAACCATCATTTAAAGTCAAAAGATTAAATGTTAAAATTTCATCAATATTGACCACTTTTTTTAACGTTCGACTGGTTCGGGGTCATCGTTTTTCATCATAAAATTGATTTTTTGGACTCTACCAAAAATGATTCAAAATGTCATTTGGATCGGGCCTCATGTTGAATAACCACTTTTTAAACCCTCACAGTGACCAAAAATGCAATTTTTACAGAGTTTTGCTTACTCAGAAGCTTCAATTTTGACCAATTTCAGGCACAGAAATGACTTTAAACACACTTGTTTTAGTTGAAAAAGTAATAATTCACATCCAACAGTCAATTAAAGTCTAAAGATTAAATGTTAAAATTTCATCAATATTGACCACTTTTTTGAACTTTCGACAGGTCCGGGGTCATCGTTTTTCATCATAAAATTGATTTTTTGGACTCTACCAAAAATGATTCAAAATGTCATTTGGATCGGGCCTCATGTTGAATAACCACTTTTTAAACCCTCACAGTGACCAAAATTGCCATTTTTACAGAGTTTTGCTTACTCAGAAGCTTCAATTTTGACCAATTTCAGGCACAGAAATGACTTTAAACACACTTGTTTTAGTTGAAAAAGTAATATTTCACTTCCAACAGTCATTTAAAGTCTAAAGATTAAATGTTAAAATGTCATTAATATTGACCATTTTTTGAACGTTCGACTGGTCCGGGGTCATCGTTTTTCATCATAAAATTAATTTTTTGGACTCTACCAAAAATGATTCAAAAGGTCATTTGGATCGGGCCTCATGTTGAATAACCACTTTTTAAACCCTCACAGTGATCAAAATTGCCATTTTTACAGAGTTTTGCTTACTCAAAAGCTACAATTTTGACCAATTTCAGGCACAGAAATGACTTTAAACACACTTATTTTAGTAGAAAAAGTAATAATTCACATCCAACCATAATTTAAAGTCAAAAGATTTAATGTTAAAATTTCATCAATATTGACCACTTTTTTGAACGTTCGACAGGTCCGGGGTCATCGTTTTTTATCAGAAAATTGATTTTTTGGACTCTACCAAAAATGATCCAAAATGTCATTTGGATCGGGCCTCATGTTGAATAACCACTTTTTAAACCCTCACAATGACCAAAATTGCCATTTTTACAGAGTTTTACTTACTCAAAAGCTTCAATTTTGACCAATTTCAGGCACAGAAATGACTTTAAACACACTTATTTTAGTTGAAAAAGTAATAATTCACATCAAACCATCATTTAAAGTCAAAAGATTAAATGTTAATTTTTCATCAATATTGACCACTTTTTTAACGTTTGACAGGTCCGGGGTCTTCGTTTTTCATCATAAAATTGATTTTTTGGACTCTACCAAAAATGATTCAAGAGGTCATTTGGATCGGGCCTCATGTTGAATAACCACTTTTTAAACCCTCACAGTGATCAAAATTGCCATTTTTACAGAGTTTTACTTACTCAAAAGCTTCAATTTTGACCAATTTCAAGCACAGAAATGACTTTAAACACACTTATTTTAGTTGAAAAAGTAATAATTCACATCAAACCATCATTTAAAGTCAAAAGATTTAATGTTAAAATTTCATCAATATTGACCACTTTTTTGAACGTTCGACAGGTCCGGGGTCATCGTTTTTCATCATAAAATTGATTTTTTGGACTCTACCAAAAATGATTCAAAATGTCATTTGGATCGGGCCTCATGTTGAATAACCACTTTTTAAACCCTCACAGTGACCAAAATTGCCATTTTTACAGAGTTTTGCTTACTCAGAAGCTTCAATTTTGACCAATTTCAGGCACAGAAATGACTTTAAACACACTTGTTTTAGTTGAAAAAGTAATATTTCACTTCCAACAGTCATTTAAAGTCTAAAGATTAAATGTTAAAATGTCAATAATATTGACCATTTTTTGAACGTTCGACTGGTCCGGGGTCATCGTTTTTCATCATAAAATTGATTTTTTGGACTCTACCAAAAATGATTCAAAAGGTCATTTGGATCGGGCCTCATGTTGAATAACCACTTTTTAAACCCTCACAGTGATCAAAATTGCCATTTTTACAGAGTTTTGCTTACTCAAAGCTTCAATTTTGACCAATTTCAGGCACAGAAATGACTTTAAACACACTTATTTTAGTAGAAAAAGTAATAATTCACATCGCACCATCATTTAAAGTCAAAAGATTAAATTTTAAAATTTCATCAATATTGACCACTTTTTTGAACGTTCGACAGGTCCGGGTCATCGTTTTTCATCAGAAAATTGATTTTTTGGACTCTACCAAAAATGATTCAAAAAGTCATTTGGATCGGGCCTCGTGTTGAATAACCACTTTTTAAACCCTCATAGTGACCAAAATTGCCATTTTTATAGAGTTTTGCTTACTCAGAAGCTTAAATTTTGACCATTTTCAGGCACAGAAATGACTTTAAACACACTTATTTTAGTTTAAAATGTAATAATTCACATCCAACAGTCATTTAAAGTCAAAAGATTAAATGTTAAAATGTCATCAATGTTGACAATTTTTTGAACGTTCGACTGGTCCGGGTCATCGTTTTTCATCAGAAAATTGATTTTTTGGACTCTACCAAAAATGATTCAAGAGGTCATTTGGATCGGGCCTCATGTTGAATAACCACTTTTTAAACCCTCACAGTGATCAAAATTGCCATTTTTACAGAGTTTTACTTACTCAAAAGCTTCAATTTTGACCAATTTCAGGCACAGAAATGACTTTAAACACACTTATTTTAGTTGAAAAAGTAATAATTCACATCAAACCATCATTTAAAGTCAAAAGATTTAATGTTAAAATTACATCAATATTGACCACTTTTTTGAACGTTCGACAGGTCCGGGGTCATCGTTTTTCATCATAAAATTGATTTTTTGGACTCTACCAAAAATGATTCAAAATGTCATTTGGATCGGGCCTCATGTTGAATAACCACTTTTTAAACCCTCACAGTGACCAAAATTGCCATTTTTACAGAGTTTTGCTTACTCAGAAGCTTCAATTTTGACCAATTTCAGGCACAGAAATGACTTTAAACACACTTGTTTTAGTTGAAAAAGTAATATTTCACTTCCAACAGTCATTTAAAGTCTAAAGATTAAATGTTAAAATGTCAATAATATTGACCATTTTTTGAACGTTCGACTGGTCCGGGGTCATCGTTTTTCATCATAAAATTGATTTTTTGGACTCTACCAAAAATGATTCAAAAGGTCATTTGGATCGGGCCTCATGTTGAATAACCACTTTTTAAACCCTCACAGTGATCAAAATTGCCATTTTTACAGAGTTTTGCTTACTCAAAGCTTCAATTTTGACCAATTTCAGGCACAGAAATGACTTTAAACACACTTATTTTAGTAGAAAAAGTAATAATTCACATCGCACCATCATTTAAAGTCAAAAGATTAAATGTTAAAATTTCATCAATATTGACCACTTTTTTGAACGTTCGACAGGTCCGGGTCATCGTTTTTCATCAGAAAATTGATTTTTTGGACTCTACCAAAAATGATTCAAAAAGTCATTTGGATCGGGCCTCGTGTTGAATAACCACTTTTTAAACCCTCATAGTGACCAAAATTGCAATTTTTATAGAGTTTTGCTTACTCAGAAGCTTCAATTTTGACCATTTTCAGGCACAGAAATGACTTTAAACACACTTATTTTAGTTTAAAATGTAATAATTCACATCCAACAGTCATTTAAAGTCAAAAGATTAAATGTTAAAATGTCATCAATGTTGACAATTTTTTGAACGTTCGACTGGTCCGGGTCATCGTTTTTCATCATAAAATTGATTTTTTGGACTCTACCAAAAATGATTCAAAAGGTCATTTGGATCGGGCCTCATGTTGAATAACCACTTTTTAAACCCTCACAGTGATCAAAATTGCCATTTTTACAGAGTTTTGCTTACTCAAAAGCTACAATTTTGACCAATTTCAGGCACAGAAATGACTTTAAACACACTTATTTTAGTAGAAAAAGTAATAATTCACATCCAACCATAATTTAAAGTCAAAAGATTTAATGTTAAAATTTCATCAATATTGACCACTTTTTTGAACGTTCGACAGGTCCGGGGTCATCGTTTTTCATCAGAAAATTGATTTTTTGGACTCTACCAAAAATGATTCAAAATGTCATTTGGATCGGGCCTCATGTTGAATAACCACTTTTTAAACCCTCACAATGACCAAAATTGCCATTTTTACAGAGTTTTACTTACTCAAAAGCTTCAATTTTGACCAATTTCAGGCACAGAAATGACTTTAAACACACTTATTTTAGTTGAAAAAGTAATAATTCACATCAAACCATCATTTAAAGTCAAAAGATTAAATGTTAAAATTTCATCAATATTGACCACTTTTTTTAACGTTCGACTGGTTCGGGGTCATCGTTTTTCATCATAAAATTGATTTTTTGGACTCTACCAAAAATGATTCAAAATGTCATTTGGATCAGGCCTCATGTTGAATAACCACTTTTTAAACCCTCACAGTGACCAAAAATCTAATTTTTACAGAGTTTTGCTTACTCAGAAGCTTCAATTTTGACCAATTTCAGGCACAGAAATGACTTTAAACACACTTGTTTTAGTTGAAAAAGTAATAATTCACATACAACAGTCATTTAAAGTCTAAAGATTAAATGTTAAAATTTCATCAATATTGACCACTTTTTTGAACTTTCGACAGGTCCGGGGTCATCGTTTTTCATCATAAAATTGATTTTTTGGACTCTACCAAAAATGATTCAAAATGTCATTTGGATCGGGCCTCATGTTGAATAACCACTTTTTAAACCCTCACAGTGACCAAAATTGCCATTTTTACAGAGTTTTGCTTACTCAGAAGCTTCAATTTTGACCAATTTCAGGCACAGAAATGACTTTAAACACACTTGTTTTAGTTGAAAAAGTAATATTTCACTTCCAACAGTCATTTAAAGTCTAAAGATTAAATGTTAAAATGTCATTAATATTGACCATTTTTTGAACGTTCGACTGGTCCGGGGTCATCGTTTTTCATCATAAAATTGATTTTTTGGACTCTACCAAAAATGATTCAAAAGGTCATTTGGATCGGGCCTCATGTTGAATAACCACTTTTTAGACCCTCACAGTGATCAAAATTGCCATTTTTACAGAGTTTTGCTTACTCAAAAGCTACAATTTTGACCAATTTCAGGCACAGAAATGACTTTAAACACACTTATTTTAGTAGAAAAAGTAATAATTCACATCCAACCATAATTTAAAGTCAAAAGATTTAATGTTAAAATTTCATCAATATTGACCACTTTTTTAACGTTTGACAGGTCCGGGGTCTTCGTTTTTCATCATAAAATTGATTTTTTGGACTCTACCAAAAATGATTCAAAATGTCATTTGGATCGGGCCTCATGTTGAATAACCACTTTTTAAACCCTCACAGTGACCAAAATTGCAATTTTTACAGAGTTTTGCTTACTCAGAAGCTTCAATTTTGACCAATTTCAGGCAAAGAAATGACTTTAAACACACTTGTTTTAGTTGAAAAAGTAATATTTCACTTCCAACAGTCATTTAAAGTCTAAAGATTAAATGTTAAAATGTCAATAATATTGACCATTTTTTGAACGTTCGACTGGTCCGGGGTCATCGTTTTTCATCATAAAATTGATTTTTTGGACTCTACCAAAAATGATTCAAAAGGTCATTTGGATCGGGCCTCATGTTGAATAACCACTTTTTAAACCCTCACAGTGATCAAAATTGCCATTTTTACAGAGTTTTGCTTACTCAAAGCTTCAATTTTGACCAATTTCAGGCACAGAAATGACTTTAAACACACTTATTTTAGTAGAAAAAGTAATAATTCACATCGCACCATCATTTAAAGTCAAAAGATTAAATGTTAAAATTTCATCAATATTGACCACTTTTTTGAACGTTCGACAGGTCCGGGTCATCGTTTTTCATCAGAAAATTGATTTTTTGGACTCTACCAAAAATGATTCAAAAAGTCATTTGGATCGGGCCTCATGTTGAATAACCACTTTTTAAACCCTCATAGTGACCAAAATTGCCATTTTTATAGAGTTTTGCTTACTCAGAAGCTTCAATTTTGACCATTTTCAGGCACAGAAATGACTTTAAACACACTTATTTTAGTTTAAAATGTAATAATTCACATCCAACAGTCATTTAAAGTCAAAAGATTAAATGTTAAAATGTCATCAATGTTGACAATTTTTTGAACGTTCGACTGGTCCGGGTCATCGTTTTTCATCAGAAAATTGATTTTTTGGACTCTACCAAAAATGATTCAAGAGGTCATTTGGATCGGGCCTCATGTTGAATAACCACTTTTTAAACCCTCACAGTGATCAAAATTGCCATTTTTACAGAGTTTTACTTACTCAAAAGCTTCAATTTTGACCAATTTCAGGCACAGAAATGACTTTAAACACACTTATTTTAGTTGAAAAAGTAATAATTCACATCAAACCATCATTTAAAGTCAAAAGATTTAATGTTAAAATTTCATCAATATTGACCACTTTTTTGAACGTTCGACAGGTCCGGGGTCTTCGTTTTTCATCATAAAATTGATTTTTTGGACTCTACCAAAAATGATTCAAAATGTCATTTGGATCGGGCCTCATGTTGAATAACCACTTTTTAAACCCTCACAGTGACCAAAAATGCAATTTTTACAGAGTTTTGCTTACTCAAAAGATAGAATTTTTACCAATTTCAGGCACAGAAATGACTTTAAACACACTTATTTTAGTTGAAAAAGTAATAATTCACATCCAACCATCATTTAAAGTCCAAAGATTAAATGTTAAAATTTCATCAATATTGACCACTTTTTTAACGTTTGACAGGTCCGGGGTCATCGTTTTTCATCATAAAATTGATTTTTTGGACTCTACCAAAAATGATTCAAAAGGTCATTTGGATCGGGCCTCATGTTGAATAACCACTTTTTAAACCCTCACAGTGATCAAAATTGCCATTTTTACAGAGTTTTGCTTACTCAAAAGCTACAATTTTGACCAATTTCAGGCACAGAAATGACTTTAAACACACTTATTTTAGTAGAAAAAGTAATAATTCACATCCAACCATAATTTAAAGTCAAAAGATTTAATGTTAAAATTTCATCAATATTGACCACTTTTTTGAACGTTCGACAGGTCCGGGGTCATCGTTTTTCATCAGAAAATTGATTTTTTGGACTCTACCAAAAATGATTCAAAATGTCATTTGGATCGGGCCTCATGTTGAATAACCACTTTTTAAACCCTCACAATGACCAAAATTGCCATTTTTACAGAGTTTTACTTACTCAAAAGCTTCAATTTTGACCAATTTCAGGCACAGAAATGACTTTAAACACACTTATTTTAGTTGAAAAAGTAATAATTCACATCAAACCATCATTTAAAGTCAAAAGATTAAATGTTAAAATTTCATCAATATTGACCACTTTTTTTAACGTTCGACTGGTTCGGGGTCATCGTTTTTCATCATAAAATTGATTTTTTGGACTCTACCAAAAATGATTCAAAATGTCATTTGGATCAGGCCTCATGTTGAATAACCACTTTTTAAACCCTCACAGTGACCAAAAATGCAATTTTTACAGAGTTTTGCTTACTCAGAAGCTTCAATTTTGACCAATTTCAGGCACAGAAATGACTTTAAACACACTTGTTTTAGTTGAAAAAGTAATAATTCACATCCAACAGTCATTTAAAGTCTAAAGATTAAATGTTAAAATTTCATCAATATTGACCACTTTTTTGAACTTTCGACAGGTCCGGGGTCATCGTTTTTCATCATAAAATTGATTTTTTGGACTCTACCAAAAATGATTCAAAATGTCATTTGGATCGGGCCTCATGTTGAATAACCACTTTTTAAACCCTCACAGTGACCAAAATTGCCATTTTTACAGAGTTTTGCTTACTCAGAAGCTTCAATTTTGACCAATTTCAGGCACAGAAATGACTTTAAACACACTTGTTTTAGTTGAAAAAGTAATATTTCACTTCCAACAGTCATTTAAAGTCTAAAGATTAAATGTTAAAATGTCATTAATATTGACCATTTTTTGAACGTTCGACTGGTCCGGGGTCATCGTTTTTCATCATAAAATTGATTTTTTGGACTCTACCAAAAATGATTCAAAAGGTCATTTGGATCGGGCCTCATGTTGAATAACCACTTTTTAAACCCTCACAGTGATCAAAATTGCCATTTTTACAGAGTTTTGCTTACTCAAAAGCTACAATTTTGACCAATTTCAGGCACAGAAATGACTTTAAACACACTTATTTTAGTAGAAAAAGTAATAATTCACATCCAACCATAATTTAAAGTCAAAAGATTTAATGTTAAAATTTCATCAATATTGACCACTTTTTTAACGTTTGACAGGTCCGGGGTCTTCGTTTTTCATCATAAAATAGATTTTTTGGACTCTACCAAAAATGATTCAAAATGTCATTTGGATCGGGCCTCATGTTGAATAACCACTTTTTAAACCCTCACAGTGACCAAAATTGCAATTTTTACAGAGTTTTGCTTACTCAGAAGCTTCAATTTTGACCAATTTCAGGCAAAGAAATGACTTTAAACACACTTGTTTTAGTTGAAAAAGTAATATTTCACTTCCAACAGTCATTTAAAGTCTAAAGATTAAATGTTAAAATGTCAATAATATTGACCATTTTTTGAACATTCGACTGGTCCGGGGTCATCGTTTTTCATCATAAAATTGATTTTTTGGACTCTACCAAAAATGATTCAAAAGGTCATTTGGATCGGGCCTCATGTTGAATAACCACTTTTTAAACCCTCACAGTGATCAAAATTGCCATTTTTACAGAGTTTTGCTTACTCAAAGCTTCAATTTTGACCAATTTCAGGCACAGAAATGACTTTAAACACACTTATTTTAGTAGAAAAAGTAATAATTCACATCGCACCATCATTTAAAGTCAAAAGATTAAATGTTAAAATTTCATCAATATTGACCACTTTTTTGAACGTTCGACAGGTCCGGGTCATCGTTTTTCATCAGAAAATTGATTTTTTGGACTCTACCAAAAATGATTCAAAAAGTCATTTGGATCGGGCCTCATTTTGAATAACCACTTTTTAAACCCTCATAGTGACCAAAATTGCCATTTTTATAGAGTTTTGCTTACTCAGAAGCTTCAATTTTGACCATTTTCAGGCACAGAAATGACTTTAAACACACTTATTTTAGTTTAAAATGTAATAATTCACATCCAACAGTCATTTAAAGTCAAAAGATTAAATGTTAAAATGTCATCAATGTTGACAATTTTTTGAACGTTCGACTGGTCCGGGTCATCGTTTTTCATCAGAAAATTGATTTTTTGGACTCTACCAAAAATGATTCAAGAGGTCATTTGGATCGGGCCTCATGTTGAATAACCACTTTTTAAACCCTCACAGTGATCAAAATTGCCATTTTTACAGAGTTTTACTTACTCAAAAGCTTCAATTTTGACCAATTTCAGGCACAGAAATGACTTTAAACACACTTATTTTAGTTGAAAAAGTAATAATTCACATCAAACCATCATTTAAAGTCAAAAGATTTAATGTTAAAATTTCATCAATATTGACCACTTTTTTGAACGTTCGACAGTCCGGGGTCTTCGTTTTTCATCATAAAATTGATTTTTTGGACTCTACCAAAAATGATTCAAAATGTCATTTGGATCGGGCCTCATGTTGAATAACCACTTTTTAAACCCTCACAGTGACCAAAAATGCAATTTTTACAGAGTTTTGCTTACTCAAAAGATAGAATTTTTACCAATTTCAGGCACAGAAATGACTTTAAACACACTTATTTTAGTTGAAAAAGTAATAATTCACATCCAACCATCATTTAAAGTCCAAAGATTAAATGTTAAAATTTCATCAATATTAACCACTTTTTTGAACGTTCGACAGGTCCGGGGTCATCGTTTTTCATCAGAACATTGATTTTTTGGACTCTACCAAAAATGATTCAAAATGTCATTTGGATCGGGCCTCATGTTGAATAACCACTTTTTAAACCCTCACAGTGACCAAAATTGCCATTTTTACAGAGTTTTGCTTACTCAAAAGCTTCAATTTTGACCAATTTCAGGCACAGAAATGACTTTAAACACACTTATTTTAGTTGAAAAAGTAATAATTCACATCCAACAGTCATTTAAAGTCATAAGATTAAACGTTAAAATTTCATCAATATTGACCACTTTTTTGAACGTTCTACAGGTCCGGGGTCATCGTTTTTCATCATAAAATTGATTTTTTGGACTCTACCAAAAATGATTCAAAAGGTCATTTGGATCGGGCCTCATGTTGAATAACCACTTTTTAAACCCTCACAGTGATCAAAATTGCCATTTTTACAGAGTTTTGCTTACTCAAAAGCTTCAATTTTGACCAATTTCAGGCACAGAAATGACTTTAAACACACTTATTTTAGTTGAAAAAGTAATAATTCACATCAAACCATCATTTAAAGTCAAAAGATTAAATGTTAAAATTTCATCAATATTGACCACTTTTTTTAACGTTCGACTGGTTCGGGGTCATCGTTTTTCATCATAAAATTGATTTTTTGGACTCTACCAAAAATGATTCAAAATGTCATTTGGATCAGGCCTCATGTTGAATAACCACTTTTTAAACCCTCACAGTGACCAAAAATGCAATTTTTACAGAGTTTTGCTTACTCAGAAGCTTCAATTTTGACCAATTTCAGGCACAGAAATGACTTTAAACACACTTGTTTTAGTTGAAAAAGTAATAATTCACATCCAACAGTCATTTAAAGTCTAAAGATTAAATGTTAAAATTTCATCAATATTGACCACTTTTTTGAACTTTCGACAGGTCCGGGGTCATCGTTTTTCATCATAAAATTGATTTTTTGGACTCTACCAAAAATGATTCAAAATGTCATTTGGATCGGGCCTCATGTTGAATAACCACTTTTTAAACCCTCACAGTGACCAAAATTGCCATTTTTACAGAGTTTTGCTTACTCAGAAGCTTCAATTTTGACCAATTTCAGGCACAGAAATGACTTTAAACACACTTGTTTTAGTTGAAAAAGTAATATTTCACTTCCAACAGTCATTTAAAGTCTAAAGATTAAATGTTAAAATGTCATTAATATTGACCATTTTTTGAACGTTCGACTGGTCCGGGGTCATCGTTTTTCATCATAAAATTGATTTTTTGGACTCTACCAAAAATGATTCAAAAGGTCATTTGGATCGGGCCTCAGTTGAATAACCACTTTTTAAACCCTCACAGTGATCAAAATTGCCATTTTTTACAGAGTTTTGCTTACTCAAAAGCTACAATTTTGACCAATTTCAGGCACAGAAATGACTTTAAACACACTTATTTTAGTAGAAAAAGTAATAATTCACATCCAACCATAATTTAAAGTCAAAAGATTTAATGTTAAAATTTCATCAATATTGACCACTTTTTTAACGTTTGACAGGTCCGGGGTCTTCGTTTTTCATCATAAAATTGATTTTTTGGACTCTACCAAAAATGATTCAAAATGTCATTTGGATCGGGCCTCATGTTGAATAACCACTTTTTAAACCCTCACAGTGACCAAAATTGCAATTTTTACAGAGTTTTGCTTACTCAGAAGCTTCAATTTTGACCAATTTCAGGCAAAGAAATGACTTTAAACACACTTGTTTTAGTTGAAAAAGTAATATTTCACTTCCAACAGTCATTTAAAGTCTAAAGATTAATGTTAAAATGTCAATAATATTGACCATTTTTTTGAACGTTCGACTGGTCCGGGGTCATCGTTTTTCATCTTAAAATTGATTTTTTGGACTCTACCAAAAATGATTCAAAAGGTCATTTGGATCGGGCCTCATGTTGAATAACCACTTTTTAAACCCTCACAGTGATCAAAATTGCCATTTTTACAGAGTTTTGCTTACTCAAAGCTTCAATTTTGACCAATTTCAGGCACAGAAATGACTTTAAACACACTTATTTTAGTAGAAAAAGTAATAATTCACATCGCACCATCATTTAAAGTCAAAAGATTAAATGTTAAAATTTCATCAATATTGACCACTTTTTTGAACGTTCGACAGGTCCGGGTCATCGTTTTTCATCAGAAAATTGATTTTTTGGACTCTACCAAAAATGATTCAAAAAGTCATTTGGATCGGGCCTCATGTTGAATAACCACTTTTTAAACCCTCATAGTGACCAAAATTGCCATTTTTATAGAGTTTTGCTTACTCAGAAGCTTCAATTTTGACTATTTTCAGGCACAGAAATGACTTTAAACACACTTATTTTAGTTTAAAATGTAATAATTCACATCCAACAGTCATTTAAAGTCAAAAGATTAAATGTTAAAATGTCATCAATGTTGACAATTTTTTGAACGTTCGACTGGTCCGGGTCATCGTTTTTCATCAGAAAATTGATTTTTTGGACTCTACCAAAAATGATTCAAGAGGTCATTTGGATCGGGCCTCATGTTGAATAACCACTTTTTAAACCCTCACAGTAATCAAAATTGCCATTTTTACAGAGTTTTACTTACTCAAAAGCTTCAATTTTGACCAATTTCAGGCACAGAAATGACTTTAAACACACTTATTTTAGTTGAAAAAGTAATAATTCACATCAAACCATCATTTAAAGTCAAAAGATTTAATGTTAAAATTTCATCAATATTGACCACTTTTTTGAACGTTCGACAGGTCCGGGGTCTTCGTTTTTCATCATAAAATTGATTTTTTGGACTCTACCAAAAATGATTCAAAATGTCATTTGGATCGGGCCTCATGTTGAATAACCACTTTTTAAACCCTCACAGTGACCAAAAATGCAATTTTTACAGAGTTTTGCTTACTCAAAAGATAGAATTTTTACCAATTTCAGGCACAGAAATGACTTTAAACACACTTATTTTAGTTGAAAAAGTAATAATTCACATCCAACCATCATTTAAAGTCAAAAGATTAAATGTTAAAATTTCATCAATATTAACCACTTTTTTGAACGTTCGACAGGTCCGGGGTCATCGTTTTTCATCAGAACATTGATTTTTTGGACTCTACCAAAAATGATTCAAAATGTCATTTGGATCGGGCCTCATGTTGAATAACCACTTTTTAAACCCTCACAGTGACCAAAATTGCCATTTTTACAGAGTTTTGCTTACTCAAAAGCTTCAATTTTGACCAATTTCAGGCACAGAAATGACTTTAAACACACTTATTTTAGTTGAAAAAGTAATAATTCACATCCAACAGTCATTTAAAGTCATAAGATTAAACGTTAAAATTTCATCAATATTGACCACTTTTTTGAACGTTCTACAGGTCCGGGGTCATCGTTTTTCATCATAAAATTGATTTTTTGGACTCTACCAAAAATGATTCAAAAGGTCATTTGGATCGGGCCTCATGTTGAATAACCACTTTTTAAACCCTCACAGTGATCAAAATTGCCATTTTTACAGAGTTTTGCTTACTCAAAGCTTCAATTTTGACCAATTTCAGGCACAGAAATGACTTTAAACACACTTATTTTAGTTGAAAAAGTAATAATTCACATCAAACCATCATTTAAAGTCAAAAGATTAAATGTTAAAATTTCATCAATATTGACCACTTTTTTTAACGTTCGACTGGTTCGGGGTCATCGTTTTTCATCATAAAATTGATTTTTTGGACTCTACCAAAAATGATTCAAAATGTCATTTGGATCGGGCCTCATGTTGAATAACCACTTTTTAAACCCTCACAGTGACCAAAAATGCAATTTTTACAGAGTTTTGCTTACTCAGAAGCTTCAATTTTGACCAATTTCAGGCACAGAAATGACTTTAAACACACTTGTTTTAGTTGAAAAAGTAATAATTCACATCCAACAGTCATTTAAAGTCTAAAGATTAAATGTTAAAATTTCATCAATATTGACCACTTTTTTGAACTTTCGACAGGTCCGGGGTCATCGTTTTTCATCATAAAATTGATTTTTTGGACTCTACCAAAAATGATTCAAAATGTCATTTGGATCGGGCCTCATGTTGAATAACCACTTTTTAAACCCTCACAGTGACCAAAATTGCCATTTTTACAGAGTTTTGCTTACTCAGAAGCTTCAATTTTGACCAATTTCAGGCACAGAAATGACTTTAAACACACTTGTTTTAGTTGAAAAAGTAATATTTCACTTCCAACAGTCATTTAAAGTCTAAAGATTAAATGTTAAAATGTCATTAATATTGACCATTTTTTGAACGTTCGACTGGTCCGGGGTCATCGTTTTTCATCATAAAATTGATTTTTTGGACTCTACCAAAAATGATTCAAAAGGTCATTTGGATCGGGCCTCATGTTGAATAACCACTTTTTAAACCCTCACAGTGATCAAAATTGCCATTTTTACAGAGTTTTGCTTACTCAAAAGCTACAATTTTGACCAATTTCAGGCACAGAAATGACTTTAAACACACTTATTTTAGTAGAAAAAGTAATAATTCACATCCAACCATAATTTAAAGTCAAAAGATTTAATGTTAAAATTTCATCAATATTGACCACTTTTTTGAACGTTCGACAGGTCCGGGGTCATCGTTTTTCATCAGAAAATTGATTTTTTGGACTCTACCAAAAATGATTCAAAATGTCATTTGGATCGGGCCTCATGTTGAATAACCACTTTTTAAACCCTCACAATGACCAAAATTGCCATTTTTACAGAGTTTTACTTACTCAAAAGCTTCAATTTTGACCAATTTCAGGCACAGAAATGACTTTAAACACACTTATTTTAGTTGAAAAAGTAATAATTCACATCAAACCATCATTTAAAGTCAAAAGATTAAATGTTAATTTTTCATCAATATTGACCACTTTTTTAACGTTTGACAGGTCCGGGGTCTTCGTTTTTCATCATAAAATTGATTTTTTGGACTCTACCAAAAATGATTCAAAATGTCATTTGGATCGGGCCTCATGTTGAATAACCACTTTTTAAACCCTCACAGTGACCAAAATTGCAATTTTTACAGAGTTTTGCTTACTCAGAAGCTTCAATTTTGACCAATTTCAGGCAAAGAAATGACTTTAAACACACTTGTTTTAGTTGAAAAAGTAATATTTCACTTCCAACAGTCATTTAAAGTCTAAAGATGAAATGTTAAAATGTCAATAATATTGACCATTTTTTGAACGTTCGACAGGTCCGGGGTCATCGTTTTTCATCATAAAATTGATTTTTTGGACTCTACCAAAAATGATTCAAAAGGTCATTTGGATCGGGCCTCATGTTGAATAACCACTTTTTAAACCCTCACAGTGATCAAAATTGCCATTTTTACAGAGTTTTGCTTACTCAAAGCTTCAATTTTGACCAATTTCAGGCACAGAAATGACTTTAAACACACTTATTTTAGTAGAAAAAGTAATAATTCACATCGCACCATCATTTAAAGTCAAAAGATTAAATGTTAAAATTTCATCAATATTGACCACTTTTTTGAACGTTCGACAGGTCCGGGTCATCGTTTTTCATCAGAAAATTGATTTTTTGGACTCTACCAAAAATGATTCAAAAAGTCATTTGGATCGGGCCTCATGTTGAATAACCACTTTTTAAACCCTCATAGTGACCAAAATTGCCATTTTTATAGAGTTTTGCTTACTCAGAAGCTTCAATTTTGACCATTTTCAGGCACAGAAATGACTTTAAACACACTTATTTTAGTTTAAAATGTAATAATTCACATCCAACAGTCATTTAAAGTCAAAAGATTAAATGTTAAAATGTCATCAATGTTGACAATTTTTTGAACGTTCGACTGGTCCGGGTCATCGTTTTTCATCAGAAAATTGATTTTTTGGACTCTACCAAAAATGATTCAAGAGGTCATTTGGATCGGGCCTCATGTTGAATAACCACTTTTTAAACCCTCACAGTGATCAAAATTGCCATTTTTACAGAGTTTTACTTACTCAAAAGCTTCAATTTTGACCAATTTCAGGCACAGAAATGACTTTAAACACACTTATTTTAGTTGAAAAAGTAATAATTCACATCAAACCATCATTTAAAGTCAAAAGATTTAATGTTAAAATTTCATCAATATTGACCACTTTTTTGAACGTTCGACAGGTCCGGGGTCTTCGTTTTTCATCATAAAATTGATTTTTTGGACTCTACCAAAAATGATTCAAAATGTCATTTGGATCGGGCCTCATGTTGAATAACCACTTTTTAAACCCTCACAGTGACCAAAAATGCAATTTTTACAGAGTTTTGCTTACTCAAAAGATAGAATTTTTACCAATTTCAGGCACAGAAATGACTTTAAACACACTTATTTTAGTTGAAAAAGTAATAATTCACATCCAACCATCATTTAAAGTCAAAAGATTAAATGTTAAAATTTCATCAATATTAACCACTTTTTTGAACGTTCGACAGGTCCGGGGTCATCGTTTTTCATCAGAACATTGATTTTTTGGACTCTACCAAAAATGATTCAAAATGTCATTTGGATCGGGCCTCATGTTGAATAACCACTTTTTAAACCCTCACAGTGACCAAAATTGCCATTTTTACAGAGTTTTGCTTACTCAGAAGCTTCAATTTTGACCAATTTCAGGCAAAGAAATGACTTTAAACACACTTGTTTTAGTTGAAAAAGTAATATTTCACTTCCAACAGTCATTTAAAGTCTAAAGATGAAATGTTAAAATGTCAATAATATTGACCATTTTTTGAACGTTCGACAGGTCCGGGGTCATCGTTTTTCATCATAAAATTGATTTTTTGGACTCTACCAAAAATGATTCAAAAGGTCATTTGGATCGGGCCTCATGTTGAATAACCACTTTTTAAACCCTCACAGTGATCAAAATTGCCATTTTTACAGAGTTTTGCTTACTCAAAGCTTCAATTTTGACCAATTTCAGGCACAGAAATGACTTTAAACACACTTATTTTAGTAGAAAAAGTAATAATTCACATCGCACCATCATTTAAAGTCAAAAGATTAAATGTTAAAATTTCATCAATATTGACCACTTTTTTGAACGTTCGACAGGTCCGGGTCATCGTTTTTCATCAGAAAATTGATTTTTTGGACTCTACCAAAAATGATTCAAAAAGTCATTTGGATCGGGCCTCATGTTGAATAACCACTTTTTAAACCCTCATAGTGACCAAAATTGCCATTTTTATAGAGTTTTGCTTACTCAGAAGCTTCAATTTTGACCATTTTCAGGCACAGAAATGACTTTAAACACACTTATTTTAGTTTAAAATGTAATAATTCACATCCAACAGTCATTTAAAGTCAAAAGATTAAATGTTAAAATGTCATCAATGTTGACAATTTTTTGAACGTTCGACTGGTCCGGGTCATCGTTTTTCATCAGAAAATTGATTTTTTGGACTCTACCAAAAATGATTCAAGAGGTCATTTGGATCGGGCCTCATGTTGAATAACCACTTTTTAAACCCTCACAGTGATCAAAATTGCCATTTTTACAGAGTTTTACTTACTCAAAAGCTTCAATTTTGACCAATTTCAGGCACAGAAATGACTTTAAACACACTTATTTTAGTTGAAAAAGTAATAATTCACATCAAACCATCATTTAAAGTCAAAAGATTTAATGTTAAAATTTCATCAATATTGACCACTTTTTTTAACGTTCGACAGGTCCGGGGTCTTCGTTTTTCATCATAAAATTGATTTTTTGGACTCTACCAAAAATGATTCAAAATGTCATTTGGATCGGGCCTCATGTTGAATAACCACTTTTTAAACCCTCACAGTGACCAAAAATGCAATTTTTACAGAGTTTTGCTTACTCAAAAGATAGAATTTTTACCAATTTCAGGCACAGAAATGACTTTAAACACACTTATTTTAGTTGAAAAAGTAATAATTCACATCCAACCATCATTTAAAGTCAAAAGATTAAATGTTAAAATTTCATCAATATTAACCACTTTTTTGAACGTTCGACAGGTCCGGGGTCATCGTTTTTCATCAGAACATTGATTTTTTGGACTCTACCAAAAATGATTCAAAATGTCATTTGGATCGGGCCTCATGTTGAATAACCACTTTTTAAACCCTCACAGTGACCAAAATTGCCATTTTTACAGAGTTTTGCTTACTCAAAAGCTTCAATTTTGACCAATTTCAGGCACAGAAATGACTTTAAACACACTTATTTTAGTTGAAAAAGTAATAATTCACATCCAACAGTCATTTAAAGTCATAAGATTAAACGTTAAAATTTCATCAATATTGACCACTTTTTTGAACGTTCTACAGGTCCGGGGTCATCGTTTTTCATCATAAAATTGATTTTTTGGACTCTACCAAAAATGATTCAAAAGGTCATTTGGATCGGGCCTCATGTTGAATAACCACTTTTTAAACCCTCACAGTGATCAAAATTGCCAGTTTTACAGAGTTTTGCTTACTCAAAAGCTACAATTTTGACCAATTTCAGGCACAGAAATGACTTTAAACACACTTATTTTAGTAGAAAAAGTAATAATTCACATCCAACCATAATTTAAAGTCAAAAGATTTAATGTTAAAATTTCATCAATATTGACCACTTTTTTGAACGTTCGACAGGTCCGGGGTCATCGTTTTTCATCAGAAAATTGATTTTTTGGACTCTACCAAAAATGATTCAAAATGTCATTTGGATCGGGCCTCATGTTGAATAACCACTTTTTAAACCCTCACAATGACCAAAATTGCCATTTTTACAGAGTTTTACTTACTCAAAAGCTTCAATTTTGACCAATTTCAGGCACAGAAATGACTTTAAACACACTTATTTTAGTTGAAAAAGTAATAATTCACATCAAACCATCATTTAAAGTCAAAAGATTAAATGTTAAAATTTCATCAATATTGACCACTTTTTTTAACGTTCGACTGGTTCGGGGTCATCGTTTTTCATCATAAAATTGATTTTTTGGACTCTACCAAAAATGATTCAAAATGTCATTTGGATCGGGCCTCATGTTGAATAACCACTTTTTAAACCCTCACAGTGACCAAAAATGCAATTTTTACAGAGTTTTGCTTACTCAGAAGCTTCAATTTTGACCAATTTCAGGCACAGAAATGACTTTAAACACACTTGTTTTAGTTGAAAAAGTAATAATTCACATCCAACAGTCAATTAAAGTCTAAAGATTAAATGTTAAAATTTCATCAATATTGACCACTTTTTTGAACTTTCGACAGGTCCGGGGTCATCGTTTTTCATCATAAAATTGATTTTTTGGACTCTACCAAAAATGATTCAAAATGTCATTTGGATCGGGCCTCATGTTGAATAACCACTTTTTAAACCCTCACAGTGACCAAAATTGCCATTTTTACAGAGTTTTGCTTACTCAGAAGCTTCAATTTTGACCAATTTCAGGCACAGAAATGACTTTAAACACACTTGTTTTAGTTGAAAAAGTAATATTTCACTTCCAACAGTCATTTAAAGTCTAAAGATTAAATGTTAAAATGTCATTAATATTGACCATTTTTTGAACGTTCGACTGGTCCGGGGTCATCGTTTTTCATCATAAAATTGATTTTTTGGACTCTACCAAAAATGATTCAAAAGGTCATTTGGATCGGGCCTCATGTTGAATAACCACTTTTTAAACCCTCACAATGACCAAAATTGCCATTTTTACAGAGTTTTACTTACTCAAAAGCTTCAATTTTGACCAATTTCAGGCACAGAAATGACTTTAAACACACTTATTTTAGTTGAAAAAGTAATAATTCACATCAAACCATCATTTAAAGTCAAAAGATTAAATGTTAATTTTTCATCAATATTGACCACTTTTTTAACGTTTGACAGGTCCGGGGTCTTCGTTTTTCATCATAAAATTGATTTTTTGGACTCTACCAAAAATGATTCAAGAGGTCATTTGGATCGGGCCTCATGTTGAATAACCACTTTTTAAACCCTCACAGTGATCAAAATTGCCATTTTTACAGAGTTTTACTTACTCAAAAGCTTCAATTTTGACCAATTTCAAGCACAGAAATGACTTTAAACACACTTATTTTAGTTGAAAAAGTAATAATTCACATCAAACCATCATTTAAAGTCAAAAGATTTAATGTTAAAATTTCATCAATATTGACCACTTTTTTGAACGTTCGACAGGTCCGGGGTCATCGTTTTTCATCATAAAATTGATTTTTTGGACTCTACCAAAAATGATTCAAAATGTCATTTGGATCGGGCCTCATGTTGAATAACCACTTTTTAAACCCTCACAGTGACCAAAATTGCCATTTTTACAGAGTTTTGCTTACTCAGAAGCTTCAATTTTGACCAATTTCAGGCACAGAAATGACTTTAAACACACTTGTTTTAGTTGAAAAAGTAATATTTCACTTCCAACAGTCATTTAAAGTCTAAAGATTAAATGTTAAAATGTCAATAATATTGACCATTTTTTGAACGTTCGACTGGTCCGGGGTCATCGTTTTTCATCATAAAATTGATTTTTTGGACTCTACCAAAAATGATTCAAAAGGTCATTTGGATCGGGCCTCATGTTGAATAACCACTTTTTAAACCCTCACAGTGATCAAAATTGCCATTTTTACAGAGTTTTGCTTACTCAAAGCTTCAATTTTGACCAATTTCAGGCACAGAAATGACTTTAAACACACTTATTTTAGTAGAAAAAGTAATAATTCACATCGCACCATCATTTAAAGTCAAAAGATTAAATGTTAAAATTTCATCAATATTGACCACTTTTTTGAACGTTCGACAGGTCCGGGTCATCGTTTTTCATCAGAAAATTGATTTTTTGGACTCTACCAAAAATGATTCAAAAAGTCATTTGGATCGGGCCTCGTGTTGAATAACCACTTTTTAAACCCTCATAGTGACCAAAATTGCCATTTTTATAGAGTTTTGCTTACTCAGAAGCTTCAATTTTGACCATTTTCAGGCACAGAAATGACTTTAAACACACTTATTTTAGTTTAAAATGTAATAATTCACATCCAACAGTCATTTAAAGTCAAAAGATTAAATGTTAAAATGTCATCAATGTTGACAATTTTTTGAACGTTCGACTGGTCCGGGTCATCGTTTTTCATCAGAAAATTGATTTTTTGGACTCTACCAAAAATGATTCAAGAGGTCATTTGGATCGGGCCTCATGTTGAATAACCACTTTTTAAACCCTCACAGTGATCAAAATTGCCATTTTTACAGAGTTTTGCTTACTCAGAAGCTTCAATTTTGACCAATTTCAGGCACAGAAATGACTTTAAACACACTTGTTTTAGTTGAAAAAGTAATATTTCACTTCCAACAGTCATTTAAAGTCTAAAGATTAAATGTTAAAATGTCAATAATATTGACCATTTTTTGAACGTTCGACTGGTCCGGGGTCATCGTTTTTCATCATAAAATTGATTTTTTGGACTCTACCAAAAATGATTCAAAAGGTCATTTGGATCGGGCCTCATGTTGAATAACCACTTTTTAAACCCTCACAGTGACCAAAATTGCCATTTTTACAGAGTTTTGCTTACTCAAAAGCTTCAATTTTGACCAATTTCAGGCACAGAAATGACTTTAAACACACTTATTTTAGTTGAAAAAGTAATAATTCACATCAAACCATCATTTAAAGTCAAAAGATTTAATGTTAAAATTACATCAATATTGACCACTTTTTTGAACGTTCGACAGGTCCGGGGTCATCGTTTTTCATCATAAAATTGATTTTTTGGACTCTACCAAAAATGATTCAAAATGTCATTTGGATCGGGCCTCATGTTGAATAACCACTTTTTAAACCCTCACAGTGACCAAAATTGCCATTTTTACAGAGTTTTGCTTACTCAGAAGCTTCAATTTTGACCAATTTCAGGCACAGAAATGACTTTAAACACACTTGTTTTAGTTGAAAAAGTAATATTTCACTTCCAACAGTCATTTAAAGTCTAAAGATTAAATGTTAAAATGTCAATAATATTGACCATTTTTTGAACGTTCGACTGGTCCGGGGTCATCGTTTTTCATCATAAAATTGATTTTTTGGACTCTACCAAAAATGATTCAAAAGGTCATTTGGATCGGGCCTCATGTTGAATAACCACTTTTTAAACCCTCACAGTGATCAAAATTGCCATTTTTACAGAGTTTTGCTTACTCAAAGCTTCAATTTTGACCAATTTCAGGCACAGAAATGACTTTAAACACACTTATTTTAGTAGAAAAAGTAATAATTCACATCGCACCATCATTTAAAGTCAAAAGATTAAATGTTAAAATTTCATCAATATTGACCACTTTTTTGAACGTTCGACAGGTCCGGGTCATCGTTTTTCATCAGAAAATTGATTTTTTGGACTCTACCAAAAATGATTCAAAAAGTCATTTGGATCGGGCCTCGTGTTGAATAACCACTTTTTAAACCCTCATAGTGACCAAAATTGCCATTTTTATAGAGTTTTGCTTACTCAGAAGCTTCAATTTTGACCATTTTCAGGCACAGAAATGACTTTAAACACACTTATTTTAGTTTAAAATGTAATAATTCACATCCAACAGTCATTTAAAGTCAAAAGATTAAATGTTAAAATGTCATCAATGTTGACAATTTTTTGAACGTTCGACTGGTCCGGGTCATCGTTTTTCATCAGAAAATTGATTTTTTGGACTCTACCAAAAATGATTCAAGAGGTCATTTGGATCGGGCCTCATGTTGAATAACCACTTTTTAAACCCTCACAGTGATCAAAATTGCCATTTTTACAGAGTTTTACTTACTCAAAAGCTTCAATTTTGACCAATTTCAGGCACAGAAATGACTTTAAACACACTTATTTTAGTTGAAAAAGTAATAATTCACATCAAACCATCATTTAAAGTCAAAAGATTTAATGTTAAAATTTCTTCAATATTGACCACTTTTTTGAACGTTCGACAGGTCCGGGGTCATCGTTTTTCATCATAAAATTGATTTTTTGGACTCTACCAAAAATGATTCAAAATGTCATTTGGATCGGGCCTCATGTTGAATAACCACTTTTTAAACCCTCACAGTGACCAAAATTGCAATTTTTACAGAGTTTTGCTTACTCAGAAGCTTCAATTTTGACCAATTTCAGGCAAAGAAATGACTTTAAACACACTTGTTTTAGTTGAAAAAGTAATATTTCACTTCCAACAGTCATTTAAAGTCTAAAGATTAAATGTTAAAATGTCAATAATATTGACCATTTTTTGAACGTTCGACTGGTCCGGGGTCATCGTTTTTCATCATAAAATTGATTTTTTGGACTCTACCAAAAATGATTCAAAAGGTCATTTGGATCGGGCCTCATGTTGAATAACCACTTTTTAAACCCTCACAGTGATCAAAATTGCCATTTTTACAGAGTTTTGCTTACTCAAAGCTTCAATTTTGACCAATTTCAGGCACAGAAATGACTTTAAACACACTTATTTTAGTAGAAAAAGTAATAATTCACATCGCACCATCATTTAAAGTCAAAAGATTAAATGTTAAAATTTCATCAATATTGACCACTTTTTTGAACGTTCGACAGGTCCGGGTCATCGTTTTTCATCAGAAAATTGATTTTTTGGACTCTACCAAAAATGATTCAAAAAGTCATTTGGATCGGGCCTCGTGTTGAATAACCACTTTTTAAACCCTCATAGTGACCAAAATTGCCATTTTTATAGAGTTTTGCTTACTCAGAAGCTTCAATTTTGACCATTTTCAGGCACAGAAATGACTTTAAACACACTTATTTTAGTTTAAAATGTAATAATTCACATCCAACAGTCATTTAAAGTCAAAAGATTAAATGTTAAAATGTCATCAATGTTGACAATTTTTTGAACGTTCGACTGGTCCGGGTCATCGTTTTTCATCAGAAAATTGATTTTTTGGACTCTACCAAAAATGATTCAAGAGGTCATTTGGATCGGGCCTCATGTTGAATAACCACTTTTTAAACCCTCACAGTGATCAAAATTGCCATTTTTACAGAGTTTTACTTACTCAAAAGCTTCAATTTTGACCAATTTCAGGCACAGAAATGACTTTAAACACACTTATTTTAGTTGAAAAAGTAATAATTCACATCAAACCATCATTTAAAGTCAAAAGATTTAATGTTAAAATTTCTTCAATATTGACCACTTTTTTGAACGTTCGACAGGTCCGGGGTCATCGTTTTTCATCATAAAATTGATTTTTTGGACTCTACCAAAAATGATTCAAAATGTCATTTGGATCGGGCCTCATGTTGAATAACCACTTTTTAAACCCTCACAGTGACCAAAATTGCAATTTTTACAGAGTTTTGCTTACTCAGAAGCTTCAATTTTGACCAATTTCAGGCAAAGAAATGACTTTAAACACACTTGTTTTAGTTGAAAAAGTAATATTTCACTTCCAACAGTCATTTAAAGTCTAAAGATTAAATGTTAAAATGTCAATAATATTGACCATTTTTTGAACGTTCGACTGGTCCGGGGTCATCGTTTTTCATCATAAAATTGATTTTTTGGACTCTACCAAAAATGATTCAAAAGGTCATTTGGATCGGGCCTCATGTTGAATAACCACTTTTTAAACCCTCACAGTGATCAAAATTGCCATTTTTACAGAGTTTTGCTTACTCAAAGCTTCAATTTTGACCAATTTCAGGCACAGAAATGACTTTAAACACACTTATTTTAGTAGAAAAAGTAATAATTCACATCGCACCATCATTTAAAGTCAAAAGATTAAATGTTAAAATTTCATCAATATTGACCACTTTTTTGAACGTTCGACAGGTCCGGGTCATCGTTTTTCATCAGAAAATTGATTTTTTGGACTCTACCAAAAATGATTCAAAAAGTCATTTGGATCGGGCCTCGTGTTGAATAACCACTTTTTAAACCCTCATAGTGACCAAAATTGCCATTTTTATAGAGTTTTGCTTACTCAGAAGCTTCAATTTTGACCATTTTCAGGCACAGAAATGACTTTAAACACACTTATTTTAGTTTAAAATGTAATAATTCACATCCAACAGTCATTTAAAGTCAAAAGATTAAATGTTAAAATGTCATCAATGTTGACAATTTTTTGAACGTTCGACTGGTCCGGGTCATCGTTTTTCATCATAAAATTGATTTTTTGGACTCTACCAAAAATGATTCAAAAGGTCATTTGGATCGGGCCTCATGTTGAATAACCACTTTTTAAACCCTCACAGTGATCAAAATTGCCATTTTTACAGAGTTTTGCTTACTCAAAAGCTACAATTTTGACCAATTTCAGGCACAGAAATGACTTTAAACACACTTATTTTAGTAGAAAAAGTAATAATTCACATCCAACCATAATTTAAAGTCAAAAGATTTAATGTTAAAATTTCATCAATATTGACCACTTTTTTGAACGTTCGACAGGTCCGGGGTCATCGTTTTTCATCAGAAAATTGATTTTTTGGACTCTACCAAAAATGATTCAAAATGTCATTTGGATCGGGCCTCATGTTGAATAACCACTTTTTAAACCCTCACAATGACCAAAATTGCCATTTTTACAGAGTTTTACTTACTCAAAAGCTTCAATTTTGACCAATTTCAGGCACAGAAATGACTTTAAACACACTTATTTTAGTTGAAAAAGTAATAATTCACATCAAACCATCATTTAAAGTCAAAAGATTAAATGTTAAAATTTCATCAATATTGACCACTTTTTTTAACGTTCGACTGGTTCGGGGTCATCGTTTTTCATCATAAAATTGATTTTTTGGACTCTACCAAAAATGATTCAAAATGTCATTTGGATCAGGCCTCATGTTGAATAACCACTTTTTAAACCCTCACAGTGACCAAAAATCTAATTTTTACAGAGTTTTGCTTACTCAGAAGCTTCAATTTTGACCAATTTCAGGCACAGAAATGACTTTAAACACACTTGTTTTAGTTGAAAAAGTAATAATTCACATACAACAGTCATTTAAAGTCTAAAGATTAAATGTTAAAATTTCATCAATATTGACCACTTTTTTGAACTTTCGACAGGTCCGGGGTCATCGTTTTTCATCATAAAATTGATTTTTTGGACTCTACCAAAAATGATTCAAAATGTCATTTGGATCGGGCCTCATGTTGAATAACCACTTTTTAAACCCTCACAGTGACCAAAATTGCCATTTTTACAGAGTTTTGCTTACTCAGAAGCTTCAATTTTGACCAATTTCAGGCACAGAAATGACTTTAAACACACTTGTTTTAGTTGAAAAAGTAATATTTCACTTCCAACAGTCATTTAAAGTCTAAAGATTAAATGTTAAAATGTCATTAATATTGACCATTTTTTGAACGTTCGACTGGTCCGGGGTCATCGTTTTTCATCATAAAATTGATTTTTTGGACTCTACCAAAAATGATTCAAAAGGTCATTTGGATCGGGCCTCATGTTGAATAACCACTTTTTAGACCCTCACAGTGATCAAAATTGCCATTTTTACAGAGTTTTGCTTACTCAAAAGCTACAATTTTGACCAATTTCAGGCACAGAAATGACTTTAAACACACTTATTTTAGTAGAAAAAGTAATAATTCACATCCAACCATAATTTAAAGTCAAAAGATTTAATGTTAAAATTTCATCAATATTGACCACTTTTTTAACGTTTGACAGGTCCGGGGTCTTCGTTTTTCATCATAAAATTGATTTTTTGGACTCTACCAAAAATGATTCAAAATGTCATTTGGATCGGGCCTCATGTTGAATAACCACTTTTTAAACCCTCACAGTGACCAAAATTGCAATTTTTACAGAGTTTTGCTTACTCAGAAGCTTCAATTTTGACCAATTTCAGGCAAAGAAATGACTTTAAACACACTTGTTTTAGTTGAAAAAGTAATATTTCACTTCCAACAGTCATTTAAAGTCTAAAGATTAAATGTTAAAATGTCAATAATATTGACCATTTTTTGAACGTTCGACTGGTCCGGGGTCATCGTTTTTCATCATAAAATTGATTTTTTGGACTCTACCAAAAATGATTCAAAAGGTCATTTGGATCGGGCCTCATGTTGAATAACCACTTTTTAAACCCTCACAGTGATCAAAATTGCCATTTTTACAGAGTTTTGCTTACTCAAAGCTTCAATTTTGACCAATTTCAGGCACAGAAATGACTTTAAACACACTTATTTTAGTAGAAAAAGTAATAATTCACATCGCACCATCATTTAAAGTCAAAAGATTAAATGTTAAAATTTCATCAATATTGACCACTTTTTTGAACGTTCGACAGGTCCGGGTCATCGTTTTTCATCAGAAAATTGATTTTTTGGACTCTACCAAAAATGATTCAAAAAGTCATTTGGATCGGGCCTCATGTTGAATAACCACTTTTTAAACCCTCATAGTGACCAAAATTGCCATTTTTATAGAGTTTTGCTTACTCAGAAGCTTCAATTTTGACCATTTTCAGGCACAGAAATGACTTTAAACACACTTATTTTAGTTTAAAATGTAATAATTCACATCCAACAGTCATTTAAAGTCAAAAGATTAAATGTTAAAATGTCATCAATGTTGACAATTTTTTGAACGTTCGACTGGTCCGGGTCATCGTTTTTCATCAGAAAATTGATTTTTTGGACTCTACCAAAAATGATTCAAGAGGTCATTTGGATCGGGCCTCATGTTGAATAACCACTTTTTAAACCCTCACAGTGATCAAAATTGCCATTTTTACAGAGTTTTACTTACTCAAAAGCTTCAATTTTGACCAATTTCAGGCACAGAAATGACTTTAAACACACTTATTTTAGTTGAAAAAGTAATAATTCACATCAAACCATCATTTAAAGTCAAAAGATTTAATGTTAAAATTTCATCAATATTGACCACTTTTTTGAACGTTCGACAGGTCCGGGGTCTTCGTTTTTCATCATAAAATTGATTTTTTGGACTCTACCAAAAATGATTCAAAATGTCATTTGGATCGGGCCTCATGTTGAATAACCACTTTTTAAACCCTCACAGTGACCAAAAATGCAATTTTTACAGAGTTTTGCTTACTCAAAAGATAGAATTTTTACCAATTTCAGGCACAGAAATGACTTTAAACACACTTATTTTAGTTGAAAAAGTAATAATTCACATCCAACCATCATTTAAAGTCCAAAGATTAAATGTTAAAATTTCATCAATATTGACCACTTTTTTAACGTTTGACAGGTCCGGGGTCATCGTTTTTCATCATAAAATTGATTTTTTGGACTCTACCAAAAATGATTCAAAAGGTCATTTGGATCGGGCCTCATGTTGAATAACCACTTTTTAAACCCTCACAGTGATCAAAATTGCCATTTTTACAGAGTTTTGCTTACTCAAAAGCTACAATTTTGACCAATTTCAGGCACAGAAATGACTTTAAACACACTTATTTTAGTAGAAAAAGTAATAATTCACATCCAACCATAATTTAAAGTCAAAAGATTTAATGTTAAAATTTCATCAATATTGACCACTTTTTTGAACGTTCGACAGGTCCGGGGTCATCGTTTTTCATCAGAAAATTGATTTTTTGGACTCTACCAAAAATGATTCAAAATGTCATTTGGATCGGGCCTCATGTTGAATAACCACTTTTTAAACCCTCACAATGACCAAAATTGCCATTTTTACAGAGTTTTACTTACTCAAAAGCTTCAATTTTGACCAATTTCAGGCACAGAAATGACTTTAAACACACTTATTTTAGTTGAAAAAGTAATAATTCACATCAAACCATCATTTAAAGTCAAAAGATTAAATGTTAAAATTTCATCAATATTGACCACTTTTTTTAACGTTCGACTGGTTCGGGGTCATCGTTTTTCATCATAAAATTGATTTTTTGGACTCTACCAAAAATGATTCAAAATGTCATTTGGATCAGGCCTCATGTTGAATAACCACTTTTTAAACCCTCACAGTGACCAAAAATGCAATTTTTACAGAGTTTTGCTTACTCAGAAGCTTCAATTTTGACCAATTTCAGGCACAGAAATGACTTTAAACACACTTGTTTTAGTTGAAAAAGTAATAATTCACATCCAACAGTCATTTAAAGTCTAAAGATTAAATGTTAAAATTTCATCAATATTGACCACTTTTTTGAACTTTCGACAGGTCCGGGGTCATCGTTTTTCATCATAAAATTGATTTTTTGGACTCTACCAAAAATGATTCAAAATGTCATTTGGATCGGGCCTCATGTTGAATAACCACTTTTTAAACCCTCACAGTGACCAAAATTGCCATTTTTACAGAGTTTTGCTTACTCAGAAGCTTCAATTTTGACCAATTTCAGGCACAGAAATGACTTTAAACACACTTGTTTTAGTTGAAAAAGTAATATTTCACTTCCAACAGTCATTTAAAGTCTAAAGATTAAATGTTAAAATGTCATTAATATTGACCATTTTTTGAACGTTCGACTGGTCCGGGGTCATCGTTTTTCATCATAAAATTGATTTTTTGGACTCTACCAAAAATGATTCAAAAGGTCATTTGGATCGGGCCTCATGTTGAATAACCACTTTTTAAACCCTCACAGTGATCAAAATTGCCATTTTTACAGAGTTTTGCTTACTCAAAAGCTACAATTTTGACCAATTTCAGGCACAGAAATGACTTTAAACACACTTATTTTAGTAGAAAAAGTAATAATTCACATCCAACCATAATTTAAAGTCAAAAGATTTAATGTTAAAATTTCATCAATATTGACCACTTTTTTAACGTTTGACAGGTCCGGGGTCTTCGTTTTTCATCATAAAATAGATTTTTTGGACTCTACCAAAAATGATTCAAAATGTCATTTGGATCGGGCCTCATGTTGAATAACCACTTTTTAAACCCTCACAGTGACCAAAATTGCAATTTTTACAGAGTTTTGCTTACTCAGAAGCTTCAATTTTGACCAATTTCAGGCAAAGAAATGACTTTAAACACACTTGTTTTAGTTGAAAAAGTAATATTTCACTTCCAACAGTCATTTAAAGTCTAAAGATTAAATGTTAAAATGTCAATAATATTGACCATTTTTTGAACATTCGACTGGTCCGGGGTCATCGTTTTTCATCATAAAATTGATTTTTTGGACTCTACCAAAAATGATTCAAAAGGTCATTTGGATCGGGCCTCATGTTGAATAACCACTTTTTAAACCCTCACAGTGATCAAAATTGCCATTTTTACAGAGTTTTGCTTACTCAAAGCTTCAATTTTGACCAATTTCAGGCACAGAAATGACTTTAAACACACTTATTTTAGTAGAAAAAGTAATAATTCACATCGCACCATCATTTAAAGTCAAAAGATTAAATGTTAAAATTTCATCAATATTGACCACTTTTTTGAACGTTCGACAGGTCCGGGTCATCGTTTTTCATCAGAAAATTGATTTTTTGGACTCTACCAAAAATGATTCAAAAAGTCATTTGGATTGGGCCTCATTTTGAATAACCACTTTTTAAACCCTCATAGTGACCAAAATTGCCATTTTTATAGAGTTTTGCTTACTCAGAAGCTTCAATTTTGACCATTTTCAGGCACAGAAATGACTTTAAACACACTTATTTTAGTTTAAAATGTAATAATTCACATCCAACAGTCATTTAAAGTCAAAAGATTAAATGTTAAAATGTCATCAATGTTGACAATTTTTTGAACGTTCGACTGGTCCGGGTCATCGTTTTTCATCAGAAAATTGATTTTTTGGACTCTACCAAAAATGATTCAAGAGGTCATTTGGATCGGGCCTCATGTTGAATAACCACTTTTTAAACCCTCACAGTGATCAAAATTGCCATTTTTACAGAGTTTTACTTACTCAAAAGCTTCAATTTTGACCAATTTCAGGCACAGAAATGACTTTAAACACACTTATTTTAGTTGAAAAAGTAATAATTCACATCAAACCATCATTTAAAGTCAAAAGATTTAATGTTAAAATTTCATCAATATTGACCACTTTTTTGAACGTTCGACAGGTCCGGGGTCTTCGTTTTTCATCATAAAATTGATTTTTTGGACTCTACCAAAAATGATTCAAAATGTCATTTGGATCGGGCCTCATGTTGAATAACCACTTTTTAAACCCTCACAGTGACCAAAAATGCAATTTTTACAGAGTTTTGCTTACTCAAAAGATAGAATTTTTACCAATTTCAGGCACAGAAATGACTTTAAACACACTTATTTTAGTTGAAAAAGTAATAATTCACATCCAACCATCATTTAAAGTCCAAAGATTAAATGTTAAAATTTCATCAATATTAACCACTTTTTTGAACGTTCGACAGGTCCGGGGTCATCGTTTTTCATCAGAACATTGATTTTTTGGACTCTACCAAAAATGATTCAAAATGTCATTTGGATCGGGCCTCATGTTGAATAACCACTTTTTAAACCCTCACAGTGACCAAAATTGCCATTTTTACAGAGTTTTGCTTACTCAAAAGCTTCAATTTTGACCAATTTCAGGCACAGAAATGACTTTAAACACACTTATTTTAGTTGAAAAAGTAATAATTCACATCCAACAGTCATTTAAAGTCATAAGATTAAACGTTAAAATTTCATCAATATTGACCACTTTTTTGAACGTTCTACAGGTCCGGGGTCATCGTTTTTCATCATAAAATTGATTTTTTGGACTCTACCAAAAATGATTCAAAAGGTCATTTGGATCGGGCCTCATGTTGAATAACCACTTTTTAAACCCTCACAGTGATCAAAATTGCCATTTTTACAGAGTTTTGCTTACTCAAAAGCTTCAATTTTGACCAATTTCAGGCACAGAAATGACTTTAAACACACTTATTTTAGTTGAAAAAGTAATAATTCACATCAAACCATCATTTAAAGTCAAAAGATTAAATGTTAAAATTTCATCAATATTGACCACTTTTTTTAACGTTCGACTGGTTCGGGGTCATCGTTTTTCATCATAAAATTGATTTTTTGGACTCTACCAAAAATGATTCAAAATGTCATTTGGATCAGGCCTCATGTTGAATAACCACTTTTTAAACCCTCACAGTGACCAAAAATGCAATTTTTACAGAGTTTTGCTTACTCAGAAGCTTCAATTTTGACCAATTTCAGGCACAGAAATGACTTTAAACACACTTGTTTTAGTTGAAAAAGTAATAATTCACATCCAACAGTCATTTAAAGTCTAAAGATTAAATGTTAAAATTTCATCAATATTGACCACTTTTTTGAACTTTCGACAGGTCCGGGTCATCGTTTTTCATCATAAAATTGATTTTTTGGACTCTACCAAAAATGATTCAAAATGTCATTTGGATCGGGCCTCATGTTGAATAACCACTTTTTAAACCCTCACAGTGACCAAAATTGCCATTTTTACAGAGTTTTGCTTACTCAGAAGCTTCAATTTTGACCAATTTCAGGCACAGAAATGACTTTAAACACACTTGTTTTAGTTGAAAAAGTAATATTTCACTTCCAACAGTCATTTAAAGTCTAAAGATTAAATGTTAAAATGTCATTAATATTGACCATTTTTTGAACGTTCGACTGGTCCGGGGTCATCGTTTTTCATCATAAAATTGATTTTTTGGACTCTACCAAAAATGATTCAAAAGGTCATTTGGATCGGGCCTCATGTTGAATAACCACTTTTTAAACCCTCACAGTGATCAAAATTGCCATTTTTACAGAGTTTTGCTTACTCAAAAGCTACAATTTTGACCAATTTCAGGCACAGAAATGACTTTAAACACACTTATTTTAGTAGAAAAAGTAATAATTCACATCCAACCATAATTTAAAGTCAAAAGATTTAATGTTAAAATTTCATCAATATTGACCACTTTTTTAACGTTTGACAGGTCCGGGGTCTTCGTTTTTCATCATAAAATAGATTTTTTGGACTCTACCAAAAATGATTCAAAATGTCATTTGGATCGGGCCTCATGTTGAATAACCACTTTTTAAACCCTCACAGTGACCAAAATTGCAATTTTTACAGAGTTTTGCTTACTCAGAAGCTTCAATTTTGACCAATTTCAGGCAAAGAAATGACTTTAAACACACTTGTTTTAGTTGAAAAAGTAATATTTCACTTCCAACAGTCATTTAAAGTCTAAAGATTAAATGTTAAAATGTCAATAATATTGACCATTTTTTGAACATTCGACTGGTCCGGGGTCATCGTTTTTCATCATAAAATTGATTTTTTGGACTCTACCAAAAATGATTCAAAAGGTCATTTGGATCGGGCCTCATGTTGAATAACCACTTTTTAAACCCTCACAGTGATCAAAATTGCCATTTTTACAGAGTTTTGCTTACTCAAAGCTTCAATTTTGACCAATTTCAGGCACAGAAATGACTTTAAACACACTTATTTTAGTAGAAAAAGTAATAATTCACATCGCACCATCATTTAAAGTCAAAAGATTAAATGTTAAAATTTCATCAATATTGACCACTTTTTTGAACGTTCGACAGGTCCGGGTCATCGTTTTTCATCAGAAAATTGATTTTTTGGACTCTACCAAAAATGATTCAAAAAGTCATTTGGATTGGGCCTCATTTTGAATAACCACTTTTTAAACCCTCATAGTGACCAAAATTGCCATTTTTATAGAGTTTTGCTTACTCAGAAGCTTCAATTTTGACCATTTTCAGGCACAGAAATGACTTTAAACACACTTATTTTAGTTTAAAATGTAATAATTCACATCCAACAGTCATTTAAAGTCAAAAGATTAAATGTTAAAATGTCATCAATGTTGACAATTTTTTGAACGTTCGACTGGTCCGGGTCATCGTTTTTCATCAGAAAATTGATTTTTTGGACTCTACCAAAAATGATTCAAGAGGTCATTTGGATCGGGCCTCATGTTGAATAACCACTTTTTAAACCCTCACAGTGATCAAAATTGCCATTTTTACAGAGTTTTACTTACTCAAAAGCTTCAATTTTGACCAATTTCAGGCACAGAAATGACTTTAAACACACTTATTTTAGTTGAAAAAGTAATAATTCACATCAAACCATCATTTAAAGTCAAAAGATTTAATGTTAAAATTTCATCAATATTGACCACTTTTTTGAACGTTCGACAGGTCCGGGGTCTTCGTTTTTCATCATAAAATTGATTTTTTGGACTCTACCAAAAATGATTCAAAATGTCATTTGGATCGGGCCTCATGTTGAATAACCACTTTTTAAACCCTCACAGTGACCAAAAATGCAATTTTTACAGAGTTTTGCTTACTCAAAAGATAGAATTTTTACCAATTTCAGGCACAGAAATGACTTTAAACACACTTATTTTAGTTGAAAAAGTAATAATTCACATCCAACCATCATTTAAAGTCCAAAGATTAAATGTTAAAATTTCATCAATATTAACCACTTTTTTGAACGTTCGACAGGTCCGGGGTCATCGTTTTTCATCAGAACATTGATTTTTTGGACTCTACCAAAAATGATTCAAAATGTCATTTGGATCGGGCCTCATGTTGAATAACCACTTTTTAAACCCTCACAGTGACCAAAATTGCCATTTTTACAGAGTTTTGCTTACTCAAAAGCTTCAATTTTGACCAATTTCAGGCACAGAAATGACTTTAAACACACTTATTTTAGTTGAAAAAGTAATAATTCACATCCAACAGTCATTTAAAGTCATAAGATTAAACGTTAAAATTTCATCAATATTGACCACTTTTTTGAACGTTCTACAGGTCCGGGGTCATCGTTTTTCATCATAAAATTGATTTTTTGGACTCTACCAAAAATGATTCAAAAGGTCATTTGGATCGGGCCTCATGTTGAATAACCACTTTTTAAACCCTCACAGTGATCAAAATTGCCATTTTTACAGAGTTTTGCTTACTCAAAAGCTTCAATTTTGACCAATTTCAGGCACAGAAATGACTTTAAACACACTTATTTTAGTTGAAAAAGTAATAATTCACATCAAACCATCATTTAAAGTCAAAAGATTAAATGTTAAAATTTCATCAATATTGACCACTTTTTTTAACGTTCGACTGGTTCGGGGTCATCGTTTTTCATCATAAAATTGATTTTTTGGACTCTACCAAAAATGATTCAAAATGTCATTTGGATCAGGCCTCATGTTGAATAACCACTTTTTAAACCCTCACAGTGACCAAAAATGCAATTTTTACAGAGTTTTGCTTACTCAGAAGCTTCAATTTTGACCAATTTCAGGCACAGAAATGACTTTAAACACACTTGTTTTAGTTGAAAAAGTAATAATTCACATCCAACAGTCATTTAAAGTCTAAAGATTAAATGTTAAAATTTCATCAATATTGACCACTTTTTTGAACTTTCGACAGGTCCGGGTCATCGTTTTTCATCATAAAATTGATTTTTTGGACTCTACCAAAAATGATTCAAAATGTCATTTGGATCGGGCCTCATGTTGAATAACCACTTTTTAAACCCTCACAGTGACCAAAATTGCCATTTTTACAGAGTTTTGCTTACTCAGAAGCTTCAATTTTGACCAATTTCAGGCACAGAAATGACTTTAAACACACTTGTTTTAGTTGAAAAAGTAATATTTCACTTCCAACAGTCATTTAAAGTCTAAAGATTAAATGTTAAAATGTCATTAATATTGACCATTTTTTGAACGTTCGACTGGTCCGGGGTCATCGTTTTTCATCATAAAATTGATTTTTTGGACTCTACCAAAAATGATTCAAAAGGTCATTTGGATCGGGCCTCATGTTGAATAACCACTTTTTAAACCCTCACAGTGATCAAAATTGCCATTTTTACAGAGTTTTGCTTACTCAAAAGCTACAATTTTGACCAATTTCAGGCACAGAAATGACTTTAAACACACTTATTTTAGTAGAAAAAGTAATAATTCACATCCAACCATAATTTAAAGTCAAAAGATTTAATGTTAAAATTTCATCAATATTGACCACTTTTTTAACGTTTGACAGGTCCGGGGTCTTCGTTTTTCATCATAAAATTGATTTTTTGGACTCTACCAAAAATGATTCAAAATGTCATTTGGATCGGGCCTCATGTTGAATAACCACTTTTTAAACCCTCACAGTGACCAAAATTGCAATTTTTACAGAGTTTTGCTTACTCAGAAGCTTCAATTTTGACCAATTTCAGGCAAAGAAATGACTTTAAACACACTTGTTTTAGTTGAAAAAGTAATATTTCACTTCCAACAGTCATTTAAAGTCTAAAGATTAAATGTTAAAATGTCAATAATATTGACCATTTTTTGAACGTTCGACTGGTCCGGGGTCATCGTTTTTCATCTTAAAATTGATTTTTTGGACTCTACCAAAAATGATTCAAAAGGTCATTTGGATCGGGCCTCATGTTGAATAACCACTTTTTAAACCCTCACAGTGATCAAAATTGCCATTTTTACAGAGTTTTGCTTACTCAAAGCTTCAATTTTGACCAATTTCAGGCACAGAAATGACTTTAAACACACTTATTTTAGTAGAAAAAGTAATAATTCACATCGCACCATCATTTAAAGTCAAAAGATTAAATGTTAAAATTTCATCAATATTGACCACTTTTTTGAACGTTCGACAGGTCCGGGTCATCGTTTTTCATCAGAAAATTGATTTTTTGGACTCTACCAAAAATGATTCAAAAAGTCATTTGGATCGGGCCTCATGTTGAATAACCACTTTTTAAACCCTCATAGTGACCAAAATTGCCATTTTTATAGAGTTTTGCTTACTCAGAAGCTTCAATTTTGACTATTTTCAGGCACAGAAATGACTTTAAACACACTTATTTTAGTTTAAAATGTAATAATTCACATCCAACAGTCATTTAAAGTCAAAAGATTAAATGTTAAAATGTCATCAATGTTGACAATTTTTTGAACGTTCGACTGGTCCGGGTCATCGTTTTTCATCAGAAAATTGATTTTTTGGACTCTACCAAAAATGATTCAAGAGGTCATTTGGATCGGGCCTCATGTTGAATAACCACTTTTTAAACCCTCACAGTAATCAAAATTGCCATTTTTACAGAGTTTTACTTACTCAAAAGCTTCAATTTTGACCAATTTCAGGCACAGAAATGACTTTAAACACACTTATTTTAGTTGAAAAAGTAATAATTCACATCAAACCATCATTTAAAGTCAAAAGATTTAATGTTAAAATTTCATCAATATTGACCACTTTTTTGAACGTTCGACAGGTCCGGGGTCTTCGTTTTTCATCATAAAATTGATTTTTTGGACTCTACCAAAAATGATTCAAAATGTCATTTGGATCGGGCCTCATGTTGAATAACCACTTTTTAAACCCTCACAGTGACCAAAAATGCAATTTTTACAGAGTTTTGCTTACTCAAAAGATAGAATTTTTACCAATTTCAGGCACAGAAATGACTTTAAACACACTTATTTTAGTTGAAAAAGTAATAATTCACATCCAACCATCATTTAAAGTCAAAAGATTAAATGTTAAAATTTCATCAATATTAACCACTTTTTTGAACGTTCGACAGGTCCGGGGTCATCGTTTTTCATCAGAACATTGATTTTTTGGACTCTACCAAAAATGATTCAAAATGTCATTTGGATCGGGCCTCATGTTGAATAACCACTTTTTAAACCCTCACAGTGACCAAAATTGCCATTTTTACAGAGTTTTGCTTACTCAAAAGCTTCAATTTTGACCAATTTCAGGCACAGAAATGACTTTAAACACACTTATTTTAGTTGAAAAAGTAATAATTCACATCCAACAGTCATTTAAAGTCATAAGATTAAACGTTAAAATTTCATCAATATTGACCACTTTTTTGAACGTTCTACAGGTCCGGGGTCATCGTTTTTCATCATAAAATTGATTTTTTGGACTCTACCAAAAATGATTCAAAAGGTCATTTGGATCGGGCCTCATGTTGAATAACCACTTTTTAAACCCTCACAGTGATCAAAATTGCCATTTTTACAGAGTTTTGCTTACTCAAAAGCTACAATTTTGACCAATTTCAGGCACAGAAATGACTTTAAACACACTTATTTTAGTAGAAAAAGTAATAATTCACATCCAACCATAATTTAAAGTCAAAAGATTTAATGTTAAAATTTCATCAATATTGACCACTTTTTTGAACGTTCGACAGGTCCGGGGTCATCGTTTTTCATCAGAAAATTGATTTTTTGGACTCTACCAAAAATGATTCAAAATGTCATTTGGATCGGGCCTCATGTTGAATAACCACTTTTTAAACCCTCACAATGACCAAAATTGCCATTTTTACAGAGTTTTGCTTACTCAAAAGCTTCAATTTTGACCAATTTCAGGCACAGAAATGACTTTAAACACACTTATTTTAGTAGAAAAAGTAATAATTCACATCCAACCATAATTTAAAGTCAAAAGATTTAATGTTAAAATTTCATCAATATTGACCACTTTTTTGAACGTTCGACAGGTCCGGGGTCATCGTTTTTCATCAGAAAATTGATTTTTTGGACTCTACCAAAAATGATTCAAAATGTCATTTGGATCGGGCCTCATGTTGAATAACCACTTTTTAAACCCTCACAATGACCAAAATTGCCATTTTTACAGAGTTTTACTTACTCAAAAGCTTCAATTTTGACCAATTTCAGGCACAGAAATGACTTTAAACACACTTATTTTAGTTGAAAAAGTAATAATTCACATCAAACCATCATTTAAAGTCAAAAGATTAAATGTTAATTTTTCATCAATATTGACCACTTTTTTAACGTTTGACAGGTCCGGGGTCTTCGTTTTTCATCATAAAATTGATTTTTTGGACTCTACCAAAAATGATTCAAAATGTCATTTGGATCGGGCCTCATGTTGAATAACCACTTTTTAAACCCTCACAGTGACCAAAATTGCAATTTTTACAGAGTTTTGCTTACTCAGAAGCTTCAATTTTGACCAATTTCAGGCAAAGAAATGACTTTAAACACACTTGTTTTAGTTGAAAAAGTAATATTTCACTTCCAACAGTCATTTAAAGTCTAAAGATTAAATGTTAAAATGTCAATAATATTGACCATTTTTTGAACGTTCGACAGGTCCGGGGTCATCGTTTTTCATCATAAAATTGATTTTTTGGACTCTACCAAAAATGATTCAAAAGGTCATTTGGATCGGGCCTCATGTTGAATAACCACTTTTTAAACCCTCACAGTGATCAAAATTGCCATTTTTACAGAGTTTTGCTTCCTCAAAGCTTCAATTTTGACCAATTTCAGGCACAGAAATGACTTTAAACACACTTATTTTAGTAGAAAAAGTAATAATTCACATCGCACCATCATTTAAAGTCAAAAGATTAAATGTTAAAATTTCATCAATATTGACCACTTTTTTGAACGTTCGACAGGTCCGGGTCATCGTTTTTCATCAGAAAATTGATTTTTTGGACTCTACCAAAAATGATTCAAAAAGTCATTTGGATCGGGCCTCATGTTGAATAACCACTTTTTAAACCCTCATAGTGACCAAAATTGCCATTTTTATAGAGTTTTGCTTACTCAGAAGCTTCAATTTTGACCATTTTCAGGCACAGAAATGACTTTAAACACACTTATTTTAGTTTAAAATGTAATAATTCACATCCAACAGTCATTTAAAGTCAAAAGATTAAATGTTAAAATGTCATCAATGTTGACAATTTTTTGAACGTTCGACTGGTCCGGGTCATCGTTTTTCATCAGAAAATTGATTTTTTGGACTCTACCAAAAATGATTCAAGAGGTCATTTGGATCGGGCCTCATGTTGAATAACCACTTTTTAAACCCTCACAGTGATCAAAATTGCCATTTTTACAGAGTTTTACTTACTCAAAAGCTTCAATTTTGACCAATTTCAGGCACAGAAATGACTTTAAACACACTTATTTTAGTTGAAAAAGTAATAATTCACATCAAACCATCATTTAAAGTCAAAAGATTTAATGTTAAAATTTCATCAATATTGACCACTTTTTTGAACGTTCGACAGGTCCGGGGTCTTCGTTTTTCATCATAAAATTGATTTTTTGGACTCTACCAAAAATGATTCAAAATGTCATTTGGATCGGGCCTCATGTTGAATAACCACTTTTTAAACCCTCACAGTGACCAAAAATGCAACTTTTACAGAGTTTTGCTTACTCAAAAGATAGAATTTTTACCAATTTCAGGCACAGAAATGACTTTAAACACACTTATTTTAGTTGAAAAAGTAATAATTCACATCCAACCATCATTTAAAGTCAAAAGATTAAATGTTAAAATTTCATCAATATTAACCACTTTTTTGAACGTTCGACAGGTCCGGGGTCATCGTTTTTCATCAGAACATTGATTTTTTGGACTCTACCAAAAATGATTCAAAATGTCATTTGGATCGGGCCTCATGTTGAATAACCACTTTTTAAACCCTCACAGTGACCAAAATTGCCATTTTTACAGAGTTTTGCTTACTCAAAAGCTTCAATTTTGACCAATTTCAGGCACAGAAATGACTTTAAACACACTTATTTTAGTTGAAAAAGTAATAATTCACATCCAACAGTCATTTAAAGTCATAAGATTAAACGTTAAAATTTCATCAATATTGACCACTTTTTTGAACGTTCTACAGGTCCGGGGTCATCGTTTTTCATCATAAAATTGATTTTTTGGACTCTACCAAAAATGATTCAAAAGGTCATTTGGATCGGGCCTCATGTTGAATAACCACTTTTTAAACCCTCACAGTGATCAAAATTGCCAGTTTTACAGAGTTTTGCTTACTCAAAAGCTACAATTTTGACCAATTTCAGGCACAGAAATGATTTTAAACACACTTATTTTAGTAGAAAAAGTAATAATTCACATCCAACCATAATTTAAAGTCAAAAGATTTAATGTTAAAATTTCATCAATATTGACCACTTTTTTGAACGTTCGACAGGTCCGGGGTCATCGTTTTTCATCAGAAAATTGATTTTTTGGACTCTACCAAAAATGATTCAAAATGTCATTTGGATCGGGCCTCATGTTGAATAACCACTTTTTAAACCCTCACAGTGATCAAAATTGCCATTTTTACAGAGTTTTACTTACTCAAAAGCTTCAATTTTGACCAATTTCAGGCACAGAAATGACTTTAAACACACTTATTTTAGTTGAAAAAGTAATAATTCACATCAAACCATCATTTAAAGTCAAAAGATTTAATGTTAAAATTTCATCAATATTGACCACTTTTTTGAACGTTCGACAGGTCCGGGGTCTTCGTTTTTCATCATAAAATTGATTTTTTGGACTCTACCAAAAATGATTCAAAATGTCATTTGGATCGGGCCTCATGTTGAATAACCACTTTTTAAACCCTCACAGTGACCAAAAATGCAACTTTTACAGAGTTTTGCTTACTCAAAAGATAGAATTTTTACCAATTTCAGGCACAGAAATGACTTTAAACACACTTATTTTAGTTGAAAAAGTAATAATTCACATCCAACCATCATTTAAAGTCAAAAGATTAAATGTTAAAATTTCATCAATATTAACCACTTTTTTGAACGTTCGACAGGTCCGGGGTCATCGTTTTTCATCAGAACATTGATTTTTTGGACTCTACCAAAAATGATTCAAAATGTCATTTGGATCGGGCCTCATGTTGAATAACCACTTTTTAAACCCTCACAGTGACCAAAATTGCCATTTTTACAGAGTTTTGCTTACTCAAAAGCTTCAATTTTGACCAATTTCAGGCACAGAAATGACTTTAAACACACTTATTTTAGTTGAAAAAGTAATAATTCACATCCAACAGTCATTTAAAGTCATAAGATTAAACGTTAAAATTTCATCAATATTGACCACTTTTTTGAACGTTCTACAGGTCCGGGGTCATCGTTTTTCATCATAAAATTGATTTTTTGGACTCTACCAAAAATGATTCAAAAGGTCATTTGGATCGGGCCTCATGTTGAATAACCACTTTTTAAACCCTCACAGTGATCAAAATTGCCAGTTTTACAGAGTTTTGCTTACTCAAAAGCTACAATTTTGACCAATTTCAGGCACAGAAATGACTTTAAACACACTTATTTTAGTAGAAAAAGTAATAATTCACATCCAACCATAATTTAAAGTCAAAAGATTTAATGTTAAAATTTCATCAATATTGACCACTTTTTTGAACGTTCGACAGGTCCGGGGTCATCGTTTTTCATCAGAAAATTGATTTTTTGGACTCTACCAAAAATGATTCAAAATGTCATTTGGATCGGGCCTCATGTTGAATAACCACTTTTTAAACCCTCACAATGACCAAAATTGCCATTTTTACAGAGTTTTACTTACTCAAAAGCTTCAATTTTGACCAATTTCAGGCACAGAAATGACTTTAAACACACTTATTTTAGTTGAAAAAGTAATAATTCACATCAAACCATCATTTAAAGTCAAAAGATTAAATGTTAAAATTTCATCAATATTGACCACTTTTTTTAACGTTCGACTGGTTCGGGGTCATCGTTTTTCATCATAAAATTGATTTTTTGGACTCTACCAAAAATGATTCAAAATGTCATTTGGATCGGGCCTCATGTTGAATAACCACTTTTTAAACCCTCACAGTGACCAAAAATGCAATTTTTACAGAGTTTTGCTTACTCAGAAGCTTCAATTTTGACCAATTTCAGGCACAGAAATGACTTTAAACACACTTGTTTTAGTTGAAAAAGTAATAATTCACATCCAACAGTCATTTAAAGTCTAAAGATTAAATGTTAAAATTTCATCAATATTGACCACTTTTTTGAACTTTCGACAGGTCCGGGGTCATCGTTTTTCATCATAAAATTGATTTTTTGGACTCTACCAAAAATGATTCAAAATGTCATTTGGATCGGGCCTCATGTTGAATAACCACTTTTTAAACCCTCACAGTGACCAAAATTGGCATTTTTACAGAGTTTTGCTTACTCAGAAGCTTCAATTTTGACCAATTTCAGGCACAGAAATGACTTTAAACACACTTGTTTTAGTTGAAAAAGTAATATTTCACTTCCAACAGTCATTTAAAGTCTAAAGATTAAATGTTAAAATGTCATTAATATTGACCATTTTTTGAACGTTCGACTGGTCCGGGGTCATCGTTTTTCATCATAAAATTGATTTTTTGGACTCTACCAAAAATGATTCAAAAGGTCATTTGGATCGGGCCTCATGTTGAATAACCACTTTTTAAACCCTCACAATGACCAAAATTGCCATTTTTACAGAGTTTTACTTACTCAAAAGCTTCAATTTTGACCAATTTCAGGCACAGAAATGACTTTAAACACACTTATTTTAGTTGAAAAAGTAATAATTCACATCAAACCATCATTTAAAGTCAAAAGATTAAATGTTAAAATTTCATCAATATTGACCACTTTTTTTAACGTTCGACTGGTCCGGGGTCATCGTTTTTCATCAGAAAATTGATTTTTTGGACTCTACCAAAAATGATTCAAAATGTCATTTGGATCGGGCCTCATGTTGAATAACCACTTTTTAAACCCTCACAATGACCAAAAATGCCATTTTTACAGAGTTTTACTTACTCAAAAGCTTCAATTTTGACCAATTTCAGGCACAGAAATGACTTTAAACACACTTATTTTAGTTGAAAAAGTAATAATTCACATCAAACCATCATTTAAAGTCAAAAGATTAAATGTTAATTTTTCATCAATATTGACCACTTTTTTAACGTTTGACAGGTCCGGGGTCTTCGTTTTTCATCATAAAATTGATTTTTTGGACTCTACCAAAAATGATTCAAAATGTCATTTGGATCGGGCCTCATGTTGAATAACCACTTTTTAAACCCTCACAGTGACCAAAATTGCAATTTTTACAGAGTTTTGCTTACTCAGAAGCTTCAATTTTGACCAATTTCAGGCAAAGAAATGACTTTAAACACACTTGTTTTAGTTGAAAAAGTAATATTTCACTTCCAACAGTCATTTAAAGTCTAAAGATTAAATGTTAAAATGTCAATAATATTGACCATTTTTTGAACGTTCGACTGGTCCGGGGTCATCGTTTTTCATCATAAAATTGATTTTTTGGACTCTACCAAAAATGATTCAAAAGGTCATTTGGATCGGGCCTCATGTTGAATAACCACTTTTTAAACCCTCACAGTGATCAAAATTGCCATTTTTACAGAGTTTTGCTTACTCAAAGCTTCAATTTTGACCAATTTCAGGCACAGAAATGACTTTAAACACACTTATTTTAGTAGAAAAAGTAATAATTCACATCGCACCATCATTTAAAGTCAAAAGATTAAATGTTAAAATTTCATCAATATTGACCACTTTTTTGAACGTTCGACAGGTCCGGGTCATCGTTTTTCATCAGAAAATTGATTTTTTGGACTCTACCAAAAATGATTCAAAAAGTCATTTGGATCGGGCCTCATGTTGAATAACCACTTTTTAAACCCTCATAGTGACCAAAATTGCCATTTTTATAGAGTTTTGCTTACTCAGAAGCTTCAATTTTGACCATTTTCAGGCACAGAAATGACTTTAAACACACTTATTTTAGTTTAAAATGTAATAATTCACATCCAACAGTCATTTAAAGTCAAAAGATTAAATGTTAAAATGTCATCAATGTTGACAATTTTTTGAACGTTCGACTGGTCCGGGTCATCGTTTTTCATCAGAAAATTGATTTTTTGGACTCTACCAAAAATGATTCAAGAGGTCATTTGGATCGGGCCTCATGTTGAATAACCACTTTTTAAACCCTCACAGTGATCAAAATTGCCATTTTTACAGAGTTTTACTTACTCAAAAGCTTCAATTTTGACCAATTTCAGGCACAGAAATGACTTTAAACACACTTATTTTAGTTGAAAAAGTAATAATTCACATCAAACCATCATTTAAAGTCAAAAGATTTAATGTTAAAATTTCATCAATATTGACCACTTTTTTGAACGTTCGACAGGTCCGGGGTCTTCGTTTTTCATCATAAAATTGATTTTTTGGACTCTACCAAAAATGATTCAAAATGTCATTTGGATCGGGCCTCATGTTGAATAACCACTTTTTAAACCCTCACAGTGACCAAAAATGCAATTTTTACAGAGTTTTGCTTACTCAAAAGATAGAATTTTTACCAATTTCAGGCACAGAAATGACTTTAAACACACTTATTTTAGTTGAAAAAGTAATAATTCACATCCAACCATCATTTAAAGTCAAAAGATTAAATGTTAAAATTTCATCAATATTAACCACTTTTTTGAACGTTCGACAGGTCCGGGGTCATCGTTTTTCATCAGAACATTGATTTTTTGGACTCTACCAAAAATGATTCAAAATGTCATTTGGATCGGGCCTCATGTTGAATAACCACTTTTTAAACCCTCACAGTGACCAAAATTGCCATTTTTACAGAGTTTTGCTTACTCAAAAGCTTCAATTTTGACCAATTTCAGGCACAGAAATGACTTTAAACACACTTATTTTAGTTGAACAAGTAATAATTCACATCCAACAGTCATTTAAAGTCATAAGATTAAACGTTAAAATTTCATCAATATTGACCACTTTTTTGAACGTTCTACAGGTCCGGGGTCATCGTTTTTCATCAGAAAATTGATTTTTTGGACTCTACCAAAAATGATTCAAAATGTCATTTGGATCGGGCCTCATGTTGAATAACCACTTTTTAAACCCTCACAGTGACCAAAAATGCAATTTTTACAGAGTTTTGCTTACTCAGAAGCTTCAATTTTGACCAATTTCAGGCACAGAAATGACTTTAAACACACTTGTTTTAGTTGAAAAAGTAATAATTCACATCCAACAGTCATTTAAAGTCTAAAGATTAAATGTTAAAATTTCATCAATATTGACCACTTTTTTGAACTTTCGACAGGTCCGGGGTCATCGTTTTTCATCATAAAATTGATTTTTTGGACTCTACCAAAAATGATTCAAAATGTCATTTGGATCGGGCCTCATGTTGAATAACCACTTTTTAAACCCTCACAGTGATCAAAATTGCCATTTTTACAGAGTTTTGTTTACTCAAAGCTTCAATTTTGACCAATTTCAGGCACAGAAATGACTTTAAACACACTTATTTTAGTAGAAAAAGTAATAATTCACATCGCACCATCATTTAAAGTCAAAAGATTAAATGTTAAAATTTCATCAATATTGACCACTTTTTTGAACGTTCGACAGGTCCGGGTCATCGTTTTTCATCAGAAAATTGATTTTTTGGACTCTACCAAAAATGATTCAAAAAGTCATTTGGATCGGGCCTCATGTTGAATAACCACTTTTTAAACCCTCATAGTGACCAAAATTGCCATTTTTATAGAGTTTTGCTTACTCAGAAGCTTCAATTTTGACTATTTTCAGGCACAGAAATGACTTTAAACACACTTATTTTAGTTTAAAATGTAATAATTCACATCCAACAGTCATTTAAAGTCAAAAGATTAAATGTTAAAATGTCATCAATGTTGACAATTTTTTGAACGTTCGACTGGTCCGGGTCATCGTTTTTCATCAGAAAATTGATTTTTTGGACTCTACCAAAAATGATTCAAGAGGTCATTTGGATCGGGCCTCATGTTGAATAACCACTTTTTAAACCCTCACAGTAATCAAAATTGCCATTTTTACAGAGTTTTACTTACTCAAAAGCTTCAATTTTGACCAATTTCAGGCACAGAAATGACTTTAAACACACTTATTTTAGTTGAAAAAGTAATAATTCACATCAAACCATCATTTAAAGTCAAAAGATTTAATGTTAAAATTTCATCAATATTGACCACTTTTTTGAACGTTCGACAGGTCCGGGGTCTTCGTTTTTCATCATAAAATTGATTTTTTGGACTCTACCAAAAATGATTCAAAATGTCATTTGGATCGGGCCTCATGTTGAATAACCACTTTTTAAACCCTCACAGTGACCAAAAATGCAATTTTTACAGAGTTTTGCTTACTCAAAAGATAGAATTTTTACCAATTTCAGGCACAGAAATGACTTTAAACACACTTATTTTAGTTGAAAAAGTAATAATTCACATCCAACCATCATTTAAAGTCAAAAGATTAAATGTTAAAATTTCATCAATATTAACCACTTTTTTGAACGTTCGACAGGTCCGGGGTCATCGTTTTTCATCAGAACATTGATTTTTTGGACTCTACCAAAAATGATTCAAAATGTCATTTGGATCGGGCCTCATGTTGAATAACCACTTTTTAAACCCTCACAGTGACCAAAATTGCCATTTTTACAGAGTTTTGCTTACTCAAAAGCTTCAATTTTGACCAATTTCAGGCACAGAAATGACTTTAAACACACTTATTTTAGTTGAAAAAGTAATAATTCACATCCAACAGTCATTTAAAGTCATAAGATTAAACGTTAAAATTTCATCAATATTGACCACTTTTTTGAACGTTCTACAGGTCCGGGGTCATCGTTTTTCATCATAAAATTGATTTTTTGGACTCTACCAAAAATGATTCAAAAGGTCATTTGGATCGGGCCTCATGTTGAATAACCACTTTTTAAACCCTCACAGTGATCAAAATTGCCATTTTTACAGAGTTTTGCTTACTCAAAAGCTACAATTTTGACCAATTTCAGGCACAGAAATGACTTTAAACACACTTATTTTAGTAGAAAAAGTAATAATTCACATCCAACCATAATTTAAAGTCAAAAGATTTAATGTTAAAATTTCATCAATATTGACCACTTTTTTGAACGTTCGACAGGTCCGGGGTCATCGTTTTTCATCAGAAAATTGATTTTTTGGACTCTACCAAAAATGATTCAAAATGTCATTTGGATCGGGCCTCATGTTGAATAACCACTTTTTAAACCCTCACAATGACCAAAATTGCCATTTTTACAGAGTTTTGCTTACTCAAAAGCTTCAATTTTGACCAATTTCAGGCACAGAAATGACTTTAAACACACTTATTTTAGTAGAAAAAGTAATAATTCACATCCAACCATAATTTAAAGTCAAAAGATTTAATGTTAAAATTTCATCAATATTGACCACTTTTTTGAACGTTCGACAGGTCCGGGGTCATCGTTTTTCATCAGAAAATTGATTTTTTGGACTCTACCAAAAATGATTCAAAATGTCATTTGGATCGGGCCTCATGTTGAATAACCACTTTTTAAACCCTCACAATGACCAAAATTGCCATTTTTACAGAGTTTTACTTACTCAAAAGCTTCAATTTTGACCAATTTCAGGCACAGAAATGACTTTAAACACACTTATTTTAGTTGAAAAAGTAATAATTCACATCAAACCATCATTTAAAGTCAAAAGATTAAATGTTAATTTTTCATCAATATTGACCACTTTTTTAACGTTTGACAGGTCCGGGGTCTTCGTTTTTCATCATAAAATTGATTTTTTGGACTCTACCAAAAATGATTCAAAATGTCATTTGGATCGGGCCTCATGTTGAATAACCACTTTTTAAACCCTCACAGTGACCAAAATTGCAATTTTTACAGAGTTTTGCTTACTCAGAAGCTTCAATTTTGACCAATTTCAGGCAAAGAAATGACTTTAAACACACTTGTTTTAGTTGAAAAAGTAATATTTCACTTCCAACAGTCATTTAAAGTCTAAAGATTAAATGTTAAAATGTCAATAATATTGACCATTTTTTGAACGTTCGACAGGTCCGGGGTCATCGTTTTTCATCATAAAATTGATTTTTTGGACTCTACCAAAAATGATTCAAAAGGTCATTTGGATCGGGCCTCATGTTGAATAACCACTTTTTAAACCCTCACAGTGATCAAAATTGCCATTTTTACAGAGTTTTGCTTCCTCAAAGCTTCAATTTTGACCAATTTCAGGCACAGAAATGACTTTAAACACACTTATTTTAGTAGAAAAAGTAATAATTCACATCGCACCATCATTTAAAGTCAAAAGATTAAATGTTAAAATTTCATCAATATTGACCACTTTTTTGAACGTTCGACAGGTCCGGGTCATCGTTTTTCATCAGAAAATTGATTTTTTGGACTCTACCAAAAATGATTCAAAAAGTCATTTGGATCGGGCCTCATGTTGAATAACCACTTTTTAAACCCTCATAGTGACCAAAATTGCCATTTTTATAGAGTTTTGCTTACTCAGAAGCTTCAATTTTGACCATTTTCAGGCACAGAAATGACTTTAAACACACTTATTTTAGTTTAAAATGTAATAATTCACATCCAACAGTCATTTAAAGTCAAAAGATTAAATGTTAAAATGTCATCAATGTTGACAATTTTTTGAACGTTCGACTGGTCCGGGTCATCGTTTTTCATCAGAAAATTGATTTTTTGGACTCTACCAAAAATGATTCAAGAGGTCATTTGGATCGGGCCTCATGTTGAATAACCACTTTTTAAACCCTCACAGTGATCAAAATTGCCATTTTTACAGAGTTTTACTTACTCAAAAGCTTCAATTTTGACCAATTTCAGGCACAGAAATGACTTTAAACACACTTATTTTAGTTGAAAAAGTAATAATTCACATCAAACCATCATTTAAAGTCAAAAGATTTAATGTTAAAATTTCATCAATATTGACCACTTTTTTGAACGTTCGACAGGTCCGGGGTCTTCGTTTTTCATCATAAAATTGATTTTTTGGACTCTACCAAAAATGATTCAAAATGTCATTTGGATCGGGCCTCATGTTGAATAACCACTTTTTAAACCCTCACAGTGACCAAAAATGCAACTTTTACAGAGTTTTGCTTACTCAAAAGATAGAATTTTTACCAATTTCAGGCACAGAAATGACTTTAAACACACTTATTTTAGTTGAAAAAGTAATAATTCACATCCAACCATCATTTAAAGTCAAAAGATTAAATGTTAAAATTTCATCAATATTAACCACTTTTTTGAACGTTCGACAGGTCCGGGGTCATCGTTTTTCATCAGAACATTGATTTTTTGGACTCTACCAAAAATGATTCAAAATGTCATTTGGATCGGGCCTCATGTTGAATAACCACTTTTTAAACCCTCACAGTGACCAAAATTGCCATTTTTACAGAGTTTTGCTTACTCAAAAGCTTCAATTTTGACCAATTTCAGGCACAGAAATGACTTTAAACACACTTATTTTAGTTGAAAAAGTAATAATTCACATCCAACAGTCATTTAAAGTCATAAGATTAAACGTTAAAATTTCATCAATATTGACCACTTTTTTGAACGTTCTACAGGTCCGGGGTCATCGTTTTTCATCATAAAATTGATTTTTTGGACTCTACCAAAAATGATTCAAAAGGTCATTTGGATCGGGCCTCATGTTGAATAACCACTTTTTAAACCCTCACAGTGATCAAAATTGCCAGTTTTACAGAGTTTTGCTTACTCAAAAGCTACAATTTTGACCAATTTCAGGCACAGAAATGATTTTAAACACACTTATTTTAGTAGAAAAAGTAATAATTCACATCCAACCATAATTTAAAGTCAAAAGATTTAATGTTAAAATTTCATCAATATTGACCACTTTTTTGAACGTTCGACAGGTCCGGGGTCATCGTTTTTCATCAGAAAATTGATTTTTTGGACTCTACCAAAAATGATTCAAAATGTCATTTGGATCGGGCCTCATGTTGAATAACCACTTTTTAAACCCTCACAGTGATCAAAATTGCCATTTTTACAGAGTTTTACTTACTCAAAAGCTTCAATTTTGACCAATTTCAGGCACAGAAATGACTTTAAACACACTTATTTTAGTTGAAAAAGTAATAATTCACATCAAACCATCATTTAAAGTCAAAAGATTTAATGTTAAAATTTCATCAATATTGACCACTTTTTTGAACGTTCGACAGGTCCGGGGTCTTCGTTTTTCATCATAAAATTGATTTTTTGGACTCTACCAAAAATGATTCAAAATGTCATTTGGATCGGGCCTCATGTTGAATAACCACTTTTTAAACCCTCACAGTGACCAAAAATGCAACTTTTACAGAGTTTTGCTTACTCAAAAGATAGAATTTTTACCAATTTCAGGCACAGAAATGACTTTAAACACACTTATTTTAGTTGAAAAAGTAATAATTCACATCCAACCATCATTTAAAGTCAAAAGATTAAATGTTAAAATTTCATCAATATTAACCACTTTTTTGAACGTTCGACAGGTCCGGGGTCATCGTTTTTCATCAGAACATTGATTTTTTGGACTCTACCAAAAATGATTCAAAATGTCATTTGGATCGGGCCTCATGTTGAATAACCACTTTTTAAACCCTCACAGTGACCAAAATTGCCATTTTTACAGAGTTTTGCTTACTCAAAAGCTTCAATTTTGACCAATTTCAGGCACAGAAATGACTTTAAACACACTTATTTTAGTTGAAAAAGTAATAATTCACATCCAACAGTCATTTAAAGTCATAAGATTAAACGTTAAAATTTCATCAATATTGACCACTTTTTTGAACGTTCTACAGGTCCGGGGTCATCGTTTTTCATCATAAAATTGATTTTTTGGACTCTACCAAAAATGATTCAAAAGGTCATTTGGATCGGGCCTCATGTTGAATAACCACTTTTTAAACCCTCACAGTGATCAAAATTGCCAGTTTTACAGAGTTTTGCTTACTCAAAAGCTACAATTTTGACCAATTTCAGGCACAGAAATGACTTTAAACACACTTATTTTAGTAGAAAAAGTAATAATTCACATCCAACCATAATTTAAAGTCAAAAGATTTAATGTTAAAATTTCATCAATATTGACCACTTTTTTGAACGTTCGACAGGTCCGGGGTCATCGTTTTTCATCAGAAAATTGATTTTTTGGACTCTACCAAAAATGATTCAAAATGTCATTTGGATCGGGCCTCATGTTGAATAACCACTTTTTAAACCCTCACAATGACCAAAATTGCCATTTTTACAGAGTTTTACTTACTCAAAAGCTTCAATTTTGACCAATTTCAGGCACAGAAATGACTTTAAACACACTTATTTTAGTTGAAAAAGTAATAATTCACATCAAACCATCATTTAAAGTCAAAAGATTAAATGTTAAAATTTCATCAATATTGACCACTTTTTTTAACGTTCGACTGGTTCGGGGTCATCGTTTTTCATCATAAAATTGATTTTTTGGACTCTACCAAAAATGATTCAAAATGTCATTTGGATCGGGCCTCATGTTGAATAACCACTTTTTAAACCCTCACAGTGACCAAAAATGCAATTTTTACAGAGTTTTGCTTACTCAGAAGCTTCAATTTTGACCAATTTCAGGCACAGAAATGACTTTAAACACACTTGTTTTAGTTGAAAAAGTAATAATTCACATCCAACAGTCATTTAAAGTCTAAAGATTAAATGTTAAAATTTCATCAATATTGACCACTTTTTTGAACTTTCGACAGGTCCGGGGTCATCGTTTTTCATCATAAAATTGATTTTTTGGACTCTACCAAAAATGATTCAAAATGTCATTTGGATCGGGCCTCATGTTGAATAACCACTTTTTAAACCCTCACAGTGACCAAAATTGGCATTTTTACAGAGTTTTGCTTACTCAGAAGCTTCAATTTTGACCAATTTCAGGCACAGAAATGACTTTAAACACACTTGTTTTAGTTGAAAAAGTAATATTTCACTTCCAACAGTCATTTAAAGTCTAAAGATTAAATGTTAAAATGTCATTAATATTGACCATTTTTTGAACGTTCGACTGGTCCGGGGTCATCGTTTTTCATCATAAAATTGATTTTTTGGACTCTACCAAAAATGATTCAAAAGGTCATTTGGATCGGGCCTCATGTTGAATAACCACTTTTTAAACCCTCACAATGACCAAAATTGCCATTTTTACAGAGTTTTACTTACTCAAAAGCTTCAATTTTGACCAATTTCAGGCACAGAAATGACTTTAAACACACTTATTTTAGTTGAAAAAGTAATAATTCACATCAAACCATCATTTAAAGTCAAAAGATTAAATGTTAAAATTTCATCAATATTGACCACTTTTTTTAACGTTCGACTGGTCCGGGGTCATCGTTTTTCATCAGAAAATTGATTTTTTGGACTCTACCAAAAATGATTCAAAATGTCATTTGGATCGGGCCTCATGTTGAATAACCACTTTTTAAACCCTCACAATGACCAAAAATGCCATTTTTACAGAGTTTTACTTACTCAAAAGCTTCAATTTTGACCAATTTCAGGCACAGAAATGACTTTAAACACACTTATTTTAGTTGAAAAAGTAATAATTCACATCAAACCATCATTTAAAGTCAAAAGATTAAATGTTAATTTTTCATCAATATTGACCACTTTTTTAACGTTTGACAGGTCCGGGGTCTTCGTTTTTCATCATAAAATTGATTTTTTGGACTCTACCAAAAATGATTCAAAATGTCATTTGGATCGGGCCTCATGTTGAATAACCACTTTTTAAACCCTCACAGTGACCAAAATTGCAATTTTTACAGAGTTTTGCTTACTCAGAAGCTTCAATTTTGACCAATTTCAGGCAAAGAAATGACTTTAAACACACTTGTTTTAGTTGAAAAAGTAATATTTCACTTCCAACAGTCATTTAAAGTCTAAAGATTAAATGTTAAAATGTCAATAATATTGACCATTTTTTGAACGTTCGACTGGTCCGGGGTCATCGTTTTTCATCATAAAATTGATTTTTTGGACTCTACCAAAAATGATTCAAAAGGTCATTTGGATCGGGCCTCATGTTGAATAACCACTTTTTAAACCCTCACAGTGATCAAAATTGCCATTTTTACAGAGTTTTGCTTACTCAAAGCTTCAATTTTGACCAATTTCAGGCACAGAAATGACTTTAAACACACTTATTTTAGTAGAAAAAGTAATAATTCACATCGCACCATCATTTAAAGTCAAAAGATTAAATGTTAAAATTTCATCAATATTGACCACTTTTTTGAACGTTCGACAGGTCCGGGTCATCGTTTTTCATCAGAAAATTGATTTTTTGGACTCTACCAAAAATGATTCAAAAAGTCATTTGGATCGGGCCTCATGTTGAATAACCACTTTTTAAACCCTCATAGTGACCAAAATTGCCATTTTTATAGAGTTTTGCTTACTCAGAAGCTTCAATTTTGACCATTTTCAGGCACAGAAATGACTTTAAACACACTTATTTTAGTTTAAAATGTAATAATTCACATCCAACAGTCATTTAAAGTCAAAAGATTAAATGTTAAAATGTCATCAATGTTGACAATTTTTTGAACGTTCGACTGGTCCGGGTCATCGTTTTTCATCAGAAAATTGATTTTTTGGACTCTACCAAAAATGATTCAAGAGGTCATTTGGATCGGGCCTCATGTTGAATAACCACTTTTTAAACCCTCACAGTGATCAAAATTGCCATTTTTACAGAGTTTTACTTACTCAAAAGCTTCAATTTTGACCAATTTCAGGCACAGAAATGACTTTAAACACACTTATTTTAGTTGAAAAAGTAATAATTCACATCAAACCATCATTTAAAGTCAAAAGATTTAATGTTAAAATTTCATCAATATTGACCACTTTTTTGAACGTTCGACAGGTCCGGGGTCTTCGTTTTTCATCATAAAATTGATTTTTTGGACTCTACCAAAAATGATTCAAAATGTCATTTGGATCGGGCCTCATGTTGAATAACCACTTTTTAAACCCTCACAGTGACCAAAAATGCAATTTTTACAGAGTTTTGCTTACTCAAAAGATAGAATTTTTACCAATTTCAGGCACAGAAATGACTTTAAACACACTTATTTTAGTTGAAAAAGTAATAATTCACATCCAACCATCATTTAAAGTCAAAAGATTAAATGTTAAAATTTCATCAATATTAACCACTTTTTTGAACGTTCGACAGGTCCGGGGTCATCGTTTTTCATCAGAACATTGATTTTTTGGACTCTACCAAAAATGATTCAAAATGTCATTTGGATCGGGCCTCATGTTGAATAACCACTTTTTAAACCCTCACAGTGACCAAAATTGCCATTTTTACAGAGTTTTGCTTACTCAAAAGCTTCAATTTTGACCAATTTCAGGCACAGAAATGACTTTAAACACACTTATTTTAGTTGAACAAGTAATAATTCACATCCAACAGTCATTTAAAGTCATAAGATTAAACGTTAAAATTTCATCAATATTGACCACTTTTTTGAACGTTCTACAGGTCCGGGGTCATCGTTTTTCATCAGAAAATTGATTTTTTGGACTCTACCAAAAATGATTCAAAATGTCATTTGGATCGGGCCTCATGTTGAATAACCACTTTTTAAACCCTCACAGTGACCAAAAATGCAATTTTTACAGAGTTTTGCTTACTCAGAAGCTTCAATTTTGACCAATTTCAGGCACAGAAATGACTTTAAACACACTTGTTTTAGTTGAAAAAGTAATAATTCACATCCAACAGTCATTTAAAGTCTAAAGATTAAATGTTAAAATTTCATCAATATTGACCACTTTTTTGAACTTTCGACAGGTCCGGGGTCATCGTTTTTCATCATAAAATTGATTTTTTGGACTCTACCAAAAATGATTCAAAATGTCATTTGGATCGGGCCTCATGTTGAATAACCACTTTTTAAACCCTCACAGTGATCAAAATTGCCATTTTTACAGAGTTTTGTTTACTCAAAGCTTCAATTTTGACCAATTTCAGGCACAGAAATGACTTTAAACACACTTATTTTAGTAGAAAAAGTAATAATTCACATCGCACCATCATTTAAAGTCAAAAGATTAAATGTTAAAATTTCATCAATATTGACCACTTTTTTGAACGTTCGACAGGTCCGGGTCATCGTTTTTCATCAGAAAATTGATTTTTTGGACTCTACCAAAAATGATTCAAAAAGTCATTTGGATCGGGCCTCATGTTGAATAACCACTTTTTAAACCCTCATAGTGACCAAAATTGCCATTTTTATAGAGTTTTGCTTACTCAGAAGCTTCAATTTTGACCATTTTCAGGCACAGAAATGACTTTAAACACACTTATTTTAGTTTAAAATGTAATAATTCACATCCAACAGTCATTTAAAGTCAAAAGATTAAATGTTAAAATGTCATCAATGTTGACAATTTTTTGAACGTTCGACTGGTCCGGGTCATCGTTTTTCATCAGAAAATTGATTTTTTGGACTCTACCAAAAATGATTCAAGAGGTCATTTGGATCGGGCCTCATGTTGAATAACCACTTTTTAAACCCTCACAGTGATCAAAATTGCCATTTTTACAGAGTTTTACTTACTCAAAAGCTTCAATTTTGACCAATTTCAGGCACAGAAATGACTTTAAACACACTTATTTTAGTTGAAAAAGTAATAATTCACATCAAACCATCATTTAAAGTCAAAAGATTTAATGTTAAAATTTCATCAATATTGACCACTTTTTTGAACGTTCGACAGGTCCGGGGTCTTCGTTTTTCATCATAAAATTGATTTTTTGGACTCTACCAAAAATGATTCAAAATGTCATTTGGATCGGGCCTCATGTTGAATAACCACTTTTTAAACCCTCACAGTGACCAAAAATGCAATTTTTACAGAGTTTTGCTTACTCAAAAGATAGAATTTTTACCAATTTCAGGCACAGAAATGACTTTAAACACACTTATTTTAGTTGAAAAAGTAATAATTCACATCCAACCATCATTTAAAGTCAAAAGATTAAATGTTAAAATTTCATCAATATTAACCACTTTTTTGAACGTTCGACAGGTCCGGGGTCATCGTTTTTCATCAGAACATTGATTTTTTGGACTCTACCAAAAATGATTCAAAATGTCATTTGGATCGGGCCTCATGTTGAATAACCACTTTTTAAACCCTCACAGTGACCAAAATTGCCATTTTTACAGAGTTTTGCTTACTCAAAAGCTTCAATTTTGACCAATTTCAGGCACAGAAATGACTTTAAACACACTTATTTTAGTTGAACAAGTAATAATTCACATCCAACAGTCATTTAAAGTCATAAGATTAAACGTTAAAATTTCATCAATATTGACCACTTTTTTGAACGTTCTACAGGTCCGGGGTCATCGTTTTTCATCAGAAAATTGATTTTTTGGACTCTACCAAAAATGATTCAAAATGTCATTTGGATCGGGCCTCATGTTGAATAACCACTTTTTAAACCCTCACAGTGACCAAAAATGCAATTTTTACAGAGTTTTGCTTACTCAGAAGCTTCAATTTTGACCAATTTCAGGCACAGAAATGACTTTAAACACACTTGTTTTAGTTGAAAAAGTAATAATTCACATCCAACAGTCATTTAAAGTCTAAAGATTAAATGTTAAAATTTCATCAATATTGACCACTTTTTTGAACTTTCGACAGGTCCGGGGTCATCGTTTTTCATCATAAAATTGATTTTTTGGACTCTACCAAAAATGATTCAAAATGTCATTTGGATCGGGCCTCATGTTGAATAACCACTTTTTAAACCCTCACAGTGACCAAAATTGCCATTTTTACAGAGTTTTGCTTACTCAGAAGCTTCAATTTTGACCAATTTCAGGCACAGAAATGACTTTAAACACACTTGTTTTAGTTGAAAAAGTAATATTTCACTTCCAACAGTCATTTAAAGTCTAAAGATTAAATGTTAAAATGTCATTAATATTGACCATTTTTTGAACGTTCGACTGGTCCGGGGTCATCGTTTTTCATCATAAAATTGATTTTTTGGACTCTACCAAAAATGATTCAAAAGGTCATTTGGATCGGGCCTCATGTTGAATAACCACTTTTTAAACCCTCACAGTGATCAAAATTGCCATTTTTACAGAGTTTTGCTTACTCAAAAGCTACAATTTTGACCAATTTCAGGCACAGAAATGACTTTAAACACACTTATTTTAGTAAAAAAAGTAATAATTCACATCCAACCATAATTTAAAGTCAAAAGATTTAATGTTAAAATTTCATCAATATTGACCACTTTTTTGAACGTTCGACAGGTCCGGGGTCATCGTTTTTCATCAGAAAATTGATTTTTTGGACTCTACCAAAAATGATTCAAAATGTCATTTGGATCGGGCCTCATGTTGAATAACCACTTTTTAAACCCTCACAATGACCAAAATTGCCATTTTTACAGAGTTTTACTTACTCAAAAGCTTCAATTTTGACCAATTTCAGGCACAGAAATGACTTTAAACACACTTATTTTAGTTGAAAAAGTAATAATTCACATCAAACCATCATTTAAAGTCAAAAGATTAAATGTTAATTTTTCATCAATATTGACCACTTTTTTAACGTTTGACAGGTCCGGGGTCTTCGTTTTTCATCATAAAATTGTTTTTTTGGACTCTACCAAAAATGATTCAAAATGTCATTTGGATCGGGCCTCATGTTGAATAACCACTTTTTAAACCCTCACAGTGACCAAAATTGCAATTTTTACAGAGTTTTGCTTACTCAGAAGCTTCAATTTTGACCAATTTCAGGCAAAGAAATGACTTTAAACACACTTGTTTTAGTTGAAAAAGTAATATTTCACTTCCAACAGTCATTTAAAGTCTAAAGATTAAATGTTAAAATGTCAATAATATTGACCATTTTTTGAACGTTCGACTGGTCCGGGGTCATCGTTTTTCATCATAAAATTGATTTTTTGGACTCTACCAAAAATGATTCAAAAGGTCATTTGGATCGGGCCTCATGTTGAATAACCACTTTTTAAACCCTCACAGTGATCAAAATTGCCATTTTTACAGAGTTTTGCTTACTCAAAGCTTCAATTTTGACCAATTTCAGGCACAGAAATGACTTTAAACACACTTATTTTAGTAGAAAAAGTAATAATTCACATCGCACCATCATTTAAAGTCAAAAGATTAAATGTTAAAATTTCATCAATATTGACCACTTTTTTGAACGTTCGACAGGTCCGGGTCATCGTTTTTCATCAGAAAATTGATTTTTTGGACTCTACCAAAAATGATTCAAAAAGTCATTTGGATCGGGCCTCATGTTGAATAACCACTTTTTAAACCCTCATAGTGACCAAAATTGCCATTTTTATAGAGTTTTGCTTACTCAGAAGCTTCAATTTTGACCATTTTCAGGCACAGAAATGACTTTAAACACACTTATTTTAGTTTAAAATGTAATAATTCACATCCAACAGTCATTTAAAGTCAAAAGATTAAATGTTAAAATGTCATCAATGTTGACAATTTTTTGAACGTTCGACTGGTCCGGGTCATCGTTTTTCATCAGAAAATTGATTTTTTGGACTCTACCAAAAATGATTCAAGAGGTAATTTGGATCGGGCCTCATGTTGAATAACCACTTTTTAAACCCTCACAGTGATCAAAATTGCCATTTTTACAGAGTTTTACTTACTCAAAAGCTTCAATTTTGACCAATTTCAGGCACAGAAATGACTTTAAACACACTTATTTTAGTTGAAAAAGTAATAATTCACATCAAACCATCATTTAAAGTCAAAAGATTTAATGTTAAAATTTCATCAATATTGACCACTTTTTTGAACGTTCGACAGGTCCGGGGTCTTCGTTTTTCATCATAAAATTGATTTTTTGGACTCTACCAAAAATGATTCAAAATGTCATTTGGATCGGGCCTCATGTTGAATAACCACTTTTTAAACCCTCACAGTGACCAAAAATGCAATTTTTACAGAGTTTTGCTTACTCAAAAGATAGAATTTTTACCAATTTCAGGCACAGAAATGACTTTAAACACACTTATTTTAGTTGAAAAAGTAATAATTCACATCCAACCATCATTTAAAGTCAAAAGATTAAATGTTAAAATTTCATCAATATTAACCACTTTTTTGAACGTTCGACAGGTCCGGGGTCATCGTTTTTCATCAGAACATTGATTTTTTGGACTCTACCAAAAATGATTCAAAATGTCATTTGGATCGGGCCTCATGTTGAATAACCACTTTTTAAACCCTCACAGTGACCAAAATTGCCATTTTTACAGAGTTTTGCTTACTCAAAAGCTTCAATTTTGACCAATTTCAGGCACAGAAATGACTTTAAACACACTTATTTTAGTTGAACAAGTAATAATTCACATCCAACAGTCATTTAAAGTCATAAGATTAAACGTTAAAATTTCATCAATATTGACCACTTTTTTGAACGTTCTACAGGTCCGGGGTCATCGTTTTTCATCAGAAAATTGATTTTTTGGACTCTACCAAAAATGATTCAAAATGTCATTTGGATCGGGCCTCATGTTGAATAACCACTTTTTAAACCCTCACAGTGACCAAAAATGCAATTTTTACAGAGTTTTGCTTACTCAGAAGCTTCAATTTTGACCAATTTCAGGCACAGAAATGACTTTAAACACACTTGTTTTAGTTGAAAAAGTAATAATTCACATCCAACAGTCATTTAAAGTCTAAAGATTAAATGTTAAAATTTCATCAATATTGACCACTTTTTTGAACTTTCGACAGGTCCGGGGTCATCGTTTTTCATCATAAAATTGATTTTTTGGACTCTACCAAAAATGATTCAAAATGTCATTTGGATCGGGCCTCATGTTGAATAACCACTTTTTAAACCCTCACAGTGACCAAAATTGCCATTTTTACAGAGTTTTGCTTACTCAGAAGCTTCAATTTTGACCAATTTCAGGCACAGAAATGACTTTAAACACACTTGTTTTAGTTGAAAAAGTAATATTTCACTTCCAACAGTCATTTAAAGTCTAAAGATTAAATGTTAAAATGTCATTAATATTGACCATTTTTTGAACGTTCGACTGGTCCGGGGTCATCGTTTTTCATCATAAAATTGATTTTTTGGACTCTACCAAAAATGATTCAAAAGGTCATTTGGATCGGGCCTCATGTTGAATAACCACTTTTTAAACCCTCACAGTGATCAAAATTGCCATTTTTACAGAGTTTTGCTTACTCAAAAGCTACAATTTTGACCAATTTCAGGCACAGAAATGACTTTAAACACACTTATTTTAGTAGAAAAAGTAATAATTCACATCCAACCATAATTTAAAGTCAAAAGATTTAATGTTAAAATTTCATCAATATTGACCACTTTTTTGAACGTTCGACAGGTCCGGGGTCATCGTTTTTCATCATAAAATTGATTTTTTGGACTCTACCAAAAATGATTCAAAATGTCATTTGGATCGGGCCTCATGTTGAATAACCACTTTTTAAACCCTCACAGTGACCAAAATTGGCATTTTTACAGAGTTTTGCTTACTCAGAAGCTTCAATTTTGACCAATTTCAGGCACAGAAATGACTTTAAACACACTTGTTTTAGTTGAAAAAGTAATATTTCACTTCCAACAGTCATTTAAAGTCTAAAGATTAAATGTTAAAATGTCATTAATATTGACCATTTTTTGAACGTTCGACTGGTCCGGGGTCATCGTTTTTCATCATAAAATTGATTTTTTGGACTCTACCAAAAATGATTCAAAAGGTCATTTGGATCGGGCCTCATGTTGAATAACCACTTTTTAAACCCTCACAATGACCAAAATTGCCATTTTTACAGAGTTTTACTTACTCAAAAGCTTCAATTTTGACCAATTTCAGGCACAGAAATGACTTTAAACACACTTATTTTAGTAGAAAAAGTAATAATTCACATCGCACCATCATTTAAAGTCAAAAGATTAAATGTTAAAATTTCATCAATATTGACCACTTTTTTGAACGTTCGACAGGTCCGGGTCATCGTTTTTCATCAGAAAATTGATTTTTTGGACTCTACCAAAAATGATTCAAAAAGTCATTTGGATCGGGCCTCATGTTGAATAACCACTTTTTAAACCCTCATAGTGACCAAAATTGCCATTTTTATAGAGTTTTGCTTACTCAGAAGCTTCAATTTTGACCATTTTCAGGCACAGAAATGACTTTAAACACACTTATTTTAGTTTAAAATGTAATAATTCACATCCAACAGTCATTTAAAGTCAAAAGATTAAATGTTAAAATGTCATCAATGTTGACAATTTTTTGAACGTTCGACTGGTCCGGGTCATCGTTTTTCATCAGAAAATTGATTTTTTGGACTCTACCAAAAATGATTCAAGAGGTCATTTGGATCGGGCCTCATGTTGAATAACCACTTTTTAAACCCTCACAGTGATCAAAATTGCCATTTTTACAGAGTTTTACTTACTCAAAAGCTTCAATTTTGACCAATTTCAGGCACAGAAATGACTTTAAACACACTTATTTTAGTTGAAAAAGTAATAATTCACATCAAACCATCATTTAAAGTCAAAAGATTTAATGTTAAAATTTCATCAATATTGACCACTTTTTTGAACGTTCGACAGGTCCGGGGTCTTCGTTTTTCATCATAAAATTGATTTTTTGGACTCTACCAAAAATGATTCAAAATGTCATTTGGATCGGGCCTCATGTTGAATAACCACTTTTTAAACCCTCACAGTGACCAAAAATGCAATTTTTACAGAGTTTTGCTTACTCAAAAGATAGAATTTTTACCAATTTCAGGCACAGAAATGACTTTAAACACACTTATTTTAGTTGAAAAAGTAATAATTCACATCCAACCATCATTTAAAGTCAAAAGATTAAATGTTAAAATTTCATCAATATTAACCACTTTTTTGAACGTTCGACAGGTCCGGGGTCATCGTTTTTCATCAGAACATTGATTTTTTGGACTCTACCAAAAATGATTCAAAATGTCATTTGGATCGGGCCTCATGTTGAATAACCACTTTTTAAACCCTCACAGTGACCAAAATTGCCATTTTTACAGAGTTTTGCTTACTCAAAAGCTTCAATTTTGACCAATTTCAGGCACAGAAATGACTTTAAACACACTTATTTTAGTTGAACAAGTAATAATTCACATCCAACAGTCATTTAAAGTCATAAGATTAAACGTTAAAATTTCATCAATATTGACCACTTTTTTGAACGTTCTACAGGTCCGGGGTCATCGTTTTTCATCAGAAAATTGATTTTTTGGACTCTACCAAAAATGATTCAAAATGTCATTTGGATCGGGCCTCATGTTGAATAACCACTTTTTAAACCCTCACAGTGACCAAAAATGCAATTTTTACAGAGTTTTGCTTACTCAGAAGCTTCAATTTTGACCAATTTCAGGCACAGAAATGACTTTAAACACACTTGTTTTAGTTGAAAAAGTAATAATTCACATCCAACAGTCATTTAAAGTCTAAAGATTAAATGTTAAAATTTCATCAATATTGACCACTTTTTTGAACTTTCGACAGGTCCGGGGTCATCGTTTTTCATCATAAAATTGATTTTTTGGACTCTACCAAAAATGATTCAAAATGTCATTTGGATCGGGCCTCATGTTGAATAACCACTTTTTAAACCCTCACAGTGATCAAAATTGCCATTTTTACAGAGTTTTGTTTACTCAAAGCTTCAATTTTGACCAATTTCAGGCACAGAAATGACTTTAAACACACTTATTTTAGTAGAAAAAGTAATAATTCACATCGCACCATCATTTAAAGTCAAAAGATTAAATGTTAAAATTTCATCAATATTGACCACTTTTTTGAACGTTCGACAGGTCCGGGTCATCGTTTTTCATCAGAAAATTGATTTTTTGGACTCTACCAAAAATGATTCAAAAAGTCATTTGGATCGGGCCTCATGTTGAATAACCACTTTTTAAACCCTCATAGTGACCAAAATTGCCATTTTTATAGAGTTTTGCTTACTCAGAAGCTTCAATTTTGACCATTTTCAGGCACAGAAATGACTTTAAACACACTTATTTTAGTTTAAAATGTAATAATTCACATCCAACAGTCATTTAAAGTCAAAAGATTAAATGTTAAAATGTCATCAATGTTGACAATTTTTTGAACGTTCGACTGGTCCGGGTCATCGTTTTTCATCAGAAAATTGATTTTTTGGACTCTACCAAAAATGATTCAAGAGGTCATTTGGATCGGGCCTCATGTTGAATAACCACTTTTTAAACCCTCACAGTGATCAAAATTGCCATTTTTACAGAGTTTTACTTACTCAAAAGCTTCAATTTTGACCAATTTCAGGCACAGAAATGACTTTAAACACACTTATTTTAGTTGAAAAAGTAATAATTCACATCAAACCATCATTTAAAGTCAAAAGATTTAATGTTAAAATTTCATCAATATTGACCACTTTTTTGAACGTTCGACAGGTCCGGGGTCTTCGTTTTTCATCATAAAATTGATTTTTTGGACTCTACCAAAAATGATTCAAAATGTCATTTGGATCGGGCCTCATGTTGAATAACCACTTTTTAAACCCTCACAGTGACCAAAAATGCAATTTTTACAGAGTTTTGCTTACTCAAAAGATAGAATTTTTACCAATTTCAGGCACAGAAATGACTTTAAACACACTTATTTTAGTTGAAAAAGTAATAATTCACATCCAACCATCATTTAAAGTCAAAAGATTAAATGTTAAAATTTCATCAATATTAACCACTTTTTTGAACGTTCGACAGGTCCGGGGTCATCGTTTTTCATCAGAACATTGATTTTTTGGACTCTACCAAAAATGATTCAAAATGTCATTTGGATCGGGCCTCATGTTGAATAACCACTTTTTAAACCCTCACAGTGACCAAAATTGCCATTTTTACAGAGTTTTGCTTACTCAAAAGCTTCAATTTTGACCAATTTCAGGCACAGAAATGACTTTAAACACACTTATTTTAGTTGAACAAGTAATAATTCACATCCAACAGTCATTTAAAGTCATAAGATTAAACGTTAAAATTTCATCAATATTGACCACTTTTTTGAACGTTCTACAGGTCCGGGGTCATCGTTTTTCATCAGAAAATTGATTTTTTGGACTCTACCAAAAATGATTCAAAATGTCATTTGGATCGGGCCTCATGTTGAATAACCACTTTTTAAACCCTCACAGTGACCAAAAATGCAATTTTTACAGAGTTTTGCTTACTCAGAAGCTTCAATTTTGACCAATTTCAGGCACAGAAATGACTTTAAACACACTTGTTTTAGTTGAAAAAGTAATAATTCACATCCAACAGTCATTTAAAGTCTAAAGATTAAATGTTAAAATTTCATCAATATTGACCACTTTTTTGAACTTTCGACAGGTCCGGGGTCATCGTTTTTCATCATAAAATTGATTTTTTGGACTCTACCAAAAATGATTCAAAATGTCATTTGGATCGGGCCTCATGTTGAATAACCACTTTTTAAACCCTCACAGTGACCAAAATTGCCATTTTTACAGAGTTTTGCTTACTCAGAAGCTTCAATTTTGACCAATTTCAGGCACAGAAATGACTTTAAACACACTTGTTTTAGTTGAAAAAGTAATATTTCACTTCCAACAGTCATTTAAAGTCTAAAGATTAAATGTTAAAATGTCATTAATATTGACCATTTTTTGAACGTTCGACTGGTCCGGGGTCATCGTTTTTCATCATAAAATTGATTTTTTGGACTCTACCAAAAATGATTCAAAAGGTCATTTGGATCGGGCCTCATGTTGAATAACCACTTTTTAAACCCTCACAGTGATCAAAATTGCCATTTTTACAGAGTTTTGCTTACTCAAAAGCTACAATTTTGACCAATTTCAGGCACAGAAATGACTTTAAACACACTTATTTTAGTAAAAAAAGTAATAATTCACATCCAACCATAATTTAAAGTCAAAAGATTTAATGTTAAAATTTCATCAATATTGACCACTTTTTTGAACGTTCGACAGGTCCGGGGTCATCGTTTTTCATCAGAAAATTGATTTTTTGGACTCTACCAAAAATGATTCAAAATGTCATTTGGATCGGGCCTCATGTTGAATAACCACTTTTTAAACCCTCACAATGACCAAAATTGCCATTTTTACAGAGTTTTACTTACTCAAAAGCTTCAATTTTGACCAATTTCAGGCACAGAAATGACTTTAAACACACTTATTTTAGTTGAAAAAGTAATAATTCACATCAAACCATCATTTAAAGTCAAAAGATTAAATGTTAATTTTTCATCAATATTGACCACTTTTTTAACGTTTGACAGGTCCGGGGTCTTCGTTTTTCATCATAAAATTGTTTTTTTGGACTCTACCAAAAATGATTCAAAATGTCATTTGGATCGGGCCTCATGTTGAATAACCACTTTTTAAACCCTCACAGTGACCAAAATTGCAATTTTTACAGAGTTTTGCTTACTCAGAAGCTTCAATTTTGACCAATTTCAGGCAAAGAAATGACTTTAAACACACTTGTTTTAGTTGAAAAAGTAATATTTCACTTCCAACAGTCATTTAAAGTCTAAAGATTAAATGTTAAAATGTCAATAATATTGACCATTTTTTGAACGTTCGACTGGTCCGGGGTCATCGTTTTTCATCATAAAATTGATTTTTTGGACTCTACCAAAAATGATTCAAAAGGTCATTTGGATCGGGCCTCATGTTGAATAACCACTTTTTAAACCCTCACAGTGATCAAAATTGCCATTTTTACAGAGTTTTGCTTACTCAAAGCTTCAATTTTGACCAATTTCAGGCACAGAAATGACTTTAAACACACTTATTTTAGTAGAAAAAGTAATAATTCACATCGCACCATCATTTAAAGTCAAAAGATTAAATGTTAAAATTTCATCAATATTGACCACTTTTTTGAACGTTCGACAGGTCCGGGTCATCGTTTTTCATCAGAAAATTGATTTTTTGGACTCTACCAAAAATGATTCAAAAAGTCATTTGGATCGGGCCTCATGTTGAATAACCACTTTTTAAACCCTCATAGTGACCAAAATTGCCATTTTTATAGAGTTTTGCTTACTCAGAAGCTTCAATTTTGACCATTTTCAGGCACAGAAATGACTTTAAACACACTTATTTTAGTTTAAAATGTAATAATTCACATCCAACAGTCATTTAAAGTCAAAAGATTAAATGTTAAAATGTCATCAATGTTGACAATTTTTTGAACGTTCGACTGGTCCGGGTCATCGTTTTTCATCAGAAAATTGATTTTTTGGACTCTACCAAAAATGATTCAAGAGGTAATTTGGATCGGGCCTCATGTTGAATAACCACTTTTTAAACCCTCACAGTGATCAAAATTGCCATTTTTACAGAGTTTTACTTACTCAAAAGCTTCAATTTTGACCAATTTCAGGCACAGAAATGACTTTAAACACACTTATTTTAGTTGAAAAAGTAATAATTCACATCAAACCATCATTTAAAGTCAAAAGATTTAATGTTAAAATTTCATCAATATTGACCACTTTTTTGAACGTTCGACAGGTCCGGGGTCTTCGTTTTTCATCATAAAATTGATTTTTTGGACTCTACCAAAAATGATTCAAAATGTCATTTGGATCGGGCCTCATGTTGAATAACCACTTTTTAAACCCTCACAGTGACCAAAAATGCAATTTTTACAGAGTTTTGCTTACTCAAAAGATAGAATTTTTACCAATTTCAGGCACAGAAATGACTTTAAACACACTTATTTTAGTTGAAAAAGTAATAATTCACATCCAACCATCATTTAAAGTCAAAAGATTAAATGTTAAAATTTCATCAATATTAACCACTTTTTTGAACGTTCGACAGGTCCGGGGTCATCGTTTTTCATCAGAACATTGATTTTTTGGACTCTACCAAAAATGATTCAAAATGTCATTTGGATCGGGCCTCATGTTGAATAACCACTTTTTAAACCCTCACAGTGACCAAAATTGCCATTTTTACAGAGTTTTGCTTACTCAAAAGCTTCAATTTTGACCAATTTCAGGCACAGAAATGACTTTAAACACACTTATTTTAGTTGAACAAGTAATAATTCACATCCAACAGTCATTTAAAGTCATAAGATTAAACGTTAAAATTTCATCAATATTGACCACTTTTTTGAACGTTCTACAGGTCCGGGGTCATCGTTTTTCATCAGAAAATTGATTTTTTGGACTCTACCAAAAATGATTCAAAATGTCATTTGGATCGGGCCTCATGTTGAATAACCACTTTTTAAACCCTCACAGTGACCAAAAATGCAATTTTTACAGAGTTTTGCTTACTCAGAAGCTTCAATTTTGACCAATTTCAGGCACAGAAATGACTTTAAACACACTTGTTTTAGTTGAAAAAGTAATAATTCACATCCAACAGTCATTTAAAGTCTAAAGATTAAATGTTAAAATTTCATCAATATTGACCACTTTTTTGAACTTTCGACAGGTCCGGGGTCATCGTTTTTCATCATAAAATTGATTTTTTGGACTCTACCAAAAATGATTCAAAATGTCATTTGGATCGGGCCTCATGTTGAATAACCACTTTTTAAACCCTCACAGTGACCAAAATTGCCATTTTTACAGAGTTTTGCTTACTCAGAAGCTTCAATTTTGACCAATTTCAGGCACAGAAATGACTTTAAACACACTTGTTTTAGTTGAAAAAGTAATATTTCACTTCCAACAGTCATTTAAAGTCTAAAGATTAAATGTTAAAATGTCATTAATATTGACCATTTTTTGAACGTTCGACTGGTCCGGGGTCATCGTTTTTCATCATAAAATTGATTTTTTGGACTCTACCAAAAATGATTCAAAAGGTCATTTGGATCGGGCCTCATGTTGAATAACCACTTTTTAAACCCTCACAGTGATCAAAATTGCCATTTTTACAGAGTTTTGCTTACTCAAAAGCTACAATTTTGACCAATTTCAGGCACAGAAATGACTTTAAACACACTTATTTTAGTAGAAAAAGTAATAATTCACATCCAACCATAATTTAAAGTCAAAAGATTTAATGTTAAAATTTCATCAATATTGACCACTTTTTTGAACGTTCGACAGGTCCGGGGTCATCGTTTTTCATCATAAAATTGATTTTTTGGACTCTACCAAAAATGATTCAAAATGTCATTTGGATCGGGCCTCATGTTGAATAACCACTTTTTAAACCCTCACAGTGACCAAAATTGGCATTTTTACAGAGTTTTGCTTACTCAGAAGCTTCAATTTTGACCAATTTCAGGCACAGAAATGACTTTAAACACACTTGTTTTAGTTGAAAAAGTAATATTTCACTTCCAACAGTCATTTAAAGTCTAAAGATTAAATGTTAAAATGTCATTAATATTGACCATTTTTTGAACGTTCGACTGGTCCGGGGTCATCGTTTTTCATCATAAAATTGATTTTTTGGACTCTACCAAAAATGATTCAAAAGGTCATTTGGATCGGGCCTCATGTTGAATAACCACTTTTTAAACCCTCACAATGACCAAAATTGCCATTTTTACAGAGTTTTACTTACTCAAAAGCTTCAATTTTGACCAATTTCAGGCACAGAAATGACTTTAAACACACTTATTTTAGTTGAAAAAGTAATAATTCACATCAAACCATCATTTAAAGTCAAAAGATTAAATGTTAAAATTTCATCAATATTGACCACTTTTTTTAACGTTCGACTGGTCCGGGGTCATCGTTTTTCATCAGAAAATTGATTTTTTGGACTCTACCAAAAATGATTCAAAATGTCATTTGGATCGGGCCTCATGTTGAATAACCACTTTTTAAACCCTCACAATGACCAAAAATGCCATTTTTACAGAGTTTTACTTACTCAAAAGCTTCAATTTTGACCAATTTCAGGCACAGAAATGACTTTAAACACACTTATTTTAGTTGAAAAAGTAATAATTCACATCAAACCATCATTTAAAGTCAAAAGATTAAATGTTAATTTTTCATCAATATTGACCACTTTTTTAACGTTTGACAGGTCCGGGGTCTTCGTTTTTCATCATAAAATTGATTTTTTGGACTCTACCAAAAATGATTCAAAATGTCATTTGGATCGGGCCTCATGTTGAATAACCACTTTTTAAACCCTCACAGTGACCAAAATTGCAATTTTTACAGAGTTTTGCTTACTCAGAAGCTTCAATTTTGACCAATTTCAGGCAAAGAAATGACTTTAAACACACTTGTTTTAGTTGAAAAAGTAATATTTCACTTCTAACAGTCATTTAAAGTCTAAAGATTAAATGTTAAAATGTCAATAATATTGACCATTTTTTGAACGTTCGACTGGTCCGGGGTCATCGTTTTTCATCATAAAATTGATTTTTTGGACTCTACCAAAAATGATTCAAAAGGTCATTTGGATCGGGCCTCATGTTGAATAACCACTTTTTAAACCCTCACAGTGATCAAAATTGCCATTTTTACAGAGTTTTGCTTACTCAAAGCTTCAATTTTGACCAATTTCAGGCACAGAAATGACTTTAAACACACTTATTTTAGTAGAAAAAGTAATAATTCACATCGCACCATCATTTAAAGTCAAAAGATTAAATGTTAAAATTTCATCAATATTGACCACTTTTTTGAACGTTCGACAGGTCCGGGTCATCGTTTTTCATCAGAAAATTGATTTTTTGGACTCTACCAAAAATGATTCAAAAAGTCATTTGGATCGGGCCTCATGTTGAATAACCACTTTTTAAACCCTCATAGTGACCAAAATTGCCATTTTTATAGAGTTTTGCTTACTCAGAAGCTTCAATTTTGACCATTTTCAGGCACAGAAATGACTTTAAACACACTTATTTTAGTTTAAAATGTAATAATTCACATCCAACAGTCATTTAAAGTCAAAAGATTAAATGTTAAAATGTCATCAATGTTGACAATTTTTTGAACGTTCGACTGGTCCGGGTCATCGTTTTTCATCAGAAAATTGATTTTTTGGACTCTACCAAAAATGATTCAAGAGGTCATTTGGATCGGGCCTCATGTTGAATAACCACTTTTTAAACCCTCACAGTGATCAAAATTGCCATTTTTACAGAGTTTTACTTACTCAAAAGCTTCAATTTTGACCAATTTCAGGCACAGAAATGACTTTAAACACACTTATTTTAGTTGAAAAAGTAATAATTCACATCAAACCATCATTTAAAGTCAAAAGATTTAATGTTAAAATTTCATCAATATTGACCACTTTTTTGAACGTTCGACAGGTCCGGGGTCTTCGTTTTTCATCATAAAATTGATTTTTTGGACTCTACCAAAAATGATTCAAAATGTCATTTGGATCGGGCCTCATGTTGAATAACCACTTTTTAAACCCTCACAGTGACCAAAAATGCAATTTTTACAGAGTTTTGCTTACTCAAAAGATAGAATTTTTACCAATTTCAGGCACAGAAATGACTTTAAACACACTTATTTTAGTTGAAAAAGTAATAATTCACATCCAACCATCATTTAAAGTCAAAAGATTAAATGTTAAAATTTCATCAATATTAACCACTTTTTTGAACGTTCGACAGGTCCGGGGTCATCGTTTTTCATCAGAACATTGATTTTTTGGACTCTACCAAAAATGATTCAAAATGTCATTTGGATAGGGCCTCATGTTGAATAACCACTTTTTAAACCCTCACAGTGACCAAAATTGCCATTTTTACAGAGTTTTGCTTACTCAAAAGCTTCAATTTTGACCAATTTCAGGCACAGAAATGACTTTAAACACACTTATTTTAGTTGAACAAGTAATAATTCACATCCAACAGTCATTTAAAGTCATAAGATTAAACGTTAAAATTTCATCAATATTGACCACTTTTTTGAACGTTCTACAGGTCCGGGGTCATCGTTTTTCATCAGAAAATTGATTTTTTGGACTCTACCAAAAATGATTCAAAATGTCATTTGGATCGGGCCTCATGTTGAATAACCACTTTTTAAACCCTCACAGTGACCAAAAATGCAATTTTTACAGAGTTTTGCTTACTCAGAAGCTTCAATTTTGACCAATTTCAGGCACAGAAATGACTTTAAACACACTTGTTTTAGTTGAAAAAGTAATAATTCACATCCAACAGTCATTTAAAGTCTAAAGATTAAATGTTAAAATTTCATCAATATTGACCACTTTTTTGAACTTTCGACAGGTCCGGGGTCATCGTTTTTCATCATAAAATTGATTTTTTGGACTCTACCAAAAATGATTCAAAATGTCATTTGGATCGGGCCTCATGTTGAATAACCACTTTTTAAACCCTCACAGTGACCAAAATTGCCATTTTTACAGAGTTTTGCTTACTCAGAAGCTTCAATTTTGACCAATTTCAGGCACAGAAATGACTTTAAACACACTTGTTTTAGTTGAAAAAGTAATATTTCACTTCCAACAGTCATTTAAAGTCTAAAGATTAAATGTTAAAATGTCATTAATATTGACCATTTTTTGAACTTTCGACTGGTCCGGGGTCATCGTTTTTCATCATAAAATTGATTTTTTGGACTCTACCAAAAATGATTCAAAAGGTCATTTGGATCGGGCCTCATGTTGAATAACCACTTTTTAAACCCTCACAGTGATCAAAATTGCCATTTTTACAGAGTTTTGCTTACTCAAAAGCTACAATTTTGACCAATTTCAGGCACAGAAATGACTTTAAACACACTTATTTTAGTAGAAAAAGTAATAATTCACATCCAACCATAATTTAAAGTCAAAAGATTTAATGTTAAAATTTCATCAATATTGACCACTTTTTTGAACGTTCGACAGGTCCGGGGTCATCGTTTTTCATCAGAAAATTGATTTTTTGGACTCTACCAAAAATGATTCAAAATGTCATTTGGATCGGGCCTCATGTTGAATAACCACTTTTTAAACCCTCACAATGACCAAAATTGCCATTTTTACAGAGTTTTACTTACTCAAAAGCTTCAATTTTGACCAATTTCAGGCACAGAAATGACTTTAAACACACTTATTTTAGTTGAAAAAGTAATAATTCACATCAAACCATCATTTAAAGTCAAAAGATTAAATGTTAATTTTTCATCAATATTGACCACTTTTTTAACGTTTGACAGGTCCGGGGTCTTCGTTTTTCATCATAAAATTGTTTTTTTGGACTCTACCAAAAATGATTCAAAATGTCATTTGGATCGGGCCTCATGTTGAATAACCACTTTTTAAACCCTCACAGTGACCAAAATTGCAATTTTTACAGAGTTTTGCTTACTCAGAAGCTTCAATTTTGACCAATTTCAGGCAAAGAAATGACTTTAAACACACTTGTTTTAGTTGAAAAAGTAATATTTCACTTCCAACAGTCATTTAAAGTCTAAAGATTAAATGTTAAAATGTCAATAATATTGACCATTTTTTGAACGTTCGACTGGTCCGGGGTCATCGTTTTTCATCATAAAATTGATTTTTTGGACTCTACCAAAAATGATTCAAAAGGTCATTTGGATCGGGCCTCATGTTGAATAACCACTTTTTAAACCCTCACAGTGACCAAAATTGCCATTTTTACAGAGTTTTGCTTACTCAGAAGCTTCAATTTTGACCAATTTCAGGCACAGAAATGACTTTAAACACACTTGTTTTAGTTGAAAAAGTAATATTTCACTTCCAACAGTCATTTAAAGTCTAAAGATTAAATGTTAAAATGTCATTAATATTGACCATTTTTTGAACGTTCGACTGGTCCGGGGTCATCGTTTTTCATCATAAAATTGATTTTTTGGACTCTACCAAAAATGATTCAAAAGGTCATTTGGATCGGGCCTCATGTTGAATAACCACTTTTTAAACCCTCACAGTGATCAAAATTGCCATTTTTACAGAGTTTTGCTTACTCAAAAGCTACAATTTTGACCAATTTCAGGCACAGAAATGACTTTAAACACACTTATTTTAGTAGAAAAAGTAATAATTCACATCCAACCATAATTTAAAGTCAAAAGATTTAATGTTAAAATTTCATCAATATTGACCACTTTTTTGAACGTTCGACAGGTCCGGGGTCATCGTTTTTCATCATAAAATTGATTTTTTGGACTCTACCAAAAATGATTCAAAATGTCATTTGGATCGGGCCTCATGTTGAATAACCACTTTTTAAACCCTCACAGTGACCAAAATTGGCATTTTTACAGAGTTTTGCTTACTCAGAAGCTTCAATTTTGACCAATTTCAGGCACAGAAATGACTTTAAACACACTTGTTTTAGTTGAAAAAGTAATATTTCACTTCCAACAGTCATTTAAAGTCTAAAGATTAAATGTTAAAATGTCATTAATATTGACCATTTTTTGAACGTTCGACTGGTCCGGGGTCATCGTTTTTCATCATAAAATTGATTTTTTGGACTCTACCAAAAATGATTCAAAAGGTCATTTGGATCGGGCCTCATGTTGAATAACCACTTTTTAAACCCTCACAATGACCAAAATTGCCATTTTTACAGAGTTTTACTTACTCAAAAGCTTCAATTTTGACCAATTTCAGGCACAGAAATGACTTTAAACACACTTATTTTAGTTGAAAAAGTAATAATTCACATCAAACCATCATTTAAAGTCAAAAGATTAAATGTTAAAATTTCATCAATATTGACCACTTTTTTTAACGTTCGACTGGTCCGGGGTCATCGTTTTTCATCAGAAAATTGATTTTTTGGACTCTACCAAAAATGATTCAAAATGTCATTTGGATCGGGCCTCATGTTGAATAACCACTTTTTAAACCCTCACAATGACCAAAAATGCCATTTTTACAGAGTTTTACTTACTCAAAAGCTTCAATTTTGACCAATTTCAGGCACAGAAATGACTTTAAACACACTTATTTTAGTTGAAAAAGTAATAATTCACATCAAACCATCATTTAAAGTCAAAAGATTAAATGTTAATTTTTCATCAATATTGACCACTTTTTTAACGTTTGACAGGTCCGGGGTCTTCGTTTTTCATCATAAAATTGATTTTTTGGACTCTACCAAAAATGATTCAAAATGTCATTTGGATCGGGCCTCATGTTGAATAACCACTTTTTAAACCCTCACAGTGACCAAAATTGCAATTTTTACAGAGTTTTGCTTACTCAGAAGCTTCAATTTTGACCAATTTCAGGCAAAGAAATGACTTTAAACACACTTGTTTTAGTTGAAAAAGTAATATTTCACTTCTAACAGTCATTTAAAGTCTAAAGATTAAATGTTAAAATGTCAATAATATTGACCATTTTTTGAACGTTCGACTGGTCCGGGGTCATCGTTTTTCATCATAAAATTGATTTTTTGGACTCTACCAAAAATGATTCAAAAGGTCATTTGGATCGGGCCTCATGTTGAATAACCACTTTTTAAACCCTCACAGTGATCAAAATTGCCATTTTTACAGAGTTTTGCTTACTCAAAGCTTCAATTTTGACCAATTTCAGGCACAGAAATGACTTTAAACACACTTATTTTAGTAGAAAAAGTAATAATTCACATCGCACCATCATTTAAAGTCAAAAGATTAAATGTTAAAATTTCATCAATATTGACCACTTTTTTGAACGTTCGACAGGTCCGGGTCATCGTTTTTCATCAGAAAATTGATTTTTTGGACTCTACCAAAAATGATTCAAAATGTCATTTGGATCGGGCCTCATGTTGAATAACCACTTTTTAAACCCTCACAATGACCAAAATTGCCATTTTTACAGAGTTTTACTTACTCAAAAGCTTCAATTTTGACCAATTTCAGGCACAGAAATGACTTTAAACACACTTATTTTAGTTGAAAAAGTAATAATTCACATCAAACCATCATTTAAAGTCAAAAGATTAAATGTTAATTTTTCATCAATATTGACCACTTTTTTAACGTTTGACAGGTCCGGGGTCTTCGTTTTTCATCATAAAATTGTTTTTTTGGACTCTACCAAAAATGATTCAAAATGTCATTTGGATCGGGCCTCATGTTGAATAACCACTTTTTAAACCCTCACAGTGACCAAAATTGCAATTTTTACAGAGTTTTGCTTACTCAGAAGCTTCAATTTTGACCAATTTCAGGCAAAGAAATGACTTTAAACACACTTGTTTTAGTTGAAAAAGTAATATTTCACTTCCAACAGTCATGTAAAGTCTAAAGATTAAATGTTAAAATGTCAATAATATTGACCATTTTTTGAACGTTCGACTGGTCCGGGGTCATCGTTTTTCATCATAAACTTGATTTTTTGGACTCTACCAAAAATGATTCAAAAGGTCATTTGGATCGGGCCTCATGTTGAATAACCACTTTTTAAACCCTCACAGTGACCAAAATTGCCATTTTTACAGAGTTTTGCTTACTCAGAAGCTTCAATTTTGACCAATTTCAGGCACAGAAATGACTTTAAACACACTTGTTTTAGTTGAAAAAGTAATATTTCACTTCCAACAGTCATTTAAAGTCTAAAGATTAAATGTTAAAATGTCATTAATATTGACCATTTTTTGAACGTTCGACTGGTCCGGGGTCATCGTTTTTCATCATAAAATTGATTTTTTGGACTCTACCAAAAATGATTCAAAAGGTCATTTGGATCGGGCCTCATGTTGAATAACCACTTTTTAAACCCTCACAGTGATCAAAATTGCCATTTTTACAGAGTTTTGCTTACTCAAAAGCTACAATTTTGACCAATTTCAGGCACAGAAATGACTTTAAACACACTTATTTTAGTAGAAAAAGTAATAATTCACATCCAACCATAATTTAAAGTCAAAAGATTTAATGTTAAAATTTCATCAATATTGACCACTTTTTTGAACGTTCGACAGGTCCGGGGTCATCGTTTTTCATCATAAAATTGATTTTTTGGACTCTACCAAAAATGATTCAAAATGTCATTTGGATCGGGCCTCATGTTGAATAACCACTTTTTAAACCCTCACAGTGACCAAAATTGGCATTTTTACAGAGTTTTGCTTACTCAGAAGCTTCAATTTTGACCAATTTCAGGCACAGAAATGACTTTAAACACACTTGTTTTAGTTGAAAAAGTAATATTTCACTTCCAACAGTCATTTAAAGTCTAAAGATTAAATGTTAAAATGTCATTAATATTGACCATTTTTTGAACGTTCGACTGGTCCGGGGTCATCGTTTTTCATCATAAAATTGATTTTTTGGACTCTACCAAAAATGATTCAAAAGGTCATTTGGATCGGGCCTCATGTTGAATAACCACTTTTTAAACCCTCACAATGACCAAAATTGCCATTTTTACAGAGTTTTACTTACTCAAAAGCTTCAATTTTGACCAATTTCAGGCACAGAAATGACTTTAAACACACTTATTTTAGTTGAAAAAGTAATAATTCACATCAAACCATCATTTAAAGTCAAAAGATTAAATGTTAAAATTTCATCAATATTGACCACTTTTTTTAACGTTCGACTCGTCCGGGGTCATCGTTTTTCATCAGAAAATTGATTTTTTGGACTCTACCAAAAATGATTCAAAATGTCATTTGGATCGGGCCTCATGTTGAATAACCACTTTTTAAACCCTCACAATGACCAATAATGCCATTTTTACAGAGTTTTACTTACTCAAAAGCTTCAATTTTTACCAATTTCAGGCACAGAAATGACTTTAAACACACTTATTTTAGTTGAAAAAGTAATAATTCACATCAAACCATCATTTAAAGTCAAAAGATTAAATGTTAATTTTTCATCAATATTGACCACTTTTTTAACGTTTGACAGGTCCGGGGTCTTCGTTTTTCATCATAAAATTGATTTTTTGGACTCTACCAAAAATGATTCAAAATGTCATTTGGATCGGGCCTCATGTTGAATAACCACTTTTTAAACCCTCACAGTGACCAAAATTGCAATTTTTACAGAGTTTTGCTTACTCAGAAGCTTCAATTTTGACCAATTTCAGGCAAAGAAATGACTTTAAACACACTTGTTTTAGTTGAAAAAGTAATATTTCACTTCTAACAGTCATTTAAAGTCTAAAGATTAAATGTTAAAATGTCAATAATATTGACCATTTTTTGAACGTTCGACTGGTCCGGGGTCATCGTTTTTCATCATAAAATTGATTTTTTGGACTCTACCAAAAATTATTCAAAAGGTCATTTGGATCGGGCCTCATGTTGAATAACCACTTTTTAAACCCTCACAGTGATCAAAATTGCCATTTTTACAGAGTTTTGCTTACTCAAAGCTTCAATTTTGACCAATTTCAGGCACAGAAATGACTTTAAACACACTTATTTTAGTAGAAAAAGTAATAATTCACATCGCACCATCATTTAAAGTCAAAAGATTAAATGTTAAAATTTCATCAATATTGACCACTTTTTTGAACGTTCGACAGGTCCGGGTCATCGTTTTTCATCAGAAAATTGATTTTTTGGACTCTACCAAAAATGATTCAAAAAGTCATTTGGATCGGGCCTCATGTTGAATAACCACTTTTTAAACCCTCATAGTGACCAAAATTGCCATTTTTATAGAGTTTTGCTTACTCAGAAGCTTCAATTTTGACCATTTTCAGGCACAGAAATGACTTTAAACACACTTATTTTAGTTTAAAATGTAATAATTCACATCCAACAGTCATTTAAAGTCAAAAGATTAAATGTTAAAATGTCATCAATGTTGACAATTTTTTGAACGTTCGACTGGTCCGGGTCATCGTTTTTCATCAGAAAATTGATTTTTTGGACTCTACCAAAAATGATTCAAGAGGTCATTTGGATCGGGCCTCATGTTGAATAACCACTTTTTAAACCCTCACAGTGATCAAAATTGCCATTTTTACAGAGTTTTACTTACTCAAAAGCTTCAATTTTGACCAATTTCAGGCACAGAAATGACTTTAAACACACTTATTTTAGTTGAAAAAGTAATAATTCACATCCAACCATCATTTAAAGTCAAAAGATTAAATGTTAAAATTTCTTCAATATTAACCACTTTTTTGAACGTTCGACAGGTCCGGGGTCATCGTTTTTCATCAGAACATTGATTTTTTGGACTCTACCAAAAATGATTCAAAATGTCATTTGGATCGGGCCTCATGTTGAATAACCACTTTTTAAACCCTCACAGTGACCAAAATTGCCATTTTTACAGAGTTTTGCTTACTCAAAAGCTTCAATTTTGACCAATTTCAGGCACAGAAATGACTTTAAACACACTTATTTTAGTTGAACAAGTAATAATTCACATCCAACAGTCATTTAAAGTCATAAGATTAAACGTTAAAATTTCATCAATATTGACCACTTTTTTGAACGTTCTACAGGTCCGGGGTCATCGTTTTTCATCAGAAAATTGATTTTTTGGACTCTACCAAAAATGATTCAAAATGTCATTTGGATCGGGCCTCATGTTGAATAACCACTTTTTAAACCCTCACAGTGACCAAAAATGCAATTTTTACAGAGTTTTGCTTACTCAGAAGCTTCAATTTTGACCAATTTCAGGCACAGAAATGACTTTAAACACACTTGTTTTAGTTGAAAAAGTAATAATTCACATCCAACAGTCATTTAAAGTCTAAAGATTAAATGTTAAAATTTCATCAATATTGACCACTTTTTTGAACTTTCGACAGGTCCGGGGTCATCGTTTTTCATCATAAAATTGATTTTTTGGACTCTACCAAAAATGATTCAAAATGTCATTTGGATCGGGCCTCATGTTGAATAACCACTTTTTAAACCCTCACAGTGACCAAAATTGCCATTTTTACAGAGTTTTGCTTACTCAGAAGCTTCAATTTTGACCAATTTCAGGCACAGAAATGACTTTAAACACACTTGTTTTAGTTGAAAAAGTAATATTTCACTTCCAACAGTCATTTAAAGTCTAAAGATTAAATGTTAAAATGTCATTAATATTGACCATTTTTTGAACGTTCGACTGGTCCGGGGTCATCGTTTTTCATCATAAAATTGATTTTTTGGACTCTACCAAAAATGATTCAAAAGGTCATTTGGATCGGGCCTCATGTTGAATAACCACTTTTTAAACCCTCACAGTGATCAAAATTGCCATTTTTACAGAGTTTTGCTTACTCAAAAGCTACAATTTTGACCAATTTCAGGCACAGAAATGACTTTAAACACACTTATTTTAGTAGAAAAAGTAATAATTCACATCCAACCATAATTTAAAGTCAAAAGATTTAATGTTAAAATTTCATCAATATTGACCACTTTTTTGAACGTTCGACAGGTCCGGGGTCATCGTTTTTCATCAGAAAATTGATTTTTTGGACTCTACCAAAAATGATTCAAAATGTCATTTGGATCGGGCCTCATGTTGAATAACCACTTTTTAAACCCTCACAATGACCAAAATTGCCATTTTTACAGAGTTTTACTTACTCAAAAGCTTCAATTTTGACCAATTTCAGGCACAGAAATGACTTTAAACACACTTATTTTAGTTGAAAAAGTAATAATTCACATCAAACCATCATTTAAAGTCAAAAGATTAAATGTTAATTTTTCATCAATATTGACCAATTTTTTAACGTTTGACAGGTCCGGGGTCTTCGTTTTTCATCATAAAATTGTTTTTTTGGACTCTACCAAAAATGATTCAAAATGTCATTTGGATCGGGCCTCATGTTGAATAACCACTTTTTAAACCCTCACAGTGACCAAAATTGCAATTTTTACAGAGTTTTGCTTACGCAGAAGCTTCAATTTTGACCAATTTCAGGCAAAGAAATGACTTTAAACACACTTGTTTTAGTTGAAAAAGTAATATTTCACTTCCAACAGTCATTTAAAGTCTAAAGATTAAATGTTAAAATGTCAATAATATTGACCATTTTTTGAACGTTCGACTGGTCCGGGGTCATCGTTTTTCATCATAAAATTGATTTTTTGGACTCTACCAAAAATGATTCAAAAGGTCATTTGGATCGGGCCTCATGTTGAATAACCACTTTTTAAACCCTCACAGTGATCAAAATTGCCATTTTTACAGAGTTTTGCTTACTCAAAGCTTCAATTTTGACCAATTTCAGGCACAGAAATGACTTTAAACACACTTATTTTAGTAGAAAAAGTAATAATTCACATCGCACCATCATTTAAAGTCAAAAGATTAAATGTTAAAATTTCATCAATATTGACCACTTTTTTGAACGTTCGACAGGTCCGGGTCATCGTTTTTCATCAGAAAATTGATTTTTTGGACTCTACCAAAAATGATTCAAAAAGTCATTTGGATCGGGCCTCATGTTGAATAACCACTTTTTAAACCCTCATAGTGACCAAAATTGCCATTTTTATAGAGTTTTGCTTACTCAGAAGCTTCAATTTTGACCATTTTCAGGCACAGAAATGACTTTAAACACACTTATTTTAGTTTAAAATGTAATAATTCACATCCAACAGTCATTTAAAGTCAAAAGATTAAATGTTAAAATGTCATCAATGTTGACAATTTTTTGAACGTTCGACTGGTCCGGGTCATCGTTTTTCATCAGAAAATTGATTTTTTGGACTCTACCAAAAATGATTCAAGAGGTCATTTGGATCGGGCCTCATGTTGAATAACCACTTTTTAAACCCTCACAGTGATCAAAATTGCCATTTTTACAGAGTTTTACTTACTCAAAAGCTTCAATTTTGACCAATTTCAGGCACAGAAATGACTTTAAACACACTTATTTTAGTTGAAAAAGTAATAATTCACATCAAACCATCATTTAAAGTCAAAAGATTTAATGTTAAAATTTCATCAATATTGACCACTTTTTTGAACGTTCGACAGGTCCGGGGTCTTCGTTTTTCATCATAAAATTGATTTTTTGGACTCTACCAAAAATGATTCAAAATGTCATTTGGATCGGGCCTCATGTTGAATAACCACTTTTTAAACCCTCACAGTGACCAAAAATGCAATTTTTACAGAGTTTTGCTTACTCAAAAGATAGAATTTTTACCAATTTCAGGCACAGAAATGACTTTAAACACACTTATTTTAGTTGAAAAAGTAATAATTCACATCCAACCATCATTTAAAGTCAAAAGATTAAATGTTAAAATTTCATCAATATTAACCACTTTTTTGAACGTTCGACAGGTCCGGGGTCATCGTTTTTCATCAGAACATTGATTTTTTGGACTCTACCAAAAATGATTCAAAATGTCATTTGGATCGGGCCTCATGTTGAATAACCACTTTTTAAACCCTCACAGTGACCAAAATTGCCATTTTTACAGAGTTTTGCTTACTCAAAAGCTTCAATTTTGACCAATTTCAGGCACAGAAATGACTTTAAACACACTTATTTTAGTTGAAAAAGTAATAATTCACATCCAACAGTCATTTAAAGTCATAAGATTAAACGTTAAAATTTCATCAATATTGACCACTTTTTTGAACGTTCTACAGGTCCGGGGTCATCGTTTTTCATCATAAAATGGATTTTTTGGACTCTACCAAAAATGATTCAAAAGGTCATTTGGATCGGGCCTCATGTTGAATAACCACTTTTTAAACCCTCACAGTGATCAAAATTGCCATTTTTACAGAGTTTTGCTTACACAAAAGCTACAATTTTGACCAATTTCAGGCACAGAAATGACTTTAAACACACTTATTTTAGTAGAAAAAGTAATAATTCACATCCAACCATAATTTAAAGTCAAAAGATTTAATGTTAAAATTTCATCAATATTGACCACTTTTTTGAACGTTCGACTGGTTCGGGGTCATCGTTTTTCATCATAAAATTGATTTTTTGGACTCTACCAAAAATGATTCAAAATGTCATTTGGATCGGGCCTCATGTTGAATAACCACTTTTTAAACCCTCACAGTGACCAAAAATGCAATTTTTACAGAGTTTTGCTTACTCAGAAGCTTCAATTTTGACCAATTTCAGGCACAGAAATGACTTTAAACACACTTGTTTTAGTTGAAAAAGTAATAATTCACATCCAACAGTCAATTAAAGTCTAAAGATTAAATGTTAAAATTTCATCAATATTGACCACTTTTTTGAACTTTCGACAGGTCCGGGGTCATCGTTTTTCATCATAAAATTGATTTTTTGGACTCTACCAAAAATGATTCAAAATGTCATTTGGATCGGGCCTCATGTTGAATAACCACTTTTTAAACCCTCACAGTGACCAAAATTGCCATTTTTACAGAGTTTTGCTTACTCAGAAGCTTCAATTTTGACCAATTTCAGGCACAGAAATGACTTTAAACACACTTGTTTTAGTTGAAAAAGTAATATTTCACTTCCAACAGTCATTTAAAGTCTAAAGATTAAATGTTAAAATGTCATTAATATTGACCATTTTTTGAACGTTCGACTGGTCCGGGGTCATCGTTTTTCATCATAAAATAGATTTTTTGGACTCTACCAAAAATGATTCAAAAGGTCATTTGGATCGGGCCTCATGTTGAATAACCACTTTTTAAACCCTCACAGTGATCAAAATTGCCATTTTTACAGAGTTTTGCTTACTCAAAAGCTACAATTTTGACCAATTTCAGGCACAGAAATGACTTTAAACACACTTATTTTAGTAGAAAAAGTAATAATTCACATCCAACCATAATTTAAAGTCAAAAGATTTAATGTTAAAATTTCATCAATATTGACCACTTTTTTGAACGTTCGACAGGTCCGGGGTCATCGTTTTTTATCAGAAAATTGATTTTTTGGACTCTACCAAAAATGATTCAAAATGTCATTTGGATCGGGCCTCATGTTGAATAACCACTTTTTAAACCCTCACAATGACCAAAATTGCCATTTTTACAGAGTTTTACTTACTCAAAAGCTTCAATTTTGACCAATTTCAGGCACAGAAATGACTTTAAACACACTTATTTTAGTTGAAAAAGTAATAATTCACATCAAACCATCATTTAAAGTCAAAAGATTAAATGTAAATTTTTCATCAATATTGACCACTTTTTTAACGTTTGACAGGTCCGGGGTCTTCGTTTTTCATCATAAAATTGATTTTTTGGACTCTACCAAAAATGATTCAAAATGTCATTTGGATCGGGCCTCATGTTGAATAACCACTTTTTAAACCCTCACAGTGACCAAAATTGCAATTTTTACAGAGTTTTGCTTACTCAGAAGCTTCAATTTTGACCAATTTCAGGCAAAGAAATGACTTTAAACACACTTGTTTTAGTTGAAAAAGTAATATTTCACTTCCAACAGTCATTTAAAGTCTAAAGATTAAATGTTAAAATGTCAATAATATTGACCATTTTTTGAACGTTCGACTGGTCCGGGGTCATCGTTTTTCATCATAAAATTGATTTTTTGGACTCTACCAAAAATGATTCAAAAGGTCATTTGGATCGGGCCTCATGTTGAATAACCACTTTTTAAACCCTCACAGTGATCAAAATTGCCATTTTTACAGAGTTTTGCTTACTCAAAGCTTCAATTTTGACCAATTTCAGGCACAGAAATGACTTTAAACACACTTATTTTAGTAGAAAAAGTAATAATTCACATCGCACCATCATTTAAAGTCAAAAGATTAAATGTTAAAATTTCATCAATATTGACCACTTTTTTGAACGTTCGACAGGTCCGGGTCATCGTTTTTCATCAGAAAATTGATTTTTTGGACTCTACCAAAAATGATTCAAAAAGTCATTTGGATCGGGCCTCGTGTTGAATAACCACTTTTTAAACCCTCATAGTGACCAAAATTGCCATTTTTATAGAGTTTTGCTTACTCAGAAGCTTCAATTTTGACCATTTTCAGGCACAGAAATGACTTTAAACACACTTATTTTAGTTTAAAATGTAATAATTCACATCCAACAGTCATTTAAAGTCAAAAGATTAAATGTTAAAATGTCATCAATGTTGACAATTTTTTGAACGTTCGACTGGTCCGGGTCATCGTTTTTCATCAGAAAATTGATTTTTTGGACTCTACCAAAAATGATTCAAGAGGTCATTTGGATCGGGCCTCATGTTGAATAACCACTTTTTAAACCCTCACAGTGATCAAAATTGCCATTTTTACAGAGTTTTACTTACTCAAAAGCTTCAATTTTGACCAATTTCAGGCACAGAAATGACTTTAAACACACTTATTTTAGTTGAAAAAGTAATAATTCACATCAAACCATCATTTAAAGTCAAAAGATTTAATGTTAAAATTTCATCAATATTGACCACTTTTTTGAACGTTCGACAGGTCCGGGGTCATCGTTTTTCATCATAAAATTGATTTTTTGGACTCTACCAAAAATGATTCAAAATGTCATTTGGATCGGGCCTCATGTTGAATAACCACTTTTTAAACCCTCACAGTGACCAAAATTGCCATTTTTACAGAGTTTTGCTTACTCAGAAGCTTCAATTTTGACCAATTTCAGGCACAGAAATGACTTTAAACACACTTGTTTTAGTTGAAAAAGTAATATTTCACTTCCAACAGTCATTTAAAGTCTAAAGATTAAATGTTAAAATGTCATTAATATTGACCATTTTTTGAACGTTCGACTGGTCCGGGGTCATCGTTTTTCATCATAAAATTGATTTTTTGGACTCTACCAAAAATGATTCAAAAGGTCATTTGGATCGGGCCTCATGTTGAATAACCACTTTTTAAACCCTCACAGTGATCAAAATTGCCATTTTTACAGAGTTTTGCTTACTCAAAAGCTACAATTTTGACCAATTTCAGGCACAGAAATGACTTTAAACACACTTATTTTAGTAGAAAAAGTAATAATTCACATCCAACCATAATTTAAAGTCAAAAGATTTAATGTTAAAATTTCATCAATATTGACCACTTTTTTGAACGTTCGACAGGTCCGGGGTCATCGTTTTTCATCAGAAAATTGATTTTTTGGACTCTACCAAAAATGATTCAAAATGTCATTTGGATCGGGCCTCATGTTGAATAACCACTTTTTAAACCCTCACAATGACCAAAATTGCCATTTTTATAGAGTTTTGCTTACTCAGAAGCTTCAATTTTGACCATTTTCAGGCACAGAAATGACTTTAAACACACTTATTTTAGTTTAAAATGTAATAATTCACATCCAACAGTCATTTAAAGTCAAAAGATTAAATGTTAAAATGTCATCAATGTTGACAATTTTTTGAACGTTCGACTGGTCCGGGTCATCGTTTTTCATCAGAAAATTGATTTTTTGGACTCTACCAAAAATGATTCAAGAGGTCATTTGGATCGGGCCTCATGTTGAATAACCACTTTTTAAACCCTCACAGTGATCAAAATTGCCATTTTTACAGAGTTTTACTTACTCAAAAGCTTCAATTTTGACCAATTTCAGGCACAGAAATGACTTTAAACACACTTATTTTAGTTGAAAAAGTAATAATTCACATCAAACCATCATTTAAAGTCAAAAGATTTAATGTTAAAATTTCATCAATATTGACCACTTTTTTGAACGTTCGACAGGTCCGGGGTCATCGTTTTTCATCATAAAATTGATTTTTTGGACTCTACCAAAAATGATTCAAAATGTCATTTGGATCGGGCCTCATGTTGAATAACCACTTTTTAAACCCTCACAGTGACCAAAATTGCCATTTTTACAGAGTTTTGCTTACTCAGAAGCTTCAATTTTGACCAATTTCAGGCAAAGAAATGACTTTAAACACACTTGTTTTAGTTGAAAAAGTAATATTTCACTTCCAACAGTCATTTAAAGTCTAAAGATTAAATGTTAAAATGTCAATAATATTGACCATTTTTTGAACGTTCGACTGGTCCGGGGTCATCGTTTTTCATCATAAAATTGATTTTTTGGACTCTACCAAAAATGATTCAAAAGGTCATTTGGATCGGGCCTCATGTTGAATAACCACTTTTTAAACCCTCACAGTGATCAAAATTGCCATTTTTACAGAGTTTTGCTTACTCAAAGCTTCAATTTTGACCAATTTCAGGCACAGAAATGACTTTAAACACACTTATTTTAGTAGAAAAAGTAATAATTCACATCGCACCATCATTTAAAGTCAAAAGATTAAATGTTAAAATTTCATCAATATTGACCACTTTTTTGAACGTTCGACAGGTCCGGGTCATCGTTTTTCATCAGAAAATTGATTTTTTGGACTCTACCAAAAATGATTCAAAAAGTCATTTGGATCGGGCCTCGTGTTGAATAACCACTTTTTAAACCCTCATAGTGACCAAAATTGCCATTTTTATAGAGTTTTGCTTACTCAGAAGCTTCAATTTTGACCATTTTCAGGCACAGAAATGACTTTAAACACACTTATTTTAGTTTAAAATGTAATAATTCACATCCAACAGTCATTTAAAGTCAAAAGATTAAATGTTAAAATGTCATCAATGTTGACAATTTTTTGAACGTTCGACTGGTCCGGGTCATCGTTTTTCATCAGAAAATTGATTTTTTGGACTCTACCAAAAATGATTCAAGAGGTCATTTGGATCGGGCCTCATGTTGAATAACCACTTTTTAAACCCTCACAGTGATCAAAATTGCCATTTTTACAGAGTTTTACTTACTCAAAAGCTTCAATTTTGACCAATTTCAGGCACAGAAATGACTTTAAACACACTTATTTTAGTTGAAAAAGTAATAATTCACATCAAACCATCATTTAAAGTCAAAAGATTTAATGTTAAAATTTCATCAATATTGACCACTTTTTTGAACGTTCGACAGGTCCGGGGTCATCGTTTTTCATCATAAAATTGATTTTTTGGACTCTACCAAAAATGATTCAAAATGTCATTTGGATCGGGCCTCATGTTGAATAACCACTTTTTAAACCCTCACAGTGACCAAAATTGCCATTTTTACAGAGTTTTGCTTACTCAGAAGCTTCAATTTTGACCAATTTCAGGCACAGAAATGACTTTAAACACACTTGTTTTAGTTGAAAAAGTAATATTTCACTTCCAACAGTCATTTAAAGTCTAAAGATTAAATGTTAAAATGTCATTAATATTGACCATTTTTTGAACGTTCGACTGGTCCGGGGTCATCGTTTTTCATCATAAAATTGATTTTTTGGACTCTACCAAAAATGATTCAAAAGGTCATTTGGATCGGGCCTCATGTTGAATAACCACTTTTTAAACCCTCACAGTGATCAAAATTGTCATTTTTACAGAGTTTTGCTTACTCAAAAGCTACAATTTTGACCAATTTCAGGCACAGAAATGACTTTAAACACACTTATTTTAGTAGAAAAAGTAATAATTCACATCGCACCATCATTTAAAGTCAAAATATTAAATGTTAAAATTTCATCAATATTGACCACTTTTTTGAACGTTTGACAGGTCCGGGTCATCGTTTTTCATCAGAAAATTGATTTTTTGGACTCTACCAAAAATGATTCAAAAAGTCATTTGGATCGGGCCTCATGTTGAATAACCACTTTTTAAACCCTCATAGTGACCAAAATTGCCATTTTTATAGAGTTTTGCTTACTCAGAAGCTTCAATTTTGACCATTTTCAGGCACAGAAATGACTTTAAACACACTTATTTTAGTTTAAAATGTAATAATTCACATCCAACAGTCATTTAAAGTCAAAAGATTAAATGTTAAAATGTCATCAATATTGACAATTTTTTGAACATTCGACTGGTCCGGGGTCATCGTTTTTCATCAGAAAATTGATTTTTTGGACTTCGCCAAAAATGATTCAAAATGCCATTTGGATCGGGCCTCATGTTGAATAACCACATTTTAAACCCTCACAGTGACCAAAATTGCAATTTTTACTGAGTTTTGCTTACTCAGAAGCTTCAATTTTGACCAATTTCAGGCACAGAAATGACTTTAAACGCACTTATTTTAGTTTAAAAAGTAATAATTCACATCCAACAGTCATTTAAAGTCAAAAGATTAAATGTTAAATTTTCATCAATATTGACCACTTTTTTAACGTTTGACAGGTCCGGGGTCTTCGTTTTTCATCATAAAATTGATTTTTTGGACTCTACCAAAAATGATTCAAAATGTCATTTGGATCGGGCCTCATGTTGAATAACCACTTTTTAAACCCTCACAGTGACCAAAAATGCAATTTTTACAGAGTTTTGCTTACTCAGAAGCTTCAATTTTGACCAATTTCAGGCACAGAAATGACTTTAAACACACTTGTTTTAGTTGAAAAAGTAATAATTCACATCCAACAGTCATTTAAAGTCTAAAGATTAAATGTTAAAATTTCATCAATATTGACCACTTTTTTGAACTTTCGACAGGTCCGGGGTCATCGTTTTTCATCATAAAATTGATTTTTTGGACTCTACCAAAAATGATTCAAAATGTCATTTGGATCGGGCCTCATGTTGAATAACCACTTTTTAAACCCTCACAGTGACCAAAATTGCCATTTTTACAGAGTTTTGCTTACTCAGAAGCTTCAATTTTGACCAATTTCAGGCACAGAAATGACTTTAAACACACTTGTTTTAGTTGAAAAAGTAATAATTCACATCCAACAGTCATTTAAAGTCTAAAGATTAAATGTTAAAATTTCATCAATATTGACCACTTTTTTGAACGTTCGACAGGTCCGGGGTCATCGTTTTTCATCATAAAATTGATTTTTTGGACTCTACCAAAAATGATTCAAAATGTCATTTGGATCGGGCCTCATGTTGAATAACCACTTTTTAAACCCTCACAATGACCAAAATTGCCATTTTTACAGAGTTTTACTTACTCAAAAGCTTCAATTTTGACCAATTTCAGGCACAGAAATGACTTTAAACACACTTATTTTAGTTGAAAAAGTAATAATTCACATCAAACCATCATTTAAAGTCAAAAGATTAAATGTTAAAATTTCATCAATATTGACCACTTTTTTTAAAGTTCGACTGGTCTGGGGTCATCGTTTTTCATCATAAAATTGATTTTTTGGACTCTACCAAAAATGATTCAAAATGTCATTTGGATCGGGCCTCATGTTCAATAACCACTTTTTAAACCCTCACAATGACCAAGATTGCCATTTTTACAGAGTTTTGCTTACTCAAAGCTACAATTTTGACCAATTTCAGGCACAGAAATGACTTTAAACACACTTATTTTAGTAGAAAAAGTAATAATTCACATCGCACCATCATTTAAAGTCAAAAGATTAAATGTTAAAATTTCATCAATATTGACCACTTTTTTGAACGTTCGACAGGTCCGGGTCATCGTTTTTCATCAGAAAATTGATTTTTTGGACTCTACCAAAAATGATTCAAAATGTCATTTGGATCGGGCCTCATGTTGAATAACCACTTTTTAAACCCTCACAATGACCAAAATTGCCATTTTTGCAGAGTTTTACTTACTCAAAAGCTTCAATTTTGACCAATTTCAGGCACAGAAATGACTTTAAACACACTTATTTTAGTTGAAAAAGTAATAATTCACATCAAACCATCATTTAAAGTCAAAAGATTAAATGTTAAAATTTCATCAATATTGACCACTTTTTTTAACGTTCGACTGGTTCGGGGTCATCGTTTTTCATCATAAAATTGATTTTTTGGACTCTACCAAAAATGATTCAAAATGTCATTTGGATCGGGCCTCATGTTGAATAACCACTTTTTAAACCCTCACAGTGACCAAAAATGCAATTTTTACAGAGTTTTGCTTACTCAGAAGCTTCAATTTTGACCAATTTCAGGCACAGAAATGACTTTAAACACACTTGTTTTAGTTGAAAAAGTAATAATTCACATCCAACAGTCATTTAAAGTCTAAAGATCAAATGTTAAAATTTCATCAATATTGACCACTTTTTTGAACTTTCGACAGGTCCGGGGTCATCGTTTTTCATCATAAAATTGATTTTTTGGACTCTACCAAAAATGATTCAAAATGTCATTTGGATCGGGCCTCATGTTGAATAACCACTTTTTAAACCCTCACAGTGACCAAAATTGCCATTTTTACAGAGTTTTGCTTACTCAGAAGCTTCAATTTTGACCAATTTCAGGCACAGAAATGACTTTAAACACACTTGTTTTAGTTGAAAAAGTAATATTTCACTTCCAACAGTCATTTAAAGTCTAAAGATTAAATGTTAAAATGTCATTAATATTGACCATTTTTTGAACGTTCGACTGGTCCGGGGTCATCGTTTTTCATCATAAAATTGATTTTTTGGACTCTACCAAAAATGATTCAAAAGGTCATTTGGATCGGGCCTCATGTTGAATAACCACTTTTTAAACCCTCACAGTGATCAAAATTGCCATTTTTACAGAGTTTTGCTTACTCAAAAGCTACAATTTTGACCAATTTCAGGCACAGAAATGACTTTAAACACACTTATTTTAGTAGAAAAAGTAATAATTCACATCCAACCATAATTTAAAGTCAAAAGATTTAATGTTAAAATTTCATCAATATTGACCACTTTTTTGAACGTTCGACAGGTCCGGGGTCATCGTTTTTCATCATAAAATTGATTTTTTGGACTCTACCAAAAATGATTCAAAAGGTCATTTGGATCGGGCCTCATGTTGAATAACCACTTTTTAAACCCTCACAGTGATCAAAATTGCCATTTTTACAGAGTTTTGCTTACTCAAAGCTTCAATTTTGACCAATTTCAGGCACAGAAATGACTTTAAACACACTTATTTTAGTAGAAAAAGTAATAATTCACATCGCACCATCATTTAAAGTCAAAAGATTAAATGTTAAAATTTCATCAATATTGACCACTTTTTTGAACGTTCGACAGGTCCGGGTCATCGTTTTTCATCAGAAAATTGATTTTTTGGACTCTACCAAAAATGATTCAAAAAGTCATTTGGATCGGGCCTCATGTTGAATAACCACTTTTTAAACCCTCATAGTGACCAAAATTGCCATTTTTATAGAGTTTTGCTTACTCAGAAGCTTCAATTTTGACCATTTTCAGGCACAGAAATGACTTTAAACACACTTATTTTAGTTTAAAATGTAATAATTCACATCCAACAGTCATTTAAAGTCAAAAGATTAAATGTTAAAATGTCATCAATGTTGACAATTTTTTGAACGTTCGACTGGTCCGGGTCATCGTTTTTCATCAGAAAATTGATTTTTTGGACTCTACCAAAAATGATTCAAGAGGTCATTTGGATCGGGCCTCATGTTGAATAACCACTTTTTAAACCCTCACAGTGACCAAAATTGCCATTTTTACAGAGTTTTGCTTACTCAAAAGCTTCAATTTTGACCAATTTTAGGCACAGAAATGACTTTAAACACACTTATTTTAGTTGAAAAAGTAATAATTCACATCCAACAGTCATTTAAAGTCATAAGATTAAACGTTAAAATTTCATCAATATTGACCACTTTTTTGAACGTTCTACAGGTCCGGGGTCATCGTTTTTCATCATAAAATTGATTTTTTGGACTCTACCAAAAATGATTCAAAAGGTCATTTGGATCGGGCCTCATGTTGAATAACCACTTTTTAAACCCTCACAGTGATCAAAATTGCCATTTTTACAGAGTTTTGCTTACTCAAAAGCTACAATTTTGACCAATTTCAGGCACAGAAATGACTTTAAACACACTTATTTTAGTAGAAAAAGTAATAATTCACATCCAACCATAATTTAAAGTCAAAAGATTTAATGTTAAAATTTCATCAATATTGACCACTTTTTTGAACGTTCGACAGGTCCGGGGTCATCGTTTTTCATCAGAAAATTGATTTTTTGGACTCTACCAAAAATGATTCAAAATGTCATTTGGATCGGGCCTCATGTTGAATAACCACTTTTTAAACCCTCACAATGACCAAAATTGCCATTTTTACAGAGTTTTACTTACTCAAAAGCTTCAATTTTGACCAATTTCAGGCACAGAAATGACTTTAAACACACTTATTTTAGTTGAAAAAGTAATAATTCACATCAAACCATCATTTAAAGTCAAAAGATTAAATGTTAAAATTTCATCAATATTGACCACTTTTTTTAACCTTCGACTGGTTCGGGGTCATTGTTTTTCAT